>NW_027531504.1:11404720-11748888 GCF_008692635.1 Crocuta crocuta
GAGTAGGTAAGACAGGTAGATTATATGATCTCTTGCCTCCCTGAGGTGACCTTGAAAAAGTCTGAAAATCATGGTTTGAGGAACATTCCAAGGAGGAAAATTCACTCTTGTCATACCTCATGTGAGGAATAAATAGAAACATAAGCAGTCAAATTATCAGTGTTCTAACTAAACTTTGTTAATCTTTTCCCAAGGTAAAGTCCGTACATTTATTTTTTATATAATGTTTTCCTGATTTTTCTTTCAAGAACAAAAGATCTGTAGTCTGAGCAGCTGGGTCACTTCCTCCCACTATTCTGTCCTTGGAGACATTTGGCCCATTAAAGGGAGCCCACGGATTCCATTTCAACAGATGCATCTCACATTTATTCAGGATATAAGTGATAGGGTGACTCATTGTGTTGCTAATACAATTACAGTCTTTGTTGTTTAAGAATTATATCTTGATTCCACATAGGCAAAGAGATTTATCATTGTACTCTGTTGTAGGAAAAGGCTCAAAGGACAATATATGTGAAACAATGTCAGAGAAATTGGAATGCTCTTACTTGGGAATAAAATGAACAATTTGTCATTTGCCTCATAGGCTTAGGTGAATGCATATAGAATGCGGGCTTGCTGAAATTCAGTAAAAAGTCATGGATTTGTAACTTTGGAAAACCTATCATGAGGTGCTCTGGAGAGCTGGTTGTTGGGAAATAAAAAAAAGGGAAAGAACTCTTATGTTTTGTACAAATTTTCTCTCTATGTAAGCAAAAGATTCTGATAAGTACAGTATTTGACTTTTACTTGTGATCACTTTTGGACCAAGATATACATAAATGTAAACTCTCCAAAGAAAATTTTTGAAAGGACTTGATTACTAAGCTGTTCCTTCAAAAATGTATGCCCCCATCCCTTCTTCCTTATTTTTGTTTTCTTTTGTACTACTTTCAGCTTCTAGTTTCTATAAGGTTTCTTCTAGCAGGAAGATTGAGCAGACTGGAAAAAGACAGCTGTTAACTCTTCCTCAAACTCCTTTCCTGGGGTTCAAAAGTACACTCAGGTAGTGATAGAAAAGAAAGTACCTACCTCACTGGTAGGGTTGTCACCGATCAGCAGGGAAACTATTCTTGCAATTTTTCTCTAAGACCTGAATTTAGAAATCATTTAAGATGTGAATTTGAGTCCCAGCTCAGCTACCTATTAATTGGATGATCCAAAGCAAATTGTTCCAACCCTTACTGAGAGAGAGCTTCCATACAATGGAGATATAATAGTACCTATTTCATAAGATTATCAAAGGATTCTGAATGATGTCATGGGCACAAACATAGCATGCCGTAAATGTTACCGTTCTGCTTGTTATACTATCTGGCCTGATTTGTAGCTAAATACATGAGTGTTATAAACTACTTGGAAGTCAGCTCCAGTTATTTGAGTAAGAAAGGACCGGAAAATGGTTTTGACACATGGCCTATTCTTGGATTACTGGTGGCTGAATATCTTCAAACCTGAGGAGCTATATTATAATCATAAGATGGGGTTTTGTTTAAGGTCATATTGATTATGATTTGATTCAACCATGAGCACAGAATATGACCATGTCATAGGTAAAATGAATTAGGAGGAAGTAAGAGAACTCTTGAATTGAGATGGGACAAATGATGGTCTTTTGTGTGCAAGAGGCAGTTTTGTGTAACAGAGTACCGTGTAACAGAATATATTTTGGAACTTGAGGGAACCAAAATCAAATTTCAATTCCAAGAGCTACTAGTTGTATAAATTTGAGACAAATGTTTTCACTTTTTTTCTTTTCTGTTATATGTGGCTAACCATACTTTCTTTGAAACACTGAAAAGATTGGATAGCCCATTTTAAAATAGTTAATACCATGATTGGCATATAGTGATTTCTCAAAAAAAAAGGTTCTATTTTCCTTCCCTGTTCTCTTCCTTTTAATGATGGATAAAGCTATGATTTCATACTAATTCTAACTTTAGTTCATACTCTATCCCCAAAAATGTTTTCTCTACTGGATCATGATTAGCTTTTGTCATTTCCTGAAGAGTCCTCCCTCCTCGCTGGTTTTGTTTACTTAAGCTTGGCCCAGCCTATCTTAACTAAGTTTCAGAGGAAGGCAAATTGTTGCCTCAAACAAATTTCTAAGTGATGTCATATAATTCTACCTAGAATTGCATTGGTTAAGGAAGTCTCTTCAATAACACCATGTAGGTAAACCTGTATGCATACGTTCCCAATGACAGCCAGCTTGGGTTCTTTTAAAAAGTAGAGGAAGCATAAATTGTGAATTAATAACATATTCTGACAGTGAAGCTGCTGTACATCCGGCTAAGGGGCTCAGTTAATGTCTCCGTAGCCTTGGCTAAGAGAAGTTAGGTCATAGTTTCAAAAAATTAGTAAACTTTGGCCGTTCCTTCCTTGCCCTCTCAGTTCAGGAAAATTTACCTGTTCTAGAGCAGGGATTGACAAATTACAGTCTGCAGGTCTGCTGCCTGTTTCTAAAAGAAACTTTTATTGGTGCACAGACACACCCACTCATTAACATGCTGTCCATGGCTGCTTTTAGGCTTCCAAGGAAGAGCTAAAGTGACAAAGAGTAACATATGGCCTGTGAAGCCAAAAGTATTACCGATCTAACCTTTCACAAGCAAAGTTTGCTGACCCCCATTGTAAAGAATTTGAAAAATCTGTGTTGATCTATGCTTAGGTACTCCTTAGATTAGGCCTGGTTTCTAGGATAGCAAACAGTAGGCCTGTGACAAATGTCTGTTGAATTAAATGCCTACAAAGGATTATTGTTGGAAACTGTTATTACCAATTCTTGGTGTAATGTGACACAAATATTTGCTTTTTTCTGCTTGTTTAATTTGTTTGCTCTGCACACTTAAGAGTGCTCTTTATTGTTGGGGCACCTAGGTGGCTCAGTCGGTTAAGTGTCCTGACTGTGGCTGAGGTCCTGATCACGCAGTTCGTGAGATTGAGCCCCGAGTTGGGCTCTGTGCTGACAGTGCAGAGCCTGCTTGGGATTCTCTTCCTCTCCCACTCTCTTTCTTTCTTTAAATAAATAAATAAATCAGTAAATAAATAAACAAATAAACATTTTTAAAAAGGGTGGCCTTTATTGTTAAAGAAAGGTTGGTATTAATGAAAATGGATAACTTTATGAATCTGGTTAGGGCAATGGAAGGGTGAAAACATTATAGCTAGAAGTGACCAAGGTCCACCCAACTGGTGTCAGGCCACTCTAAAGAATTTCTCATGAAGAGAAAGCCATTTTATTATTTTTTTTTCTGCTAGCAAAATACCATGAAACCTTCCTCTCCTTCTTGTATCCAAACATCTCATTTTCCCTAGGATTAGCATGACTCTTGCCCAGTCCTTTTCACAATATTGTGGCAAAGAAATGGAAAAACTATTCAAGTTGAAAAATTATACCAACTGGTATAATTTAGTTAGGTCAGTGCACTTAAAATGTCACACATTTGTAGCTTCATTGAATGACTTTATTTACCCAGCAGGAGCTCCAGGCTCTGGTCTAATGGGGCTTTTGCAGCTAACTGTACCCAGCCAGAGCTGTCTGTGTGACTCTTTCAATGCAGCTGAACCCTCTCCTGAGCCTGGGAGTGTGGGAACCAGTACCTGGCCAGAGCTGAGCCTAGACCACCCACTCATTTCACACACCCATTAAACGGTTATCATATGATGCTACATTACTCCTCCTGTTGACCTTGCCCTGAATGGCTGTGTGTCGAATTACTAATTATCCCTACAGCTTTGCTACATAAATGACATTTAATTTCCACCTCCACTTTTGGAAGCCACACTGCTCAGACAGTCACAGTCTCAGACATTAGCTGTTGCTTGCAGGACTGGAGAATGATTATCTACCACCCTTGTAATCATTACCACCAAGAAATGTTTTCTTAAGTATAAAACAATAGGTAATGAAAAAAGAAAAAAAGAAGAAGAAAGAGCAAAAGAAAAAGAGAAAGACAAAGGTCCCTGAAATTGTCATGAAATTTTCACCGTTCTTTACCATTCTCGTGCTTCAGTTTCATTCCTGGTCGACATTGGACACTTGCCTATGCTGTATGGAAATAACAAGCCACCATCTGTGGGTTTCATCATCTTACTCTGAAGCAGGAGTGTCTCTAAGGATTATGCTTTGCCTACTTGGCACGGAAATCCTGCTTTAGCTTCAGTGATTAGGAAATGTAGGCAGTGATTTCCCTCAGTCTAGACCCCAAAGGCTAGCTCAGACAGACATAGAAATTCCCATGAAAACCTTCTAGACTGCAGGCCATCATTTACCTTATGGTGGTGTAATATTTTTGCTAGAATATTGCTAAGGAAGATTTTGCAACTATTTTAATTTAAAATAACCTGTTAATCTGGAATCACAAAGTGCTAACACCACAATCATACTTGAAGAATAAAACTCTAGAGTTAGGTCAGACAGGACTAGGCGATGATGGTGGGGTGGAAGAAAAACTAGAAGGCTAATAATCATTATTTTAATTTAAGTGTAGGATTATTAGGGGCACCTGAGTGGCTCAGTTGGTTAAGTGTCTGACTTTGGCTCAGGTTGTGATCTCATGTCTCATGAGTTCGAGCCCCACGTCGGGCTCTGTGCTGGCAGCTCAGAGCCTGGAGCCTGCTTTGGATTCTGTGTCTCCCTCTCTCTGTCCTTCCCCTGCTCATACTGTGTCTCTCTGTCTCTCAAAAAATGAATATATGTTAAAAAATGTTTTTAAAGTATAGGATTATTTCCGTGTTAAAATTATTGGTAGCCATCAGAAAATAGTGAATTATAGATCTCTCACAAATGGCTAACTTCAAAAGGTTTTGATTTTAAAATCAGAACCCAGGTTCAAATGATTCTTTTGTCAATCAATACTAAAATCAAGATAAGGGTCTTAAATTAAGTAATGTCTGTTGTTGTATTGTGTATTTAAATAGAACTTATATTGGTGTATTTAAATAGAACTTGTACTGGTGAATTTCTTAATTGGCTTTCAAAGAGCTGACATATATTTACCCAAACCAAGAAATTAAAAAAAAATCCTGTTTTTATCAATATGTAGGATAGTTTTACTTCATGTATTTCTTCCTTACACATTTATGGGGCATCTGTGCCTACCAGGCACTGTGCTAGGTATTAAGAATATAACAGTGAGAAAAATAGATTCAGTTCCCACCTCATGAGGTGGGAGTAGACTTTGAGATACGGTAAGTTAAATTAGAATAGATGTAAATTCACACATCTAGCAAATAGTAAATACCCTAACTTTACAGATGATTCTTCAGTGATACCATTTCTCCAACTTAATGCTATAAATTGGGTCTACCTTCATGTAATTTCATCAGCACTTTTTTTTTCCTATCGTCTTCTTTTTGAATTTGTAAAGAACTTTGTTTTTTGAGAAAGATGGAAAATTTTAAAACATTTTCTGTTTGGAAATACATGTCCCATCATTAGTTTTTTTAACTATTTTTTTTAAAGTTAGATAGTTTCTCTATTTATTTATTTATTTAGGCAGAGAGAGAAGGAGAGAGAGAATCCCAAGCAGGCTCTGTGCTGTCAGTGCAGAGCCCATTGTGGGGCTCCATCTCATGAACTGTGAGATCATGAACTGAGCCAAAGCCAAGAGTAGGAAGTTTAACTGACTGAGATGCCCAGCCTCCATCCCCATCATTAGTTTTTCCATTATTATTCAAGTCATACTTTCTCCCAACCTACTTTTCTGGCCTTTTCTTTTACTACTCTCCTTCTCTTGCTCAATGCTCTAGTCAAACCCAGCAGATTTTATTCTAGTAAGATGTGCCACCTTTTCCCATCTCCCTGTATTTGCTCACTAGCTCTCCTTTGCTCAAGATGTCATTCCTCCAATATCTCCACCTACCTACTTCTACTCATGTTCCAAGAGCCAGCTTTGACGCCATCTCTTCTATGATGATGTACTTGTGGAGAAGAGTTAAATTCTCTTTGCTCTTCTGAACAATGATGGAAATTTTAAATTCTCTTGAATCTAAGCAGAAATGCAGGGAAGACTATAATATATATGTGTGTGTATATATATATATATATTTTAATTTTCTATTGGAGTGTTAGCTTACAGAAAGCAGGGATAATATCTATTTTCATTACACTGATATTCCATGAAGACATGGCAAAGTATTTCTTGAGAACTTTCTATGTGTCAGGTGCTATGCAAGTCTCTGGGGATATAGACACCCTCACTCCTCATCCTTATGATGAGCATTAAACACATGAATGTTATAAATATGGTACTTGTGAGATATCCAATTCATTCTCAAGTACCCTTCAAATCTGACTCAATTCATCTAGAAAGTAAGAATAGGAAACCTTTTTCTGTAAAGATAAATATAAAGTCTAGACCAGGGTCTATAAATCATGGCCTTTTGGATAAATCTGACCTGTTGCTTGTCTTATAAATAAAGTTTTATTGGGAAGCAGGGGCACCCATTCATTATGTATTATCTATATATCTGCACTATATCAGCAGAACTGAGTAGTCACAATCAAGACAGTATGGATCACAAAGCCTAAAGTACTTACTATCTGGCTTTTTAAAGACAAGTTTTGCTGACCCCTGTACTAGAACATAGCCCCGCACCCTGAATACTCAATAAGTACTATTACAATTATTCTGTTTCTCATCAGACCTGGGTGAGAGTAGAAAAGAAAGGATGGAAAAGAGTTGGCAAGAGAGGGACTAGGGTGGCCAATGGTGTCTTTCCATGAAGTGGAAACCCAAACTGTAACTGAACTTGAGTCTATGACTGAAACCTAATAGAGACCTAAAGAGGTAAAATTTCATTTTTTTTTCCTCATTGAAAACTGTCACTGGTCCAAAACTTTTTTTCCCCCCTCCTGCAAACCTCTATGAGTCACTGTTGAAGTTAATAGTTCATTCTTGATAATGGTTGTTATTGGCAGGGGCCATGAAAATATTCCATCAGAGCACAGTACTGCCATTCCAAGCAGTTTTGCTTGTGCTGGTATTGATTTCAATTAAAACAAGTTATCTGAATCACTAGGCTTCCTGTTGGCTGCACTCATTGCCCAGTGATGCAAATGGAAAGCCTGTTTCAAATCTACAATATCTGGTTACTTACAAGGCCCAGGCAGCTAGGGTATAAACAAAACCCAAGCACCAATCAATGTAGAAGGAAATGATCTTCATTTGCCCGGAATGATGTCATCCATCTTGGGCCTGACAATTTTCTGACAATTATTGACTGTGAGGCCGGGCAAATCTTATGAATTCATCTTATTTCTTATCAGGGCAGGTAAGTCAAGCGTATCCCAAAACATTTGATTTGGTTCAATTCCTCGTGTACATATCCTTTCACTTGTTTCCTTCTTTTTCCATTATGTCAGCCTCTGTGGGGAGGAGTTTGTGTGTTTGCACAAGGCATAGCATGATGGTGCTCTGTGTCTGTGTGTTTGTTCTGTGGATGAGCATTCGAATGGCTCTTCTCTTCTACCTGTTCACTTATAAGTAGCCTAATTCAGGAATCAGGCTTCTTAATTTCAGGTAATGATGCAGCAGTTTGTGTCAGAATGGTGCTTTAAAATAGCAAAACAGACATTGGCCACTGCAAAGCTGCATGGCACTTGAGGACAAATGTACCGAACATGCTGTGATTTATGATTTTATAAATTCACATGTTTGAATCATGGACATTAAGGCTTGTGTACTGAATTAAGTCACCTAGCTAGAGCATGAGCCTGGGTCGCTGTGGTACAGATTAGCTGGCTTTTCCGCAACTGCTTTCCTTTGGCACTCGGCAAGACTTACATTTCCCAGCCTCCTTCACAGTCAGATGCAGCTTTGTGTCAGAGTTGTAGTCAATGAAATGGTGGAGGTGATACACACTCTTACCAGGCCTGGGTCTTAAAACTGTCCTAATTGTGATCCTGTAAGCACTTTCTATCTCACAGCTGAATGGAGAGGCCTCCAAGGATACAAGAGAGTAATGTTCTCAGTCGGTTAAGCATCCGACTTCGGCTCAGGTCATGATCTCGCGGTTCGTGGGTTCGAGCCCTGCCTCCGGCTCTGTGCTGACAGCTCAGAGCCTGGAGCCCATCTTTGGATTCTGTGACTCCCTCTCTCTCTGCCCCTCCCCTGCTCCCCTGCTCACGCTGTCTCTATCTCTCTCTCAAAAATAAATAAAACATTAAAAAATATTTTTAAAAAAGAGAGTAATATGGAAAAACGGAAGGAGTCTGGGCTCCTGAATGAGTATGTATGGCAGAAGTCCTAGCCCCGCCCCCTTGCCACCACCAACCCGTATTTACACTGTTACGGGAACGCCTGCCCCACCCCTCACCACCAAGACTCGTTGGATGGTGATGAGAACAAGAAATAAGTATTTCTTATGTTAACTTTTTGGTTTGCGGTTATTCGTTTTAACAATCTAGCTTGACTTTTGTACTGCTGTCATTCTCCTATGTGACATTGCTTTTTTTTCATCGTCACAAAGGCAATTACTTTCATGACATTATATTTAGATGTATTTTATGGAATAGATGATATGCTATGAAGGTGTTTGGAAATGTGAGGATTTGTGAAGATGTGTGGGTATATTCATTGAGAATATGGAAGCTCTTATGTAATTTTTCCTCCATATCATTCTTGTGTTGGAGGCTTGATACCTTAGTTCCATTTTATAAGCAAAACATTTTTTTTTAGAAATCCCCATTTTCCCTGGGTGGATCCCCTACTCTATATTAATTGAGCCAACTGTATATGAGATATCAAATTTCATATTTGATATTTGATGGGCAAAAAAATAGCAAATGGCATTTTGGTTTTGTTGAGCTGACCATTTGTATATGTTGGGAAGGGCAAGTATGGCATTAAGGAGTAAAGTATAAAGAAGTTATTTTGCAGACAAGGAATCTGCAAAAGCTTTCATAGCATTGCCTGGTTTTCCTTTGCTGTTCCCAGCATGGTCTACATGAGGCTGCACTTTTAGCCTTAGTCATTGAACAAGGAGATTGCAAAGTGTAGCCTCAAACTATATTGGACGTGAACATGAGCAAAGAATAAGCTACTATTGTTTAAAAAATGAAGGTCTGGGGGCCATTTGTGTCTGCTACTTAGTCCAAGCTGACTGATACATGGGCACTCAGAGAGTTTAGCTAATTTGCCTAAGACATAAGGATAATAAGTTCTGGAGCCCGGATTTGAATCTAGGAAGTCTAATTCCAGAACCTGTTCTTACAGTAAGCCACTCTTGTGTAGGAGGGAGAATTTCCTGGATTTCATGTGCAGGATAGACTGGAACAGGGAGAGACTAGAGGGGAAAAGACCCATTTAGGAACCCTCTAAATACAAGGTTATAAGACTCTGGAAAAGGATGCCTATTTAGGGCCTATGATTTATGTAGAGTAGGTGCCTCATAAATAACACTTGAAAAGGTGAATGAATGAGTTTTTCTGACTACAGGTGCCAGTAAGTGCTGCTGTCACCACACCATTCTGAGCAGTCATTTTCTTTACCGTAATTCTTTGCTTAGCCCACACATCATTGCTGGCAGAGCCACTGAGTCACAGTTTCCTTGAGGATGGCCCCCCCAGGGATGGCTTGGCCTGCACTGTCCAGACAGATGGAGGGCAATCGATCCTCAGTCGACATTGTCACAGCTCTTATTGCCTTTTCCCACCCTTTCCTTTGCAGGTTTGCACTGTTGAATGGAACGTTATTCGGTCCTCCCTCATGCTATTTATAATGTCCCAGAAGAAAATCCACTTGGTGCTACATCTTTCCTTGCCCTTTCCCTCACCACTCCACCACTTTTTTTTTTTTTTTTGCATTTTGTATTAAAGATGGAAAGATAAAGAAATTCTCCAGTTTTACAAATACACGTATTTCATGATATGTCATCATTTAGGACTTAGGAACACAAGGCTGCATTTCCAATCTATATACTATCTGCTACCCAGGCTTTCATGCTAGGAAAGGGTTTGGTACATGTAATACCTGTGATTGCTCTAAGTGGATCTAACCAAGTCCTATATGCCACCGGCAGTTGGAGAACACAAGGGAAATGGACAAGAACAAATGAAGGAAAAATGGTAGGACAAGAAGAATGGGAAGAAGAAAAAGTGGTGAGAAATAAAATACGTCAACCGTACCGTGCACTAAAAGCATTAGTGCTTATCTTTAAGATGTCCATTTAATGCCATTTCTTTCTTTCTTTTTTAATTTTTAATATTTATTTGTTCTAGAGAGAGAGAGAAAGAGAGAGAGAGGGAGAGAGAAACAGAGTGCTAACAGGGGAGGGGCAGAGAGAGAGAGGGAGACACAGAATCTGAAGCAGGCTCCAGGCTCTGAGAGGTCAGTGCAGAGCCTGATGTGGGGCTCCAACTCATGAACTGTGAGATCATGACCTGAGCAGAAGTTGGATGTTTAACCGACATAGCCACCCATGTGTCCCCAATGCCATTTTTTTCTTATTGTGTGGTAGAAGCTAATTCCATTTTCTGTGGATAAAATTGGTATGATATTCTTGAATATAATTTTTACAGGAATAAATGATTTTGTAAAATATCTGATGCAGGCTTGTGTAACCAAGATAAATTTGTTTATTTTTTAAACTATTATTATTTTTTATTGAAGTATAGTTGACACATAATGTTACATTAGTTTCAGGTGTGCCACATAGTGATTTGACAAACTTCTATGTTTTTGCTGTGCCTACCACAAATGTAGCTATCTTCTGTCACCACTAACCAAGATAAACTTAAAACAAAAAATGGTTTGGGGTGCCTGAGTGGCTCAGTAGGTTAAGCATTCAACTTCAGCTCAGGTCATGATCTCACAGTTCGTGAGTTTGAGCCCCATACTGGTGCTCTACTGTCAGCACAGGGCCCGCTTTGGATCCTCTGTTCCCTCCCCCTGCCCCTCCTCCACTCATGCTATGTTTCTCTCTCAAAAATAGACATTAAAAATTTTAAATAAATTTTAAAAAATTAAATAAATAAATTTTAAAAATGTAAATAAATTTAAAAAACGGTTTAATGTGAAAAATCTATTTCTGGTAGATATTATGCCTTTTATAATGTTGGCATCTTATAAATTACAATAATTGACCTCAAAAAAAATTCAGGAAGGGTGAGTGAAGTCTGTGAGATCCCCAAAGCTGTAGTGTCCTAATGAACAATAGCTCCAATCCATACATGTTTACTGAGTAGCTACTAGATTTAAGCCCATGTACTAAGCCCTGGGAATACAACGATAAAAGAAACCCAGTCGTGCCGTGAACAGGAGCTTCATATAGTAATTCAAGTAGAAGAGAGGTAGTTTTGGGAATGCTGAGAGCTCCTGGATGATGTGAAGACTGCAGTGTGTCTTGAGCAACTAGAACTTGGTTCTGAGAAAGAAACACTGCAGTCAGAAGAAAGGAAATGCCTCTGAAGAACTATGGATTGCTCAGTTGTAGAGCTTAAAATTGAAGACAGGGATGGGCAGTGAGTGTGGAAAAGAAGCCCTTGCTATGTTTACATGGCTACTTAACTATTATATTATTCGATGGTTCAAGAATATTTTCAGGCAAAACTTTAACAGATTCATGATAAATTATCAGCACATTTGAAGGCCTATTCAATGCCACTCTTAAGCAAATGGTATTTCTTATATCCTTACATATAAGTCGTGAGTTTTAGTCATTTAAATATTCACTATGTGTGTAGTATTTGCACATTAGAAAATATAGGAGAGGAAGTACCAAAGTAGTATATATTTAAATATTAAAGAGAAACAATTTCCTATGGATTCAAAGGAAGAAGAAAATATTTGTAGGTTGAGGGATGTCCATTCCTTTTTGTTTTTCTTCCTCCTTTCTTTTAAAAAAAATTCCTCCTTCCTTCTTTATTCTCTTTCCTTTCTCCCACAAAGAAGTCCTGGTATCTGTGTGACAGGATATATAGCAAGAACTGGGAATACAGTGGTTAGCAGAAACCACTTAATAGGCAGCTATTAAACAATTACCCCCCAAACATAATTATTATTAATAATAAGTGTTCTCAAGAAAGCACACTCCATGGAAGGCAGGACATATTTAAGACCGAGTGGCATAAGGAAGGTCTTCCTGGAGAGTTTGTTAAACCAACACCTGAAGCATGAAGAGGAGAAGGATCCCTGAAGGACTAGGTGTGGACAGACGGCGAGGAGCAAGGGAGGGCATGGGAGCCTTGCCAAGCGATGTGATGAAAGACAAAGACAGGAAAACTCCCAAAAGACAGTACAGAAGATTCATCTGGTCCATAATAAAAGCATCAGTTGCTACAATTTTTCTTGTTCAATTAATCCATATAAAAGTCTTTTCTGACATTAAAATCTATCCTTTATTCTTATCTTTTTTATTTTAGTGATTTCAGTAGGATCTATAGGCTCTTTTTTTTTCCTCACTTTTCTTTATCAGGGCATTAACTTGGATCCCACTTATTTGGAAATTATTTTGACACAGTTTAGGCTCACACAGATAAACTGCAGTATATCTGGAAAGAAACACAAGTTGAGGTCTTTCATTTATTCTATCATTTGTCTTTAATTCAGATACATTCTACACTGAATTAATGAGCCTGCACTTTAGCTCCTGAAACAACTTTGGCCTTTTAAATATGGTTATTTCCGTAGCAACATTTTCCAATCAGCAGTGCAGATGTGGTTGCAAGTCTGTTTCTTACTGGATGCACTGGCTAGTTGGGCCAAGGATTTGGACATAACCTCGTTACTACTGTGGGCAGTTGTCCAGACACAAAATATATTGATGCTGATGTTTCTCCCCTTCTATATTTAACAGATGGGCTTATTGAACTTCCTTCAGTGCCCACTAGCCAATGAGCAGGAAATGGAAGATGATAGGTCTGGGTTGAATCATAAAGGCTATTCTCAGCTTGCAGAACTCTTCCCTGCTTTGCCCTTTACCCAAACCCAACAGGCAACTTTGTTGAGGAAAATCACAAAGCCAAGATGACTGATTCAGAATTCAGAAACCTCAAGCATGAACTCAGGATTGCTCAGGAATTGTATTAAATGTTTTCCTCTGTATGAGATGACTGTACCATATCATCTCCTTTTTCCTCAAACCTCCCACACATCCTCCTCCTACTGATGACCCAGACTCAGACTTCATTGAGAAAATAGAAGTCATTGGAAATGAACTCACTCATCTTCCCACCACAAAAGCTGTCAACTTGGTGCATCTGCGTCCAAATACTTCTTCCTCCACATTGAAGGAAGTGTTCCTCCTCCTCCTCCAAGAAGAATATTTCTCCACTTTTTCTCTGGATTCCATTACCTCCTGAGTTATCAAAGACTCTGCTCCTTGACTCACTCACGCTTTCCCTCAGCAGTAACACTTCACTCTTTATTTCATCATTCCCATCATCACATAAACATGCTCTAGTGTTTCCCATCTTCCAAGACATTTTTTTTTTCACACAACCACACATATTGTTCTGTTCTCCTATATAACCCTATTCCTGAGTGTCCAGACAAACTGTGTCGACCTCCTCATCTTTCTTCCACTCTTTGGCCCAGTACAATATGCTTCTATATTTCTCTCTGTAACCATCTTTGATAAGGTCAACAACAATCTTCAGGTTTCCAAAATCAATGGATTTCTTCTCTCCTCATCTTACTTGGCTTTTCAGCAATATTTGTCCAAATGGACACTCTAAGTGTCCTTATCTCTTTAAGTATACTTATCTCTTGGCTTCCAGGATTATTTTCTTAATTTTATTCTAACTTTCAATCTCCTTTGTTGGGTTCTCTTCTTAAATGTTGGCATTTCTCAGAGCTTATGCTATGTCACTAACCTGTCTTTTGCCTAAATTCTCATCTTACTTATATTCTCCATTTCCACTGTTTTAAATTTTATGCATTGAGTTCTGATATCTCCTTTGATCCTCAGAATTGGATATCTAACTTATAACTTATACCTTCGCTTGCATAAATTATGAACATCACATATTCAAATGCCCCAAATAGAACACTGAGCTCTTTGTTCTCATTTGACTTAAACAACTCTTCATCCAGTTGATAAGATAAAACCTAAGATTTATTCTTCTTTTTTAAATTTTAAATTTTATGTTTTAAAACAAATGCTATTTTCCTGTTTTTAAAAAATGTATTTATTTAAGTAATCTCTACACCCAACATGGTGTTTGAACTCATGACCCTGAGAATAAGACCCTGAGCCAGGCAGGTGTCCAAAGATTTATTCTTTCTTTTCAAAATTGTATTGAGGTGAAATGCACATAACATAAAATTAACCAATTTAAAGAAAACAATTTGGCAGCATTTAGTATAATCACAATGTTGTTTCTCTCTTTAGTTTCAAAACATTTTTCCTCATCCAAAAGGAAACCCTGTGCTCATTAAGTAGTTGTTACCCATCCTCTCCCCCTTATAGTTCCTGGAAACTATCAATATGTTTTCTGTCTTTACTGATTTTCTTATTTTGGATATTTCATATAAATGTAACCATACGATATGTGAATTCTGGTGTCTGCTTTCTTTCATTTAGCATAATGTTTGGAGGTTCATCTACATTGTACAGTGTTTCAGTGTTTCATTCCTTTAATGTATAGATAATATTTCATCACATGTATATACCGGAATTTGTCCATTCGTCCATTGATGGACATTTGAATTGTTGCCACCTTTCAGCTACTTTGACTAGCCTAAGATCCATCCTTGATCTACTTTCTCCTCACGTTCATTTCCAATCTTTCAGAAAGTCCAATTTATTCATGCTCAGACTATATCTTGGTCCATCTCATTCTCATCATCTCCACTTTTGCCCCCCTATTTCAGGCCTTCAGTATTTTCAGCCTACATTACCAAATATATTCTCCCAATGGTTTTCCCTGATTCTGCTTTTCTTGTACTTCATTCTTCATTCACACAGCAGCGAGAGAAATTGCTTTTAAAAAATGAAAATTATTTTGGGGTGTCTGGGTGGCTCTCTGGGTTTCAGCTCATGATCTCATGGTTTGTGAGATAGAGCCCCACTTTGGGGAATTGAGCCTGGAGTTCCCTTGCTCTCCCTCTCTCTCTCTCTGCCCCTCCACCACTGGTGCTCTCACTCTGTCTCTTAAAAAGTGAAATTTAGGGGCGCCTGGGTGGCTCAGTCGGTTAAGCGTCCGACTTCCGCTCAGGTCATGATCTTGCGGTTCATGGGTTCAAGCCTCATGTCCTGCTCTGTGCTGACAGCTAGCTCAGAGCCTGGAGCCTGTTTCAGATTCTGTGTCTCCCTCTCTCTCTGACCCTCCCCTGCTCATGCTCGCTCTCAGAAATAAATAAAACATTAAAAAATTTTTAATAAAAAAATGAAATTTATTTTGTATATTGTCTTAGTTTGGGCTGCTATTACAAATTTATTTCCCACAGCTCTGGAGACCGGAATTTCAAGATCAGGGTGCCAACACAGTCAAGTTCTCATGAGGATCCTCTTCTGAGTTGTAGACTGCCACTTTCTCATTATATCCTCACATGGTGGAAAGAGGAGAGAATTATCTGGGGTCCCTTTTATAAGGATGCTAATCCCATCAGAGCTCCACCATCATGACCTAATTGCTTCCCAAACGACCCAGCACTTAATATTATCATATTGGGGATTAAGATTTCAACATATGAATTTTGAAGGACACAAACATTCAGTCCATTTTGTGTGTCTGCGGGTGTATAAACAATACATATATAGATTATATGATATATAAAATAGAGTTGTATATGTAACTAATTTTGTAATATATAACAAAATATTTTTGTTATATTTGATATATACTATTCATTATATATAATATATAATATCATAATATTACATATGAAATATAATATATATTACAGATGAAATAGTGTTATATATGTAACTAACTTTTTTGAGTACTTACTATGTCTTAACCATTGTTCTATGGGTTTCCCATGAAATGGTTCATTTAAACCTCACAATAAGGGAGTAACTACTATTATTATTGCTCTTTGCACATGAGGAAATAAAATAATTTGCTTAAGGTCACTCAGCTAATACATGATTGAGTCAGGATCTGAACCTCAGTAACCTGTCTCCTAAGCCTGTGCTCTGATTGTTACGTGTGTGTAAAGGTTATGTGTGTGTCTAAATCACACCTGCTTTCTCCTTCTAAAAGCTATTCAATCATTTCTATTCTACTAACAATATGAATCATGACCTAAAGGCCCTGCATGAGTAGGCCTTTAACTGTTTTTCCACATTCATTTTTGCCATCTCCCCACTACTCACTCTTCTTTAGGTCCATGGTCACATTCACTTCCCACCTGCCTCTAGGTCTGTGCACACATCCTCTCCCCTCAGCTTACAACTTCCTTCTATCTACCTTTCATATCTCAGCTTAAATGACCACTCTTTCAGGTGACTTTTCCTGCAACAGATACCCTTTCCTTGTGATTCTCTCTCATCTTTCTTTTTAAAGATTAAAGCTATCATTTTAATTTGTAATTACGTTTTGCTGTTGTTGTTTGCACGTGTGTGTGTTTTGCTTTTTTGTTCGTTTGTTAGCCCCCTAGAATATAAGCCTCTTGAGGTCAAGGACTATGTTTGTATGTTTGTTCTTGTTATAATTACGTGCCCTGAAATTGTCAGTTCCTAGTGAAGTTTGGATTAATGAGTGAATGGCTCCAGTCCTATACATTCTGTCAGGAAAATATGAATTGAATTACATATAATTTTAGTCTGGCCTTTTTATTGATTTTTGTATACTTCCTCTCTGCTTTTCTACTGCCTTCTCAGTGGAGAAAAGGAAAAAGAACTGTCTTCAGTTCCAGATGTTGCTAAATGATTGCCAATTTCATTGCGTTGGGTAAGCATTGGTTGGACTGCTCACCTGATCCCAGGGAAGATAGGCAGAACTCATCCACACAAAATACAGTCTAGCAACATCTGGTCTCTCTGTGGTGAGGTTTGAAGTGCTTGCTGGTTGGTGGTTCTTTGTTTTCCCTCCACATCTCTCTATTTTTTTTAAGTAATAACATTTGGAGTTATTAGAGCAGACACCTGGCACACTGGTCAGGCAGTGCAGCTTTACCTTATAATCAGCCCATCATGGAGATGAAAATAACACCATGCCACAGTGTGGCAATTGTTAAGACTGTAGGAAGCAAGACAATACCCAGCCCTGTGATGACAACCCACATTCTGCCAACACTATAGAAAATGAGTCCGCAAATTGCCTACTCCAAGCTCTCCCACATGAGTCTGTTCCCAAAGAAATACTCGCCTCTTAATTCTGAGAGAATGCTACTAAGGAAATGAAGAGGCAGAGCTCTGTGAAATGTCCCCGTGTGTATCTTTGTGCTACAGATTTACCTGAAAAGTGCACAGCTGCTGTCCCTTACAATAATCAGGAAAATAGAGAGCTCAAAAATAATGACAAGTGCCATTCATTGACTGCTAGAGGATTTATATGAGATTACAACCATCTTGCAAAGTAGGATTTACCTTTTTTCCTCATATCAGATGAGGAAACTGAAATTGCAAGACATTATCCAACTTGTCCTCTGCCATTCAGCCAGTAAGTGGAAAACTAGAATTCTTACCCATATCTAAATGACTATAAAGCCATGGTGATACCCGGATGCCACACTGCTTTCAAGATTTAGGACTATTAATTTTAAATGACTTAAATACTCAGTATATGTATTTGCAAAAGTTAAACTTCAAAACTGGACGCATTGAATATCATTAGCAATAGTGCACTGTGTCTTTCAAGTGTGTTTGAGTTCTTGGTTAATTATTTCAATCATGATATTAATTGCATGCATTTATTGAGGGCTTTCTCTGTTCCAGGTGCTGTACTACGTATATTATATTCTTTATCTTTATCAAAACTCTATGAGATGAATACTATGATTATCTTTCTTCTACAAGAGAGAAACCTGATGTTAAGAGATTAATTAGCTCAAACAACTATAAAGTGGCAGAGAATGGAGAGTTGGGCTCCCAAATCATGCTTATAACTACCACATTAACTAGCCTTGCATGCATTAACTGTGATCCTGAAGCTTTACACCTACTTTTAGAATTTAAGCAGATGTTATCTGAAGATTTTGGCAGAGCAATACTGATGGTTGTACAACTTCTTGTCACAATAGCAAGAACTTTACCTCTTTCATCCAGCCATTTCAATGGCAGATGAGTTGAAGGCAGTAGGATTATGGGTAATTTATCACAATAAGGGAATATCTATTGGATATGATGCATCGCACAAGAAGCAATTCATTGACAAACAGAAAAGATGTGGAAATCACCGACCCTATTCTCAAGTAGTTTAGTGAGGAAATATGGTTAAGTGTGGAAGATCTGGTAAATAATTAATAGCAAGAACTTGATTTCAAGGCAGTACATAGCACTGGTCCAGTGTATAAAGGCCTACAGAGTGCAAAAGAACCCTCTATCCTTTAGGAGCTGGCACGTGAGTTTTAGTCAGGTGTCTGAAAATTGTAAGATACAGATTATTAGAAACGGAAGAAAAGTTGGAGAGGAAGCCAAGCATAAATAAGAGCACAGATGCAGGATGTAGCAACTTGGTTGGCAAGCGATGAGCATGACAAGAACCGGAATCTGTGACAGGGAGCCAGAGAAGGAAGAGAGCAGGTTTTTGGACAAGCTGGCATGACCTCAGCGTTCTCGGGGGGAGGGGGCAGGGCTCTGTTCTGTAAATGGCCCAAGGCATTGTTTAGTGGTCTCGTCACTGTCTCCCTCTGTGTCACTTCTCAGGCTTTCTGTGTGTCTTCTTAAACATGAAACAGTTTTCGCCTCTGGTCTCACACAGCTGTGTTATATTTAATCCATAGCCTGCACTGCCAGTCAATAACTAACCATCTTCTAGGTATGCCTTTTCAGGTTCAAAGGAGCCTCTGTGCAAAAACTGGTACATTTCCAGCTTATGGAAACATCAAGTAATATCAACCAGACACTGTTCATCAGTACTGAAGCCATCAACAAACCGTTACTGAGTTTCCTGATGAGCAGGGTATGGGTCTAGGCACTGTTCCTCAAAATGTGGTATTTTATAAAAGGCACTCACAATGATTCAGAAATTTATTCTTCTTTGATATAAAAAAAGAGCTGAGGGAAATCTTTGGCTTTTGTTGAAGATGATAGAACTTGGAACTTTTCAGACAGACAGTGAGTGTGGGTGTTAAAAGGGTTTTCAATGGTAGTTGATTCATCAAATTTATCTTATTATTTTTGTCTTTAAAAGTAGAATATTTGCAACAGGGGAACACCTCCTTTATTTTTCGGAGTGTTTTCAGTTTCTGAAAGTAGAAATATTGAAGAAGAGAAAGGAAGAAATGCTAATGCTTCGAGTAAGTCAAAGGTGTGAGGACATTATAATGTGGAAGTAGCTAAATATACTTGCCCTTGTGATGTGTCGGGGTGATATTTAGCCCAGCAAGTATGCAGAATATGTTCATATTCAAATCCAGCTGTACAAACTACCACTGCAGCAAGTAGTTCTCTCTTACACTCCCCCCCGGCCTTAATTACCAGCCCCGTTTAATTTGTGCAGTGATTAAGAGCAAGGCTTCTGCCTCGGTTTATATCCCAACTCTGCTACTCACTGACATATCTCATAGGGTTGTTATGAGGACTAGATGAATCAATATGCATGAAAGCTGCATAATGTAAGCATTGTATACATGTTAGCTAACAGTAATCATGAAAATAAAAATAAAGTGAAACAAACTTATTACTCAGCTCTGGAATTATAATAATACTAACTTTGTCTTTGCAGTAGTGTTTTGAGAGGAAAGTCTGTCAAGCATTGTGCCTGTGTTACATTTCATTTTAATCCTCACAATGAAGCCATCCGTGAGTTGGTGCCATTTCTGTTACTCTTACATTAATGTTGGGGTCAAGTGATTTGCCTAGGGTCACATGGGTGGGAAGTGGTAGCGCAGAATTTGAAACTAGGCAGAGGAATTTCATAACTTGTAGGAAAGTTGACCAGTATTCGCTCCGCTTCACGGTCTTTATACTGTTTCTGATTGTGAAGCTAGTTGCTAATGTCCAGTTAGTCATTCTGTAAGCTTTGGATAGTCTTCAAATAGCCTGAGAAACCCAGGGCAACAACTCCAACAATGAGTGATTTATATACTTCCAAAGGGCAAAGATTACTCTGGTTGTCTTTTGCTGGAAATCAAATTCCAAAGATTTGCACTAATTTTACCTTTATCTAGAGATTCACATTAAATACGCATTATACTTCTATCAAACTCTAAAACTTTCACAAAAAGCCGATGGGGTAGGCCGCATCATTCCCATTTTATAGATGAAAACCTGAGGTTCAGAAAAACTAAATATGTTTCTGCAGCACCTGGGTGGCTCAGTCGGTTGAACATCTGACTTTGGCTCAGTCAGGATCTCATGGTCCATAGGTTCGAGCCCGGTGTTGGGCTCTGTGCTGACAGCTTGGAGCTTGGAGCCTGGAACCTGCTTTGGATTCTGTCTCCCTCTCTCTCTGTCCCTCCCCTACTCACGTTCTATCTTTGTCTCTCAAAAATAATAAATAAATGTTTAAAAAACCCAATAATTACAATTAGTATGCATCAGAAGCCTTTTGATTTTGTGTTTAGTGTTCTTTCCATTAGAGGTATGACTGAATTAGAACCGAGATTCTCTTTTCCCCTACCACACATGATCTGGAGTGTCTTGATTGCTCTCATTTCATAGCAACACTTAATTATAAAGATGAACTTTGAATTGATAATCCCCTGGGTTACTGAAAAAGGAAAAGGCCATGCTTAGCCTTTATTTTGCTGTGTATTTTTGACTGAGGGAAAATTGGTTTACTACAGGAGCTCGGAGTAGAGCTCTGTGAAATTTACATGCATACTGTGAAATGACCTTTGAGTCCATGTTCTTGGACTGTGTTTCCCACCTACTTGCAGGGTGATGAAACTGGACAGCTGCTTCCTGGGGGTAAGGTGAAGATGTAGATCATTTGCAGCCCCTTCCAACCACTGCAGAAAAAGTCTACAATAGGACCAAAAGACCCCTCAGCCTTCTGTTCCATCGAGGGCTTCTCCATGTTCTGTTTGCACATTCTTTTCCTGCTTGGTAATTAGCACCAGCTGTCTCAACTTAAAAGGAAGGAATCCCTTTGAAATCCTCCCTATCCTCCGTGAAATGTGCTACTGAAACGTGCTAATTAGTAACTGGACTTAGGACAACACAGACATGTGTTTCCTGTGAGTGTTGTAGAAGGAAGAGGAGGAGGGGTATGAACATCTGTTGAGTTGCATATGTGTATATGCTTTTCTAACTTTCAAAATGACATTTTAAATGACATCTATCTGCCCAAGTGTGCTCAGTAGCCAGTAGCTGAGTCTCGGCCCCTACGCCTGCCCCGTGCATTGACTTCTCTCCTTGCTCAAGCTCGAGAGTATTCCCAAGGGCAAAGGGCAGACAGAGCCAGTGGAGCATTCTCCCTCTGTCTCAGCAAATTGACTTTCTGTCAGCATCCCCTCGCTTTTCGCCATAGTAGCAGGAATCATAGGGCTCCAGGGAAACAAAAAAATAATTCCTCTTCCTTTGGGGACCACTGTCCCAGAGTAAGGCAATAGCCCAGTCGATCCGTAACAATTAGCACACCCTGGAATGTGGGGAGAGAGCATAGACACATAATGTAGCATTGTGTTAAGCATGTTTAGCTAAAATGGAGGAGCCACTGGTTTGCTGGTTTAAACCAGGATTGTGTGAAAAATCTGTCTTTACAAACAATTCGGGGCAGCAGTTCCAGGGTTTCAAACTGACCTGCTGGTTTTGGGAGGCAAGAGCTACTCATGAAATGGAAGAAAAGTCAGCTGATTTTGTGGGAGCACTTAGGTATTTACTGCTAGGATGAAGGGAGTGCACAGGGTGGGAAGGCTCTTTCTTCTTCAAGGTCATTCTCTTGGGGCGGTTGCTGCCATCGGAGCAGTGTTTCTTGGTGCTGAAGAGGCTGCTGTTCCAATCATTGGCACCTCAGTTGTTTTCCTATTCTCATGTCACCGGCTCACAGATTAAAGTCTTGAGGTGAGTGTTTGGTAAGTGGAACTCAGGTCATATCACTACTACCTGGCTGTAAGGTACGATGGGGACAGTGATCAAAAGAGCTGCCCTGTTGGTGGGAAGTTCAGTTGGAGTTTGTCATTCTCCCCAAATCACATACAGTAGTGGAAGGATAATTCCCCATGAGGAAGTCAGGTTATTCTTGGCAATGAAATTTGATAAATATCGACCGCAGAGATCTACTGAAGGGGGGTTCTTTTTGTCCAGTGCCCATGATTTATGGATAGATGCAGTTGTGCATGATGGATGCTATGAGAGACCTGCCCTGTAGATCTGAACACCCAGCCCAGCTGGTCCTGCTCTGGGAAATAATCAATAACAGAGAGCTTCTGCTGCACCCGAGAACCTTGCAAAGCTGGGAGATGAAGCAAGACTCATTCCAAGCACTCCTTGGGTCTCTTGTGTACTAGGTCTATGTGAACTTTTTGATTATCTGCCCAGAACCATGTTCTTGTCCCATTCCCAGATGTCCTGTCCTTGATGTCTGTGGGTCCTGGGCTTTAGCTTGGCCACCTGGCTTCTCTGGGTCTGTGATTTCAGGCTCTGGCCAGCTAAGTGGGCCAGATAAGAATGTCAGGTTGCTATTTTTTCTCTCAGATGTTTGCTTTTCCGACTGTACTACGCTTTGCTCTTTGGACTCCTAACACCATTCTTTTTCTTTCCTGCTTTTGGATAGGGGCAAAGTGAAGAAGAGAGAATAAAAAAATCATCGTGTATTTCTTCTGGGGACAGAGCGGATTGGCACAAGTGATGTGAGGGCTCCAAACCCACTGCTGGCTTACTCTCCAGCTCAAAATCCTTAACGATCTCTGCTGCCTTCAGAATGAAGTTCAAACTGTGAGGCAGGCAAGTGCTTTCCTGAACCCTTTGCTTCATATTCTAGGCTCAGGGTTTGCCAAGCTACTTTTAGCTTCCCAAGCAAGCTGTGTTCTCTCACGGCTTCAGCCCTCACACACAGCAGGTCCGCCTCTAACATTTGTAGGGCCGGAGGCTTGAGTACAAACAGAGGGTGCAGGCTGTATTTCTGAATTCTAACACACTGTTGTATAAAATATGTTCTATCCTCTATCTTTTGAAAAATATTTATTTATTTTTGAGAGAGAGAGATAGAGCAAGAGCAGGGAAGGGGCAGAGAGAGAGGGAGACAGAGGATCCGAAGCAGGCTCTGCGCTGACAGCAGAGAGCCTGATGCAGGGCTCGAATTCATGAACCAAGAGATTATGACCTGAGCCAAAGTTGGATGCTCAACCAATTGAGTCACCGAGGTGCCCCTCTGTCTTTTTTTTTTAAAAGTTTATTTATTTATTTTTATAATCTCTACACCCAATATGGGGCTCTAACTCACCACCCTGAAATCAAGACTCCCAGGGTCCTCAGACTGAGACAGCCAGGCACCCCTCTATCCTTGATCTTTGACAAAAAATACCTTCAAAACTCCCTGGAAAGCTAGGTTTCAATTTTGAAATCTCAGACCCTTCTGAATCCCACATGAGAATGTGACAGCACTGGAGAGCTCCCAACACACAGCCCACCCGCCTTCTCTGCACATATCTTGATCCATCCCGCACCGCTTGTTTCGTGTGTGAGTGTGTGGACATCCCAGGCTGCACATCCGGGTGTGCAAAAGGCCTGCAAAGGGCCATTCCCTAGCAGCAAGCACATAAGCAGCTTGCTTCCCCTCCTTGGGAGGATGGAACAAACCATACTGATTCTGCAACGGGGCCTGGAGCCCCTGGGGCAAGGACTTCTAGAATCCTAGTTTCTAGAACATGGCCCGGACTGCAAGGAGTGGGAATGGGCTGTGGGTGGGCATGGCACTTGGTGCTGCAGACTCCTTACCGGTGGGGAGGGGCCCGGTTGGAGGAGCACCAGAGCAGAGCTCCCACTTCTGGCTCTAAGGGTGGTACTGACACACATTTTCCCCATCCTCCCAGGATGCGACTCCTGAGTCAGTTATCGAACTGACTCATGTTCATCTCTCAAGTATCATCTCATATTCCACCTCCTTCTTCCAAGTAGTCTCCTTAATTCCCCCAGGGCATGTTGCATGTTTCCCCTAAACTCACTAGAACATTTACTATGTCATTTAGCCTCTCAGCACCTCAGTTTACTGCAAAGAGTATCATGAGGATGAAAGTTAAAATACATGCTGAACTTTATAATATATCTTTTAATGTTTTATTTATTTTTGAGAAAGAGAGAACATGAGCAGGGGAGGGGGAGGGAGGGAGGGGGAGACACAGAATCTGAGGCAGGCTCCAGGCTTGAGCTGTTAGCATAGAGCCCGACATGGGGGTCGAACTCACCAATGGTGAGATCATGACCTTAGCTAAAGTTGGGCGCTACTACATGCAGAACTTTAGAAGGGTGCTTGATTAGAATTAAGTGTGAACTATTAACTATTATTATTATATACTCACAGCTTGCTGTACTTTTTCCCTAGACATATTTCATACTGTTCTATCATTGTGTGCTCTCTCATGCCTTTCTTTTCAGCAGATAACATGCTTCTGTAAAACAAGGAATTAATTTTGTTTAGTTTTGTATTTCTAACACAAAACCCAATGTATATAACATAGTAGGTGCTCTATTAATGTGTACGGAGGAGATGAGCTGCCTCAAGGGGAGTTGAAATTTACCACTGGAAATGTTCATGCTATAGCTAGTGACCATCTCTAAGGAAAACCACTAGGAGGCAGAACTCAATTGCTCAGGTCCTTGTGACCCTAGGCTCTTAAAAGGTCAGATGTAGATGGTAGAACTGAGTCAGGACCATGTCACAGGGTGGCATAGGAAAGAAACATTCAAGTGACAGTCCTTCCCAGGAATTAGATATGCTTATACAAGACGCTAACCCTATGTCCTGGTAAGATTTATAACCCAACATTACATTATGTAATACTGTGTCTGTCTTCATATGAGTCAAAGGGCCTGTCAAGCATTCTCCCAAGGGCTTTGGGACCATATGTTTCTCAGCATCCATGATCTGGGGAGTATGTCCCTGTTTTCTTTAATTGGACTTGTTTATTCTGATGAGTTGAAGATCATCAAAATTCAGGAAATATAGCCAGGAGAAAGTCTTTAATGATGTTTGCTCGATTATAAACTGCTTGATGTAAACTTCTCTGCAGAATCTTCCCCACTATTTACTCAAATGGCTGCAAATTAATATCTTATCCAGTCTCATGATTAGAATGAATGAGCCTGGCTGCTGGTTGGCCAGGAAATGGTTCTGTTCATCATTCATTAGGGGTTCTGAACTGTGATTTGATGTAGAATCTGATACTTTGCACAGAGCCCCCAAAACAAGAAATGAAGAAAAAGAGAAAATCCTCTTAAGTAAATGTACCTTTTCCTTTTTTAAATGTTCTGATTACTTATAGAGCCATTGCATATAATGAAAGTGTAGCTTTTTAGTGCTTACAGCCTTGCAAATAGGATTTCTCAAAATTAATTAAAATAAAAACGGAGCATTTAAGAGTTCTCCCATCAAGTAATTATAATTATAACAAAATAATGATTTTTATTGTGACAAAAACCTGTATCATGTTAGTCACATGCCAGGCACTCAGTTCTGTGTCTGTATTAACTCATTTGATTCTCACAATGACCCCATGAGGTAGAACCTATGACTGTCCTTATTTTACAAATGAGAAAACAGAGGCACAGAAAGTTAGGTACTTACACTAAAGTAATATAATAAGTAGTGACACCAAGATCCAAACTCTGTCCATCTGTGTCTAGAGTCTGGTCACTTCACAACTTTGCTTCTGTAAATGCAGGTGTAAAGAAGATGTGTTTAAGGCCGCTTTTCAACTAGAGAGATCCTGTTGAGCAAGATATCAAGGAAAGGAAATCTAAAGGGAATAACATTAATACAAACATTGTGGTACCTATTTTCAGTTTTATACATATTTAAAAATTTTATTTCTGGGCAGCTTGGTCTTGCTTTCATGGTACATTGATAGGATATAAGGCTGATTGTGATGTTGGTTAGTGAGATTTTTGCCAATGGCATTACTCTCAATATATTGAGTGTCTGACATATTGGCCTTTTTAGGACTTGGGGCTTACCTCCCAAGTGAAGATTTTTCTCAATGAAATGTAATTGGTTGAAGCTAAATAAAGAAAGTGCAGGGTGAGGTATACTCTATGCGGCATAGTCTGACATAGAGGTCTTGTTTCCATGGCAACAGGTCAGGGCATTAACTGTTTTGGGGCTGACACGATGGCAAGATTTTGGTTCTGGGTTTGTCCTACATTCTTCTTCCCTTTCTCCTATTCCCAACTTCCTGGATATATTTCCTCTCGCATCTGGTCCTATCACAAGTTAATGATAAACAGTTGTTACAGGAGGAAGAAACAAGATCAGCATCCGGGGAACTTTTCTAGAGCCTGATAGAAGGAAAAAAATGTTGTTCCCATTAATTCACTTGACCTTTTCACAGGATGCCTCAGAAAGGTTTCAGAGACTTCTTCTTTTGTAGAGAATGATAATCCTCATGTCTGGCTTGAGGGTTGGTAATTAAATAGAAAATTATAAATAAAAAAGAATGATAATGTCTACTCTCTCCCTTGTTTGTGCATTTTGCTTAGGTCTGTGCTGATAAAGAAAAGATAGAGTGAGTGGTTTATGGGGGGATGGAGAGGAAAGGGAAAGGAGGGAATGAGAGGCCACCTCTATTATTTCCATATTTCTTTCCATATTTCTCAAGGCCCATGAAGTCCAATATGTTCAATCTGTTGCTTTAAAAATACAGTTTTAGTGCCACTTTAGAAAGAGAGGGTATGTCTAATAGAAAACAGAATAGGTATAGATGTTATTATCCCTTAGGTTGGTAGAGCTATTAAAGGAAATATAATTATAGTGGAAAACATGTATACTGAGTTAATATGTGCCAAGCACTTTTCTAAGTGCTATACTTATATTCACTCATGTAATCCCCACGTCAACCCTATGAGGTAAATTATGCTACGATATTTCAGCCATTTTACAGTTGAAGTATAGACATATAAAATAATATTCCCAGAGCTTCAAAACTATCTGCCGGTAAAGGCAGTTTTCAAACCCAGATAGTCTGACATCAGACCTGTGCAGTTAACCCTATGTAGTATCCTGAAGTCTAAATTTCTGAATCCTCAGAAATGAGGATCTTTATCTTCATTCACTGGATTTGATAGCATATATGTAGCTCTTCAGCTCCGTGTAAAAATACATAGCATTTTTGTTTATGTTTGTGTGTGTGTATGTAAGTTCAAGAACAATAGGGGTGCCTGGGTGGCTCAGTTGGTTAAGCGTCCAACTTCAGCTCAGGTCATTATCTCTCGGTCTGTGGGTTCAAGCCCCATGTCGGGCTCTGTGTTGACATCTCAGAGCCTGAAGCCTACTTCAGATTCTGTGTCTCCCTCCCTCTCTCTCCATCCCTCCCCTGCTCATGCTCTTTCTCTGTCTCTCAAAAATAAACAACGCTTAAAAACTGAAAAAAAAAAAAAAGAAAATGAAAATGATTTTTGAACAGAATTTTGCGATCTTTCTAGAGGTAATTAAGGACAACTTAGGATGTCACACAACAAGGTGAAACACTTGCACAATATTTGTATTCACACTTCTGTTAATTTTTAGTTGGAAGGAAATGCAACTGGACACTTTGCTCTTTAAAATAATTTTTTAATTCTTCCCCCACATAGTTCCCTGTAAGTTTTCCTCAGTGTCTCCATTCCTGTCTTCGTTTTTGCTTAATTCCTCATAGGCAAGATCATATATAACTATTTGATATGATTTAACTCACAGCATAATCAAATCTTCATCGAAGAGAGAGCTTTACCAATATAATCATAGAATATTATCACAACAGCATTTTTATAACAGTCTCATATTTTTAATCACAGCACCAATAGTCATTCATTAGATTTCTATTTAACGTATGATATTGAATTAAGTTACTACCATACTTTACAGTTTGGGGGTGAGGACAATTAGAATGATACCTTGAATCAGCCCTTTAGGCTGTGTACCTACAGAGGTGTTCAATACATGTATTTTGGGATTTTAATTTAGGGTTTAGGAATAATTTAGCATTTTATGGAGACTTGCATTACTGAAAACTGTGAGAAGTGTGGCACCCAGCTACTGAATGATTGGTAGTGTTTCTGTACCCTCTAGTGGTCTGATGCAGAACTAGAACGGTCAACCCAAGAATGTCCAAGGACAACTCCTGGCAATTCTGAGGTCTGGGTGGCAGCACTTGCATCTACCAGGCCATGAATTCTAAAAAGCGATGGGAAGGATCGATCAAAGGCCAGGTCTCTAGAGTGGGGCAATGCGAGTGTGGGTTTTGATCTCTAAGCTGATTTTACAGGCATGACCGAGGGAGCAGTGGTGGCTTTAAAAAAAGAAAGAAAAGCTTCCCCTTTTAATTTCTTACTTCTGGGGTGTTGGAGTATGTTGAAACAAACGTTCTCTATCAGGGTTTTTTCATCAGTGACTTGGCTGACACGTGGGTTTGAGAATTCCTGCTGTGGGGGCTCCCTCTGCACTGTAAGATGTTTACAGCATCCTTGGCTGCGTTACCTATGTAGTAGGAGTAGCCTCAGTGGTGATAACCAAGAACATCTCCAGCACTGCCTGATGTACTCTGGGGAGAATCATTTCCTCTGGCTGAGAATCATCTTAGCAATTCCAATTAGGTAATTTGAAAATAGTTTTCCAATAAAAAGATACATATCATTGACTATGACTTAGTAGGAGTCTGCCCCTATACCTATATTACTTCATTTAATCCTTATAAGAATCCTCAGAAGTAAGTCCTGTTATTATTTCCATTTTACAGATGAGGAAACTAAGACTCAGAGATTTGAGTAGCTTTCATGACATCACATAGACAAGTGGAAGACCTGGCACTAAAATCCAGGTTGTCTGGCTCTGGAATCTGCATTTGAAAGCACTTTGCTACGAAAGTATAACTCGTCATCAAGCCCCCAAGTCGAGTGAAAAATGGAGTTATTGATTTGTAAGTAATAATAATTCACAGATGGCAATTTATGATAATTTTTTGACTTGACAAAACAGAAAGAAGATAGTCTGCTGACATTATCAGAAGATTTCTTTGTGTTTTCATTCAAGTGTCCACTCTTTCTAAAGATACAGAGATATGTAAAATAAAGCCCCTGCCCTCTGAAGCTTACTTACATTGTTATAAGCAATAAGCAAATGAACAGCAGCATGTCTAGTATTTCATATAGCAATTTGCTGTAAGGAAATTAAAGCATGCTACAGGAAAGAGAGGGCCTGAGATGGGGGTAGAGTGCTGCTGTTTTATGTAGGGTGGTCAGCCAGGGGCTCCCTGATAAGGTGACATCTGAGCAGAAAATTAAGGAACAAGAGAGTAAGTTAAGTGGAGATATGGCAGGAAAGTGTGCTGGGTAGAATGGCAAGTGCAAAGGCCCTGAGGTAGGAGTATATTTGAAGTGGGGGCAGGCTTGCTAGCACAGTAAGAAAAAAGCAGAGTCATTGGAACTGGAGCCAAGTGAATATGCAGGAAATGAGAGAGTGAGAGATAATGGTGATGGAGGGAGAGGACTGTGGATGTCCTAAGGTCTAGAAGGCCCTTCTAAGAGGGCTTCTTGGCTTTTACTTTGAGATGAAAATTTATTGAAAAGGGAAGTGCTACGGTGTGGCTTAATTTTTCAAAGGACTATGCCAATCTTCTTTCTTTGTTTTGGGAGGTAGTTTATCATAATGGTGAAGACCATAAGTTCTAGAATAAGACTGACCTCATTTTAAAGGGTGTCTGTCTCTAAGAACTCACTCCCTGTGAGCTTTGGGGCAAACAATTTACCTTATCTGAGTCTCTGTTTTCTTATCTGTAATGAAGAGGCAGTAATATCCTAGTTAATTGAATCTAAGTGGTATGAGACGTAAGATGCACCGTAATTTTATGTACCACTAAGAAAATACAAAACAACACTGTTAACCATGCATGAATCGGTCAAACCAAGCTTTCAAAGTTTGGAAACGTCCTTAAAATATTCTTGGGAATTTAGTATTTTTTTCTGCCTTTATTTACATTGCTTGACATGTAATAGACAATTATTTTGTATGATTTTCAGTGATCAAATATAGAGCCACTTCATCTGTTTATTGGTATCTTCATTTCTTAGGGTCCCATAAAGTATTTGGTTCATGCTTTAAAAATATATATGGAATCAGGGTCTTTCCTTCCTGTGATGAATATTTGCTTTACTAACAGCAAGTTTAATCTGCTCCTTTGCTTGTTTGCTATGCCATTCTGGTTATATAATAATCTGCTTGTATAATAATCTTTAGTTTAAATACCAAGTCATAGCATAAAAAAAATTTAAATAGCAATTACACCATATACAGTGCCAATGATGTGCATAAGTCAAGTGATATGAGTGTAATACATTCACAGATAGTGATAGAATCATATCATATCTGCCCTTTGGTTCCTAGGGACTGTAAGGTGACACCAATCCTGTATTAAATCCTGCATTAAATGTTTTATAGATGTGTGTGCATATGAGATATCTATCTGATAGATATATATCTATCTGATATATATGTGTGCTATATATGTGATAGAATGATATTACATATATGTGGATGCGTGTATTAAATTTAAGTATATAAAATCTGTGCATATATTTATTTTAGGATTGATGGAATATTGGAATATGGGGTAGTGCCTGCCCTCTAGAGTGGAATTAGCATGGGAAGTTCCGGGCACACATAAACCCATAAACCCTCAGTAACTGTTAGTTGTCATTCTCATCTCTACAAAGAGTTCATTTTACATGCCTCTGTCTCTTTCTGTAAGATTCCTTAAGTTAATTTCATTTCCTCTGTTTTTCCTGAACTCAGATCTTCCAATTCTAATTACTCAGGTAGGCTCTCCCTCCTTCCGCACTTTCTACTCCCAGAAGGAAATAAAATTACAAGTCTCTAACTCCCTAAACATTCCTTTTCCCAAGTCATTAATCAATGGCTCAGAGTAGAAAAAAACAATTGCCCCAGGTCTCTGGAGGCCTGTTGTAAGGCATAATAGATTCTTCCTTATTTCCTATCCTTGGAGCAGCTTTTAATTCAAGATAGATATTTGTCTTGCAATTTTTTTTTATTCCCTTCATGATTTGAAAAGCTGAATGAACATTATCACTTTATCTTATCTCTTCCTTGTTTATTATTCAGTCTGCTCTAATAAAATGTTGGGTGGTCAACCCTTCTCAGAGAATGTCATGGGTGAGCTGATAAGCTGCCCCCATAGTCAGCATCCTGGTTTATCATTATATAATGCCATATGAGATCATTTTTTCAAAGGCTGAAAGTAACAACACCGCTGCTTATCACCTACCCCCACACCTGGAACGATGTACTTCTCAACCACCTGCCTCATCAAATTAAAACAAGAATGAAAATAGATGGGGTCAGAGGTCAACAGGCCGGGAAGCTCATCTTCGGGATCACCTTGCTCTTTGCCCTCACGACTTGTAAACTGGGAATAGCCGGAGTGCTCAGCTGTGCTGGAATGTCACGCAAGGCAAAGATGTTGTCAGTGTCTGTCAGCCCCAGGTGAATAACAAATCTGAAATTTTCAAATTGTTTCTAGGTCTTTCAGAACAGATGGTCTGTTCAGAGCTATAGGCTTCTGTAAATGCCCAAGGAGAAAAATGTCTATTTGTAAAGGAGGATGGGTAGCTTAAAGGGGCTCTTTATTCTTTAGTTGACCCCACTTACTTAATCTGCATAGAGTGTAATAAAGTGATGATGGGGTCTCTTTAAAATTATGGACTGTAATTTAAGGCAATATATTTAACTATCTAAACACATTCTTGATCGTTAAAAGTGCTCTAAGCAATTTAATTTCACTTGTGTTGGCACCTGGATTGAAATTCGTAAAGAGTTTGATGTCCAGATATTTGCCCCAGAGGTCACTTAAACCCTAATTGATTTTCTCCAAAGTTGTAAAACCATCTGACATGTTGACACTCTGATGTTTTTGACAGTCAGCTCCCAGCTGACTGTCTCAGTCAAACAAGTTTTAGTTAGCATATTAGTATTTCTTTGTTTTATTCTCAAAGCTCAAATGAAAATGAACCCTGAGGTATTTTAACAGTCCATTCCCATTAAGAATGTCTAGAGTCCTGCTTTCCCTTAAAAATTTTTTTCTTTTTTTAAGATTTAAAAACTCAAACACCTGCGGGCTTTAGTAGGTCTCCCTCTTTGATGTGTTTCAGATAATGAAAATGGTTGTGAGGAGAGAGAAAACATTCTTTATGATTTGTGCTGGCTCATTGATCTTATCCAGTAAGAAACTGACTTCAGATGAGAAATCTACAGTCTAGACAGGAAGAGGAAACTGACAGGTATCAGGAAGCAATAGGCAGAGCAGAGCTCCCTGTGGCTCTGTGGATTTAACCTCTAGACAACCACATACTATGGGTCTTGGTTTTTGAAAAGAATTAGTAAAGCTGTAGGAGCTAAATGAATATTAATGATCACATGCAAACATCCTATCTCTGCTATGAGTCTGTTATAAGCAAAGTATTCTCTATTAAAGGAAAGAAGGTTGTATTCAGATTCTCATTGCTCGTATGTAGACTTATTTCATACTCTGTTAAATCAAATCAGAATTGGATTGGAAGAGACTTAAGTTTTTTTTGAAAATCTGACCTAATCACCTATCTGGTGCTATAAGCTTTTGCTACTGAAACGTCCTCAGTTTTATTTAATAAGAGTATTCTGGGAAATATTCTGTTGATAAGAGATTTTGGGAGGATCTGACTTTGTTTGTAAACCAATCTGCCAAATCTAATTTTGACACTACTATTTGCCTAGTTGTTGAGTATGATGACATTATTAAAAATGTGGTAAATTGCATGATTGGCCCCAATTCTTCACTTTGCCCCTATACCATATCATTTGTTGGGTGACTTTGAAGTTCATCCTACTAAGAGAGACATTGAGTGACCAACTGGTCCTGGTTAACCCAGGAGTTTCCTGGTTCTAGCATTAAAATTTATGTGTCTTGGGAAGCCTCTTCATCTCATGCAACCTGGGATAATTGGTCACCCTTAGCTAAGAGTATTTTTATATCTTTTTACTTTGGGCTTGGCCATGTGAGTTGCGTGGCCAATAGAATGAAGTGGAAATGGCAGTTTGTCTGTTCTGAGCCTAAGACGTTAAGACTTTGCATGTTTGTGCTGTCTGTGCCTTTGCCATTACTATGAGAAAGACATGTCCTGATTACCCCATTGGTCTGGGGAAGATGAGGGGTGTTGTGGAGTAGATCCAAACTCAGCAAAGCATTCCAGCCAAGCCTGGTTTATATTGGCCCATCCACGGCAAACCTATATTTGCATGAGCAATAATAAATGATTGTTATTTTAAATCACTGATATTTTTCATGCTTTATTACACAGCAATAGTTGACCTATATGATTCAATTTTATTAGTATCAGAAAGTGGGCTAAAAGTTTTACATAGATCAGCTTCTGCTACCATGCCACGAAGTAGCACATGTTATTATTTTATAGCTGGGGACATTGATACATAGAAAGATAGAGTAAATGCCCAAGATAAACCATGGAGCTGATTCCAATCATGTTTCAAACATAGTCCAGTACATTGAAGCTTTAAAAGGTTATCAACTGGGGCACCTGGGTGTCTCAGTCAGTTAAGACTCTGACTCTTGGTTTTAGCTCAGGTCATGATCTCATGGTTTGTGGATCCGAGCCCCATATCAAGCTCTGTGCTGATGACGCAGAGCCTGCGTGGGATTCTCTCTCTCTCTCTCTCTCTCTCTCTCCCTCTCTCTGCCCCTCCCCTGCTCTCTCTCTCTCTCTCAAAAAATAAGTAAAATTTTTTTAAAATTATAAAATTATCAATTAATATAAGCTCACTGTGAAAGATTTAAGCAAATTAGAAATATAAATAAGAAAGTAAAATGCCATTCCCTTCCCTCTGCCTCCTTCTTCTCCTTTCTCCAATTCTTCCTCTCTGAGGTAATCACTATTAATCTCTTGGCATGAATCCCTCTGAATGATTTTCTATACATTTTATAAATATATTTTTTATTAAAATTTTTATGTAAGTGGAAATTACATATTGTTCTGCAGTGTCTTACCTTTGGATTAACCTGGAGGTCTTTCTCCAGTTACACCAATCCACCCAGAGGCACTTTCTGTTCTTCTGACAATTGCATATCACTCTATATAATGGTGAGTTTTCTCTCAACAATAAACATTTCAATTAATTCTAATTTTTCACTATTCAAAACAATTATTCCATGAAATTTCTTTTCATATATCATTATATGTGTGATATATGTGCATATATCATTATGCACAAACTGATTTTGTTCAAAGCCTATTACACACCAATGTTTAGTAATTTTGTTGTTGTTGTTTCAATGAAATACTGTGTGAAAAAGCAAATGTAGACCAATACTTGTGTACCATTACCAAGTGTTCCTCAGATACTGAATTCTTTCCTGATCGTCCTTCCCTTATTGGAATCATTTTGTAAGGCATTTATGGTAGCCTGTAAAGTGCATTAGCTGTACCTATTTGTCCCCAGATGAAGTGGGTCGTGTTGCTATCAGCTGTTGAATTTGTTGATCTCCACTTTACATAGCATGAATGATTCTTTGGAAGCTTTACCCATCATCTTAAAAGACTCCATCCCCTGAAGGTGTTTGTTGCTTACACAACAGGTTGGTGATAAATTTCTTTCATGGAAACATTTGTCCCATTAGAGAATGAAATGGTATGCACTTAGGGTGCAAAGTCACTTTAAGTTAGGCTCAGTCTCTATTTCAGGTTAGATGGTTTAGACTTTTCAGTTTAGAGTGTTTAATAAGGGGTCTCACCTGAAAAGGCTCAAAGTCTTATAGCTCATATAGATTCCTCTGGCTGGAAGGAAACACTGGAAAGAAGGAATTTAAAAGAGGGAGGAGAGAAAAGGATGGAGAGGGATGGGATTAACATGTTTTACATGCCTGCTATGGGTCAGGAATTCTTTCCTTGATTCAGAGCTATTGAGAATCATTCATGTGCCAGACACAATTCCAAGCACCAGGGAGGCAGAAATAAAAGAGGCAGTCCACCCTCACATAGCCTGTGGTACAGTGGGGAGACACCCATAAAAGGCAACAATCACTGTGAGAGAATACTAGAGCAACAGGAGCACATTAGAAACGAAGCTAATGTTCCCAGAGATTCTGGGTAGATGTTCTAGAGCAAACGGCCCCTACGCTGAGTTGGGGTGGGATGTCCGAGTGTCCTTCCTATTGAGACTGGAATATGTGACTACTATGCTGCATGCATGACTCTGAGTATAGTAGTTGACAACTAGTTGGGGCTCATCAGCTGCTACTGCTAGTTCTCATAAGCCCCTATGCCGTGTAGGGAACATCAGCAGGTGTTTGAAGCTGGACTGTGAAAGAATCAGTTTTACAAAGACAGCACTGCCATCTTAGGTAATAATGACAGCAACGACACAGCACTTGCTGTATCATATTCTGTCCTGGGAGTTTGCTGAATATTGAGTTATTTAATCTCCACAACAAGACTATCAGGTAAGTTACAGTTTTTCTTTTTTTAAATATTTTTTATTGAAGAAAAAATATGTATCACACATATAAAAAAGGGCATAAATCCCAAGTGTACATTTCAATTAATTTTCATCAATTGAATGTGAATGTGTAATTGTAACTCAGATATAGAAGTAGAATATTGGTAGCATCCCAGAGGCACCCCTACCTCCAGTTATTACCCCCCCTCCTCCTTCCTCACTATCTTGACTTGTCATCATAGAGTAGTTCTGCCTGTTTTTAAATTGTCTTCTTTTTTTAAATTGTTTTTTTAAATATTTTATTTATTTCTGAGAGAGACAGCATGAACAGGGGAAGGTCAGAGAGAGAGAGGGAGACACAGAATCTGAAACAGGCTCCAGGCTCTGAGCTGGCTGTCAGCACAGAGACAGACGCGGGGCTCGAACCCACAAACAGTGAGATCACGACCTGAGCCAAAGTCAGACGCTTAACTGACTGAGCCACCCAGGCGCCCCTTTAAACTTTCTATAAATGGAATAATATGCTCTTTATGTAAATGGAATCTGATACTCTTCTGTATCTGACTTCTACAGCTCAATGTTATATTTGTGAGATTTATCCACGGTGTTGCATATAGCAGTAATTTATTTTCATTGCTGTCAGTATTCCATTGTATGATTATCCTGCAATTTATTTACATACTTCATGAGAGCACATGAGCAGGGAAGGGGCTGAGAGAGAGGGGTAAAGAGAAAATCCCAAACAGGCTCTGCACTGTCAGCACAGAGCCCAATGCAGAGCCTGAACCCCTGAATCATGAGATCATGACCTGAGCCGAAGTCCGATCTTAACTGACTGAGCCACCCAGGGGCCCCTACACACTTCTTAATGTTAATAAAAATATAAGCTGTTTCTAGCTTAGGGCTATAATTAATAGTGAGGTGACTTCAGTCTAACAATATACATTGAGATTATATATAGCTGACATATATAAACCAGTATGTTGATTTCTGTTTGTTTCTATACCTAGGAATGAAATTGCTAAGCTGTAAAGTATGTTGATGGTCAGCTTTAGCAGATGCTGCCCAGCCATTGTTCATAGTGGTTGTGTCAGTTATCCTCGGGGATGGGGAGAGTAAGAGTATCCCTTACTCCTTATTAGCCCAGAGCCTGCCACTCTTCTTTCCCTCCCTTGGTTCTGTCCTGCATCGCAACAAACCTAATATGCATATATATAGGCTTTGTGGACACAGCCACCTCTTGGCCACCCCTAGGATCAAGATTTGCACCTGCCAGGAGTTTGATCTGCTTAAAAATGGACTTAAGGAAGAAGCCAATTCAGGCAAGAAATTCTGAAATTCTGGGTGTCTGGACTATATTGTCCAGGAGAGGAGAGGATATGGGTTCTGGGTGGGTATGTTCTTGGGCTCCACAGCCTCCTTATGCCGTGAGTTAGAGCAGAGCCAGAATGCATCCCTCTTGACTGAGTCTGAGGACAGTAGTGGGAGTCACAGTAGTTCCACATCTTCGTTAAGACTTGATCTTGACCTCTTTATGTCAGCCATTGTGCTGGCTATGTGGTGGCATCTCATTGTGGATCGAACTGATGATCAATGAGGTAGAGCATTTTTTTCCCTTTAATTTTTTTTAACCATTTGGATATGCTCTCTTGTGAAGTGTCTGTTCAACTGTTTTCCACAATTTTCTATCAGGCAGTTGGTTGTTACTATTAACTAAATCCGAACCACAGAGAGGAAAAATAATTTCTTCCAAGTTGCTGCAACTAAAAACTGGAAACAAAGCTGGGTTTGAATCCAGGAAATATGACTTCACAGTCTACTCTCCTAATCTTCTCAGCTGGTCAGACAAGGAACCCAAATTGGAGTTTTTCATCTGTTATGATTCACTGATACATTGTTTGGACTTCCCCCTAAGAGTTGTACTCAAGATGCCCATGAGGAGACTACTTTAGATAAGGTAAAATTATCACAAACTTGATGGCTTAAAATAATACCTGTTTACTCTCTTATAGCTCTGGAGTTCAAAAGTTCAAAGGAGGTTTTATGAGACTGAAAATGAGGTTCTCTCTGTGGGGGCAATAGGGGGAATCCCTTTCTTTATCTGTTCCATCTTGTACTTTGCTGCATTTCATGACTCATGGCCCTTTGCTCTGTCTTCAGGGCCAGAATTTTCAAGTCTCTCTCTGCTTCTTCACCATCATCTTCTCTGTGGCTAAATCTTCTTCTGCCAACCTCTTATAAGAACATTTGTGATTGCCTTTCAGGCCCACCTGGATAATCTAAGGTATTCTTCTCATCTCAAAATCCTTAACTCAATCACTTCTCAAAAGATACTCTCTCCATACAAGATACTAGTCACAGGTTTCAGCACTAGAAATGAGATCTCTTTGGGGAACATTATGAGCTTATCCAATCCCTCCACCATTTAAATTCTGTATGTTTGTGTCATATGATTTTGCCTGTGAAGGTTTGTACTTGGAAAGAAACTGGTTCATTGCCTGATTCACTTATGGTCACTATCTGCCAAACCATTCAGAAAACATGTGCTCAAAAATTTCTGTCTTTGTGGTTTCCACAAACCCCTTACTTACACAGGATCTGTTAAAGTGTTTTAGGCAGGCACAAGCAATGGTTAGAATTTATGTCTTACCTCAGATATAAATTCTATAGATGATTCATGAGGTTTCTTACTGTAAAATCACCTTTCTTGGAAGCTTCCTTTTCTAGGAACCTAATACACTTTCAAATTTTCTATTTAAAAAATACCCTCCCAAGCCACTTCTGTTGTGTTCATGTAGTAAATCCTGGTCAGGAGTGACAGGAAGCTCACTTCCGCGTGAGGGCTGGCCGGTCCTGGGACACCTGTTGTGCTGGTAGCGAACACGAGATGTCTAACAGGTGCTGCCTGGCCCCCCAGCTGTCAGGTAGAGGACTCAGCTGCTTCTTAGACCCAGGATCTCCGTGGCTTTATCCAGAGGCCTGGAGCTCCCTCTCCTCCTGCTTTTCATCTTCCACATGATTCACATTGTGTGAGGCTTTAACTCTGGGTCCCCAGGAGAACATTTTTATTCTGTAGGCATTTGTTGTTAGCTCATTCAACACATGTTTGCCAAGTGCCTACAATGTATATGCCAGTGTGCTGGGTGCTGCGGATGTAAGAATGAGTGAAGCATAGATTCTGCCTCCGGGATAGCAAGTTGTTTAGTTAAAATACAATAATTTTGCATATATTTTCTCAGCAGCAACTGACAGAAACCAAATGCACACTGACTTAAACATTAAGGAATACACTTTGATTTAGATACTGGAGAAGTCCAGGGATGGTATTCTGTGTCAGTCAGAGTCCAAACAGAGAAGTTTGCACACACATGCACACATACACAAACACGCAGGAGAGAGGATTTATTACGAGAATTTGACCAATGCCATTGTAGAGGCTGGCTAGCCACTTGCTATAAGGCTATTGTCTTCTTTTCCAGTGCTAGAGCTTAAAGACCTCAGGGCTAGCTGTCAGGCAGGGAAGCTAAAGGTAAAGTGGGTGATGGCCATGAAATGGGCACCTGTGACCACGAGCCAGAACCTACGAGAATGGCCTAGAATCCATGTCAGTCTCTCACTACCTCCAGACCATGCTGGATTTCTGTGAGGGTCCAGCAAAAGGAAGCTGGTGTCCTTTGTTACAAAGCTAAGTATGCATGTGGTCCCACAGTCAGTGCAGCTGTAGGAGAATACAGGGGAAAGTGGAACACATGTAAACCTGGCTGCCGCCCCACAGAAACAAAGGCAAGTTCATAGACACTGTGCTGCAACAGCATTTTGTGCCCCCGCCCGACCCTTTCAGGCATAAAAAGGTATGACCCCCTTCACGTCTACCTTCCAAAGCCCATGCAGAATGTCTTCATGTTCTGCTCTAACCAAAAACATACAGCGAATGGGGATGCTGGGAGATGTAGCATATCGTAGACAGGTTGATGGAATTCCAAACAACTCGCATCCTGGTATGAGGAATGGCTGGCTGGAGGGGTCCAAACAATGTCCTCAGAAATCTCTCAGCTCTGTTTCTCTCTTATGACTTTTCTTTCTCTTTCACGTTAGCTTTGTAAGTCCAGTGGAAAAGAGCTTGTCTTTCTCAATCTGTCACTTGTTTTATCAAGTCCTGGGCTGTCACTTGTTGTCTGATTAACCCAGGGGAACATAGCACTCTCAGTGGGCAGGTCTGGTCACTTGCCTTCTCCTGAAGTCAGAGTATGAGGCCAGACTCATTCTACCTACAGGCACTGGGAATACGGAAGGGGTGGTTCTCCAAAAGAAAAGCAACATATTGGTACTAAAAAAAGCAAACTAAGCCCCAAATTAAAGTTCCCTCACACAGATAGAAACTTAGGGAAAGGTGTTGCCACAGGACATGATTGGATCAGATATGAAAGCAGTTGGCTACACTAAAGTAATGGCTAGGCTGCAATCTGAAAGCATGTGGTGTCTGTCTTTATTGTCTCTTCTGGTATCCAACTATGTGGTCTCGGGTAAGTTACTTAACTTCTCTGGAGATAAATTATCTCATTTGACAAGGAGAAAAGTTAGCCTAGATTCATTAATTCATCCAGAAAGCAGTGATCAAATATTTAACCATATGTCACACCCTGTGATGAACAGGAAGCCCATAAGGACCTTTTCGTTTCATGAAGGAGACAGACAAAGTTACAACACATATAATGAATGAAGGGCAGGGAGAGAAAGTACCTCTGTGGGGCAGAGGGAGTGGGAGGCTTGTTAGGGAAGAAATCTAAAGAAAGCCTTTTAAAGCACAAGTAAGGTTTTATTGGTGGCTAGGTTGAGGGAGCTCATTCAGTCAGTGACGATAGTAGATATAAACTGTGGGGAAGCAAGCCACAACAAAAGTGGACTTCAAGCCTTCAGGATGGCCAAGTGCAGGGCCATTGTGGTCAACTAACAAAAGATAAGTTCTCTACTGAGGACCCAAGCAAGAAGGATAATCTATGCCATGCTAAGGAGCATGGCCTTCATCCTGGTGAGGCTCTATGACATTGTTTTGAGCACAAGAGTCTCTTGAGTGATATTTAAGAAATTAGGTATCATTGAGAAAGAAGGAAGTGAGAGCAGAGCAGGAGATGGGTTGGGAAACCATTTCTAGTATTCAAGTGACAGAGCTGTGAGCCTGGACTTGGAAAGTGGTATTCTGTCTGGAGTTAGGGGGTATTTAGGAGGTGACCTGTCTGATTTGTTAATTGTGAAGAGCGAGGGGAAAAGAAAAATGCCAATTTCCAGGTTCACAACCAAGATGAAACCGTGGGTGGTTTCATCCATTCATAATTGGAAAAACTGGAGGAGGAAGTTGGAAAGAGGTGGTGGGTGTTGAGTTCAATTTGGAGCATGCTAAATTAAAATAGCCTTCCGGATGCCCAAGTGGAGAAATCCATTAGGACCAAAGCTTTTAAATGTAAAGAGCCTTGATGTAATGTCATTTCAGTCATGTGGTTTTTTAAGTTTTTCTTATCTATTCATGAGGATGTAAGGATATATAACAAGAGAATATAAGGTGAGAAGTGTCTGGTAGGTATAATCGCTGTGTCTTAATGTACTATTTCCAATGTTTAGGGTGTATGTGCAAGCTGTATTTTATGATTCATACACTAAAGGAACTAAAATAACCCATGCGTTCCTAGTTTCCCTTTCATTTCATCACAGAGAAAAATCATAAAATAAGAAAGAGGAAATCTTTCTTTTTTGATGATTCTTCATAAAATGCTTTCTGCACTCCTCATCTGAATTGGCAGTCTGTGTGACAAATTATTTTTGGTAAAGAAATAGATTTTGTCTTCAAAGTTATGGTAAGTAATGTATTATTACCATTCTTCACTATAAGAATGCAAAAGATACTCCAAATAATCAGATCTTACAGTGCAATAAGGCAATCGACAGTCTTATTTCTAATTAAGTAGTCAGTTTCTTAAAAAAATCTTTTATTTATATAATGTTGCATGTATCTAGAGAGAGTAAATACATAGAGTGTGCTGAGCCACAGAAGTTACTTCTAGAGTTATGTCAAGCACTATTGTATTTTTAAATGATTGTAAAATTAAATTTGCCCAACATTTTGGGGGTCCTTGTTCAATTTCAAGCAACTTGATGAAACACATACAAATGGAGCAGATTTGAACATGATTGCATTTTGGGGGTAAAAGTTCATTGAGGTTAGGGCTCACCTTTTCTTCTAATAGAAGAAAGTTCAGAAGATTAAATCCAATGTTCACATTCATGCACATTTTCTTTTTGCGTACAGGAAGGCAAAGAAACCACTACAAATGTACTCATCCATGGTCGTGAAGGGAACATCATGTTTCCCCCTCAACTCTTTCTTAAATTGGATTTATTAGTTTAACTAGAGTCAAGGTTCAGTGAAATTTTGTAAATTTTTAATGTTTATTTATTTTTGAGAGAGAGACAGAGTGTGAGCTGGGGAAGGGGCAGAGAGAGGGAGACACAGAATCCGAAGCAGGCTCCAGGCTCTGAGTTGTCAGCACAGAGCCAGACGTGGGGTTCAAACCAACAAGCCGTGAGCTCATGACCTGAGCCCAAGTTGTACGCTCAACCAACTGAACCACCCAGGTGCCCCAAGGTTCAGTGATTTTTGACATATTGAAAATTTGGATTCTGCCTATTTATGAGGAGCAGCCAAAGAAGTTCATGAAATTGACACTGTATATAGACATGATGCATTAAAAATCATGCTTGAACTGCTATTCTGTCTACAGTAATGTGTAGCATAATGGGAAAGTGCTAATTACAGAGCTACTTAAGGTGGTTGTTTCTATTTTTTTGCTAGATTACCCAAATTAGGAATTTGATTCCTGATTGGAATTTGAATACTGTTAAGTTCCCATCATGTTTAATATGACTCAGAAATTGTCTGTATGGAACTATCAGCTCATTAACCCATTATCTCACGGATTTAATAATTTACTGCCTTTCAGAAGCTATTTCTCTCCTGCAAGAAAGAGATTCTAGGAGGTAGTGGCAGAAGCATAAACTACAGGAAAGAAGAGCAATGTAAGCAAATGAGAACTGTAGACTTCTAAATAATATGAGAACAATTTCATTTCTCAGTTATTGAAATTATTTTAGTTATGTGTTTTGGGTAGGCTTGTATCTTTTGCAATCCTTGAGGGGTTGGAAAGAATTTCCCTTTCCCTCCAAACCTATTTGCTGTTTAGCACATATTCTCACTTGTGGTCCAATACTCCTTTTGGAGTATTTTCTAAGACGGGACATCCTGCTTACTGCAAGCTGGCTTCAGATGGTGCACAGCGCTCTTTTCCTGGAATCAGTCTTCCTGCTTTTCTATTGGGTCCTTCTGCTCCCTATTGGAAAAACCAGGAAGGGGGACTCTATTATACCTTTTTTCTTATTTTAGCAAAATATCTTAGTTCTTTCAGTCTTCTTCCAAACAAAAATACTTACTGGATCAACAAAGGTAGGTAGGCATTAGTGTGATAATTTTATAGATGAGAAGTTGAGACTTGGAAAGGTTTACTGATTTCCCCAAAGTGCATAGTTAGTAAAGGACAGAACTACAATATAAGGAAAGACTTGTTAGATTCCAAAGCTCTTGATTCTCAGAAGTGACATCTGAATAAATTGAATAAACTACCAAGTTGATGCAGAGTATTGTGGAGAAGCTGGGCCAGTATTAGGTGTAGAACTCTTGAGTTTCAAATATGTGATGGTTTATGTATTGTTTTTAAATAAATATATATGGAAGATTTTTAAAAATGGTGAAACAAGATTAGGAACTGAGAGACGTGGAAGAAGTGTTTGATGTTTTCCATGTCTCAGAATTAAAGACCTAGAAGGAATATTAGAGATCAATTGATCTGAAGTGTGATTTTCCTAACTGCTCTTAATGTACATCTAGCCACAACCCCTTCTCAGTCAGACTTCACAGTTTTTTTAAAAAAATGTTATTACAGAATATTTTGATATTTGTGATTAGATATTTGTGATATTTTTTCTTTTATATTAAGACATTGGGCTTGTCATTATTCTTATTTGGTAATTTTTACTAGGAGTGTGAGAGAATGCCAAGGTTAAGATGTACTCAAAATAGAATTCATTGCTCAGTTGTGTCTTGGTACCCATTACAGTGAGCTACTTAATTTCTTTTATCTGGACCTTACATTCCTGATAGTATAGCCTAAGGCTATGTCTGATTCCCTCTGTACAACTTCAGGAGGGTTGGGAGATTATGGTTGGGGTTTAGCCTCGATAGTGGAGTTTTGGTAAATTCAAGACTGACCCAAGCTGTGGTAACCATAGGAATGAAAAGGATCATCAGAAATTGGAGGTTCTGTGTGTGTATACATGTGTATATCTGTGCTTATGTATGTTTTATGTGCTTTGGAAGTAAAGTGCGATATGTAAGCCAGAGTATCCAAACAGTCTCCAGAAGAGGAAAACTTCAGAAGCACACATGCCAACCTAGATTACAGGCCAAAGGACTGAAGTCCATGACAGACTGTGTCAGTATAGATGGAGTGAGATAGGGGAAGAGAAGACTCTTTTACATTAATGTGTTGTATGCAACATGATGATTAATGATGACTATGATGATGGGAACATGACCCTCACCAAAGTTTTGGAATAGAAGCCAGTTCCTTGGGGAAGGTGCTGTCAGTTTCCCAGGTAGGTGGTGTTGGGACTCAGTGCAGGTTTCACACTAGTGGGAAAATGGGAATGCCACTTCCAAAGTCAAAGCTCAAGCCCAGGAACAGTCAGAGCCAAAGAGTGGGAGTTTTGGGAGGCCATAGCTTAGTGCAAACACACCACTGAGGCCCCACAGATAACTGGCTTTATGGCCCCACAACTAATGCCAAGTCCTCTCCAGAAAAATCCCAATGTGCTTATTTCCCAGTGAAGCCTAACTCGGTGGAAAAGGTGAACTGAATAAAACTAGCCAGAGGACCTCAGTACCTGCAGTTTGATGAATGGAGAAGGCAGGATCCATGAACAAAGCCCATGGATCTGTTTCCAGAGATGTCTCATTGCTCCCTGGAACCAGAATGCTTTCACTCTCCTCAACTTCTCTTGATTGGGTATTGCCTTCTCAACTTCTCAGCACTTTATTGAAACTGCTTCTTTGAGTATCACTAGCAGATTCCTGATAGGTAGATCCAGAAGTTTTTTCTCAGTTCTCACTTTTCTTCCTGCTTTTAACAATTAACCCTGTCAGCTAATCTCTCCTTATTTGAATCCTTCTTCCAATGTTTTCTTGTCCTGTACATCTTTGGTTAGTGACTCTCTCTCCTAGGAGGGCTTTTCTCTCTTGTTCACGTGCAAATCAACTTAGTAGTACCTATGACTCTGTTCTTGATCACTTGCTCTTCTCCCTTTTTACTGCCTCCTCTATGATTTCAACTATTTTCATGGCTTCAAATATTTGTTCTATGCAGATGATTCTCAAACTGGTATCATCAGGCTTGACTTTTTTGTTTCAGCCCCATATAGGAACTTTCTGTTTGGGAGCAAAATATGACTATAAATCATAATGAAGTTAGTATGTTCAAATTTGAACAAGACGACCTGATTTCTGGGAAAAACTGTGTTCTATGCTAAAATAGGCACAATGGTGAAATATACAAAGAGATCAGCTCAACACAGTTAGTTAAGATATACTAGAAGATAGGGGCGCCTCAGTGGCTCAGTCAGTTAAGAGTCCAACTCTGGATTTTGGCTCAGGTCATGGTTTCAGGCTCAGGTACTATTCTTTCGGTTTCTGAGTTCCAGCCCCACATCAGCTGTTCAGTGAGTCTGAGCCTCACATTGGGCTCTGCTCTGACAGCATGGAGCCTACTTGGGATTCTCTCTCTCTTTTTCTCTCTGCCCTATTGTTGCTGCTGCTGCTTCTCTCTCTCTTTCTCTCTCAAAATAAATAAATAACCTTTTAAAAAAAGATATAATAGAAGATAAATTTCTGAGCTTTTCCATTTTAAAATAAATTTAATCTCAGAAGTATGATGTGTCGCCTCACAGCAAAGTTTGCCACTAATTCAGTTTAATGTTACTTTTATCAGTGTGTAAGAGTTTCCCTTTAGGCTCCCCCCTACCCCACATACTTGGTTTCTTCTGTTAAGGAGCAGAGGGTAGTTATAAATTATTGAGGACAGGTATATGACAGGTCTACAAGAAATGAGTTTGAACCATGCTCTAAGACAGGGCATCCTCTGTGCTCCCTGTACAGTGTGCCAGCAGGCTCTTTGCCCCCATCCATCCAAGCCAAACCCCTTCTCTAGAAAATAGCATGGAAGTTCCTCAAAAAATTAGAAATGGAATTACCATGTGATCCAGTAACTGGATCCATTGGATTGGATTCTACAACTTGGTATTTACGCAATGAAAATTAAAATACTAATTTGAAAAGATATATGAACCCCTATGTTTACTAGAGCATTATTTACAATAGCCAAGTTATGGAAGCAACCCTAGTGTCCAGTCATAGACTAGATGAATGGATAAAGATGTGGTATCTGTATACAATGGAGTATTACTTAGACATAAAAGAATGAAATCTTGCCAATTGCAATGGCATGGATAGATCTAGAGGGCATAATGCCTAGTGAAAGAAGTCAATCAGAGAAAGACTAATACCATATGATTTCACTCATATGAGAAATTTAAGAAACAAAACAAAGAAAGAAAGAGAAAAAAGAGACAAAAAAATAGAATCTTCAATATAGAGAACAAACTGGTGGTTTCCAGAAGGGAGATTGGTGGGGTAATTGGTGAAATAGGTGAGGGGTATTATGAGTACACTTGTTGTGATGAACACTGAGTAATGAACAGAATTGTTGAATCACTCTATTGTACACCTGAAGCTAATATAACACTGTAAATTAATTATACTGGATTAAAAAAAACATGTAAATATAGTAAGATAAAATACAAAGTTGCTCCTCCACTTTCTCTCTCCTCCCTAATGTCATCCCATAGGAAAAATCCAGCCCTGAAGCAATGTGTTTTAGAAGGAAAACTGCATCTGGTGTTGAGGTTGGCAATTTCTTTAAATCTTTATTTCTGTTTCAGTGTTGCCAAGGGGTATTAGTGTAAGAGAAAACGCACGGAAAAACAAGGCTAATATTTCAAGGTATAAACCTTCCACATATGTTTTACACATGCTTGGGAGAAAGCCAATTACTATCAGAGTTAACAGCAAGGGCACCAAATAAGACAGCCTGGACCACTGGACCACCTCAACATGTTACAAGGACTTGGAAGTATTGGGAGATGGAGGTACAGACCTAGAGTAAGCATGGAAGTAGACGATGTGATAAAACTGCCCAAAGGATGGTAGTGGACAGGAATCTGAAAGGATTCAAAATAAAAAATACAGACTGGAAGGAAGAGTTCTGGGTTTTATATAAACATATAACAAAACTAGCATTAATTGAACACATAATGTCAAGCACTGTTCTAAGTGTACTGTATGTATTAACTTATCTAAGTCCTCATAGCAATTCTCTACCGGATAAAATATATCCATTTTACAAAGGAGATATCGAGGCACAGAGTAAGTGGCAGAGCTCGGTCTCTGAACTGAGGCTCCAAATCTTAAAATTCTTTTTTTTTATTTGACACAGAGAGAGAAAGAGAGAGAGAGAGAGAGAGAGCACAAGTGGGTGAGGGGTAGAGACAGAGAAAGAGGGAGAGAATCCCAAGCAGTGTCCACGCTGGGCTCAAAGTCACAAACCATTGGAGTGGGGCTTGAACTCACAAACCGTGAGACCATGACCTGAGTAAAAATCAAGAGTCGGATGCTTAACGGAGTGAGCCACACAGGTGCCCCAGGATCTTATAATCATAAGCATTATACTATGATCCCTGTAAATCAAAGTACGAGAGTTGGATAACTTCTGGGGTTTGGCTTCTGCTGCTTCTGGTGAGGGCACCATCATTAATAAATTATATGACTTTATTTTCTCTGTATAATCTATTTTGCATGGTCTGGAGGACCTTATGGACAGGAAGAAGTCAGAAACTTAGGCTCATCTATCTGATGCCATAAGCAAGCTAACTCAGAATCAGAACCATGGGAACAGTCTCTTGCTTAGACTTCCCTCCGTGTCCTTCACAGCACCCTGGAGAATTGGACCCACCTACTGGAGGGAGAAGACTAGCGGTCACCACTGCTCTCCTGAAATTTCATGTAAGTAACCAGTAAACTGAACACATATGACTCATGAGAAACTCAAAATGCAACACTCTTTTTATCTTCCACCATTCTTTTATCCTTTCTTCGGTGGAGGCAATCTTTCCTTGTTGATGGATGAAAACTCCAGAAGGACACGTGGTTTCTGTTCACTTTTACTTAATGAACTAATTGACGATGGTCCACTTAAGTTGCAACAGTATACTTTACTATTTAGAATGTCAAATCCCATATTAGGTAAAACTACAGTGGATTCCTATGATCTGGAAGAGAAGATCTGACACTTTCATAAGAGAAGCATTCCAGCAGCCAATGATGGAGAAATGCATATCCTTGTGGGGAGTAGGATCTCACTTTTAGTGTGGGTTCTAGGAATGTGGCCCTTGGATGTATGCAGCCGGCGAAATTTTTCTTTGATTTCCTAATTTTAATTAAACATTCACATCAGTTTTTTGTTTACTTCCAGAACATATCCATATTAAAGAATGTTAAAATGTTTAACATTACTTACTGGGGAAATTGCTATACTTCTCTTTTTCCTACCTCTTCAATCTCTAAATAGAATTTAAAGAAACACCTCGCATTGATCCCCTTCAACTTGCTGCCTGCCTCCAGCTTGACAAGCCCAGCTAAGCCTATAGGATCCAAATTCAAACTCATGCCTTTAAAAAATACCCAAATCAAGCACGTGTCTCAAACCTTAACATCTGCTTCAAGTCTGGGGTGGACACCTGGATGTCTGCTATGTAACGTTCTGCACTTTTTTATAAGTTGAAATCTTTCATATTTATGAAACACAAACAAAATGAAAATGAAAGCAAAATCTACAGTCTCCCTGTTACCTGGGAATCCAGATTTTTCTCCTTACACTTCTCCTATCATTTCCTGAAAAGGATGTGCAGATTTCTAATTTCAAATCTTAACATATTCCATTCCCCAGCAGGAAAATTTCTTTTCATTGTCTTCTCTGAGTCTCATCCCTTTTTGATGAATTTAAATTTCCTCTCCTACACAAATTCATGCCAAGCACCCTTATTCTTCATTTAATTACTTCCTCTTCTAAACAGATGAAATACTGTGACCTGGCCTATTCTTGTATCCCAATCAGCCTGTCATGGTTATTTATCTTTTTCCTGATGTCCCCCTTTCTCCCCAGTCAATAAGTTCCAGCAAAGCATTTAAAAAGTATTTGTTGAAAAAGTAACTGAAGGACATTGAAAAGCATTTATAAACAGACTATGTATATGCATATTTATACTTCCCATGTGTTTGCCAACATATATGTGAAGAATTATAATTGCATGGGAAAATGCTTATGATGTAATGCAGAAAGAAAAGGTCAGGATGCAAAACCTCTCATACCATCTGAGCTCATTAAAATTCTGTACAAGCGTGCCTTCATAACTGCATGATAGTTCATCATTTGGATGTGAACTGATAACCTTTTAAGAAAGAATGGAGCCGTTCTTAATAAATTCAGAAAATTCTCTCTAATACAAAATGATGGAAGCTTGTCTACTTATTCATTCTCCTCCTCCTCATAATGTCATTTCTTTTTCTAGCACTTTCCAGCATCCAAAACATGTATTAGGGAACCTACTGCCTCTACTTACAGAGGCTTTTGGACTGGATTTAATATTCAATAGTCAGAATATTAGCATCAATATTCTGAAAGTAAAATTAGGAAATGTAGAGATTCACAAATTTCCTTCATACAGTTAGAGCTTCAAAACTTAAAGCATCTTGCTCATTTCTCCTCTAGTACCTGATAACAATAGTGAGACACCTATCTTTTAGCAATGGCATTAGAGTTACAATTAAATATCATCTTAGTCCTGAGAGCTCTGTGATTTCCTAAAGCCAGTGCATAGATCAAAGTGGCTGAATGAAGATACCTGGAGAAGCTTTTAAGAAATACAAGCAAACAAACAAAAAGAAAGCTGATTCAGGGCCCTGATTCTAGAGGGTAGCCCAGAAAACTGTGTTTTATAAATTTCCAAAGAGGTTCTGATAAATTACCAGGTTTGGGAACCAGTGCCCCAGGGAGCTGTAGTGTAATCCAATTATTTTCTGGCAGCCTGAAGGGAAGAAGCGAAGGTAGATGTGATTTATTGTGAGAAACATAGATTCCCCAGAGAGTCTCTCCCTGGAAGACATTTTAAAAATCTATTTCAAGATAGTTATTTCCCTGGGGTGTTTTGATTGTCATTCTAAAGCCATGGCAGAGACTTGATGAACTTTGCAGGTCACTTCCAACTGTCCAATTTTATAAAAATGTGCTTAGTTTTGTAACTGTTGCAATGATCTTTAGAAAAGATTTTCCCTCTAGAAAAGAGCACATTTACTTCACACCCATTAAGCTAAGTGATCATGACATGTTCACACCCCTGAGCACATTTAGTTCTTGATAGAAAATGAGACATTTATTGTGAGCACATAAAGACATTGGAGATTTTATTGCAGCTTTCATTTCTCAAAAAATTCATGTTAAACATAAAACTAATATTTATTTCCTTCATTTTGTAGATAATTTGCTTTGTAAAGAATATAGAACAATTTTCTCAATTTCACACAAGAAATGACTCGTTTTCAACAGATGCCTCATTCTAATCCAATCTTATGGTACTCTCCTTAGTGATTTTTTTACAAAAAAATCATTTTAACCCAAGATTTAATGTGTTTTACAATACACAAAGCACTCTGTCCCAAATTTTTAGCTTTCACAAGGTTCTACTTAGAGGAATTATTACAATAGTGGAAAGTTGATATTTTTATCTGGACACCATCCCTGTGTGCTATGGAAATCTGCTATTATCCAATGCAAGTGGCCCTGGTGAGTTGGCCAATCACTATATCTGCTCCTTTAGGCTCAAGGATGAACATGTGATCCCAGGTGGACCAATTATGATAGCCTGTCCTTCCAGGAGCAGTGCTTGGCTTAGGAGTGAGCATTTGCCCTAAGAAAGACCAATCTGGGGGGGGCTTGGGTTGCTCAGTCAGCTGAGCATGGGACATGGCTCAGGTTATTGATCTCAGGGTTTGTGAGTTCAAGCTTCACATGGAGCTTACTGCGGTGGGCCTGTCAGCGTAGAGCCTGCTTTGGATCCTCTGTGGTGCTCCCACCCTACCTCTACCCCTTTCCTCCTCATGCTCCTTCTCTCAAAAAATAAATAAAAACATTAAAAAAAAAGGGGGGGGAGGAAGAAAGGCCAATTTGGTGCTGAGTGGTATAATTGCCTCCTTTTCTTTCCTAAACTGGAAAAATGTGATTCTGGGTCAATTGGAAGTATTTTTTCCTACCAAATAATGAGGATTTGTTTGCCTAAGAAAGTGAGTCTTTGGAAAGAGACAGAAAAGAGGGATGGGGAAAGAGACTTAAGGTGTTCTGGATCTAATTGTGTTGACTCTTTTACTTTTAGAATGTGAAGTACCTGAATATGTACAATTATTTTCGGTATTTTCCTGACTAGTAAAGTGAAGCTCAGGAAAGTTATGTAACTTGACCTAGTTAAAGTAAATCACCTGAACTCACGCACTACACTCTAAATTCTGTGTTCTTTCTATCAACTGCCATTGTTAGCATCTATTGAAGAGGTCTTATACCCAGGGAAAAAGTGATGTAAGAAACAGAGCAAATATGACTGGCTGAGAAGGATATTATACTGAAATACAGTGTAATTAACTAAATTGCTTTTGGCCCAAATTTACAGCAGTCTTTGTATCAATTGAGAGTTAAGGTGTCAAATATAAAAAGTGAATCTACTAATAACCAAAAATAAAATTGGAATTTAAACTTTATATTATTCAAAGAAACGCACATTTTGTATGAGTTTGTAAGTATTTTAAGTGAATTTTGTTAATCACGGGGAGAAGTAAATTCAGACATAAATTCCATCACAATGTACAAATCTGCCATAATGTTCTGAAGACTAGCAGAGATCATCTGTTTCAAGGTAAACCTTTAAGACTGGCAGGATCTTATAACCTAACCTCATAAGGGCAGGCTAGATCGAACAACCAGAACCTATGATTGTTTTCCAATCAGACAAAGTAAAATTAATTTGCCAGCTAGTGACACATTAAAAGTTGTCTCTTCGGTGTCCCCTTGTCCCTGGAAGGGTTCTTTGATTTTCCTCTCATGTTCCTATTCTACTCCTGTCCTTCTTTGACAAAATGCTGTTCTACGAAGAAGCACCTAAAGAGTATGAGGTCTAAAATTTGTATATTTAAAGTACTAAAAGAAGGAACATGGGATACAGGTGAAAAGCAAACTGCTAAACATGCCTGAATACATATTATTTATCTTTGGATTTTATTTTTCTCTTTTAGAAGATGTGTTTTTAAAAAGTTTTTTTTAAAGATGTAACAAATGATATGTAAAAATCACAGTCACATTTATATAAGCTAGTAGCACAGTACTAAAATGAGTCCCTAGGAATCCACCACTGATCTTAAGAACTAAAACTTGATTAATCCTTGTAGCAAACCAAATGTAGCAGAGGCATTCTCTGTGTCTCCTCCTCAGAGGCTACCACTTTTCTGAAATCATTATTTAATTTATAGTTTAATTTCTAAAAATTTTAGGTTTCCCTACCAATATATTGTTTGGTGTTCCTTGAGTTTGAGCATTATGAGCTCTAGGTAAACCCTTGTGACTTGCTTATTTCATTTCACATTACATTTCTACAATGTCTTCAAATGCCTCCCAGGAGCTACAGCTCACTCCCTCTCAGTCCAAATAATATTCCATGGTGTAACTTTTGTAATTAAGTTAGTCACTCCCTTTTCCCTGGAAATTTAAGTTTTTTTCCCCCAATTTTTTGCATATGTGAATAATATTGTCTCAATATTCATGTCTCTTGTTGTACATATACAAGAATTTTTCTAGAGTCAATATCTAAAAGAGGAGTTACTTGGTTTGGGAGTATAGAATATCTAACTTAATATGAAGGTGTCAAACCTGTTTCCAAAGTGATAAGTCCATTTACATTTTTACCAGCAGTATATGAATATCCATTGGTTCAAATCCTAATGAATATTGGTCAATGTCAGAGTTGTATTTTTGTACACTTAGTGGTTATAAAATTGTATCTTATTGTGGTTTTGATTTTTCATTTCTGTGATTACTAATAAAGTTGAATGTCTTTTCTTGTGTGTATTCAGCATTTGTGATTCCTACCCATAAAAAAAATTCTTTACTGAGGCCCCTGGGTGGCTCAGTTGGGTCAGCATCTGACTCTTGATTTTGGCTTAGGTCATGATCTCACAGTTCTGAGTTGGAGTCCTGTGTCAGGGACACACTGACAGCACAGAGCCTGCTTGGGATTCTCTCTTTTTTTCTGCCCTTCTCTCTCTCTCACTCTCTCTTAAAATAAATAAATAACATTTTTTTTTTTAAAAAGCTCTTTATGGCTTTTCCCCATTTTGTTTCCCTTGAGTTGTTTGTCTTTTTTCTTGTTTCTTACAGATGTTTTTAAACACATTCCGGCTCCTATTCCCTATTGATTCTGTGTGTCAAAAATATCTTCTTCAAGTTTATGACATCATTTTCCTGATGTTTTAATATTTTTTAAATTTTAATATAGTCAAATTTGTCAACATTTCCTTTATGCTATTTTGGGTATTTTTTAAAAATAAAACCTCAAGAATACTATTTCATACTATTTCATATTATTTCAAAGTTTATTTCTTGTATTTCAATCTGGGCTTGCTTATTTCTTTTTCTTTTTTTCCCTTACTGATAAGTGGGAGACTGGGCTCTGGGGCACAAATTATCTGATCAAGCTGCAGAAACAATTATTCATTGTCTGACTAGACCATATAGCCAGTAGTCTGTGAAAAGCCCCAGGGATGAACCTCTAGATTGAAAGCTCTCATAAGAATGGGCTATTTCTGGTGTGGAACGCTAATACACCCTTGACATGTACATCAGAACCTAGCACATAGTAGACACATGTATTAGTGTGTGTATTTATGTATGAGGTGTGTGTGTGTGTGTGTGTCTGCATGAGAGAGAAAGAGAGAGAGAGATTGGACTTAAAACAATTTAGAATACATAGTTAAAAAAAACTACTTTCCTTATGCATGATCATTGTTAATAATTAGGTATTAGCTTCCTAGACCTTTTTCAATATTTCTATGTATTTACATGCTTAAATATGTGTACATAAGCATTATGCACATACACAGAGTTTTTTAAAACATAAATGGTACCTTACTTTTGCTATAGCTCTCTTACTCTTTTTGCTTCCACTTAATGTGTATGGGAGTCATTGCATATCTATATTTAGAAATCTATAACATTCTATTTAACAGCTGCATGGCATTCTGTAGTGTGAATGCTTCATGATGTAAAAGTCATTCCCCATTAGTGGAAATTTTGGTTCTTATAAGCCATGCTGCCCTGAACAGTCCTTGACCATGAATCTTGGTGCATATTAATGTCTTTCTATAGGACAGAGTCCTAGAAAAGGGCTATGCTGGTCAAAAGTATATAGTATTTAAAGTTTTTGATGAGTATTCCCAAATTATTATAAATACAAAAACTTTGTCTTATGAGTTAAGGTTAGTAAGAAATTTTGACACTGGTATGTCTGTTTATTTTTGAGCTGATATTTGACAAGATTCTAAATTATGAGGCTGACTGAATTTTCTACTTTCCAATCAGCTGTTTGAATATCTCATTGATACTGTTTGCATATGCTGGCCTGAAAAACTGGCAAAGAGAAACACAGCTGGGTTTGTTTTTCCATTTATTTTTTCCCCAATGGAGAACTCTAAGCAGGAGGGAGGTCCCAGGGCAGTATATCTAAGCTCTGAGAGTGATTCCTCTATGGATTCAACTGGTTCACAGACTTGCAGTGTCCACATCTGATATATTCCTAGCTTCACAGTGGTACATGAAAAAAGTTTTTTTGTGTGACTAGAAATTAATACATATTTATTATATGTATATTTAAAATGTGTAAAAAGTGTTAAGAACATTGAAATCAGCTATAGTTTTATGACCCAAAGATAGCCAGCATTAATATATTGCTTTATATCTTCTCAGATATAGTTTTTAAACAAAATTGGGACTACACTATAATACTGTTTTGCAATCTGTTTTATCTCTCCATCTAATAATATATTATGAACTTTCTGCTGTATCAATATAATGTCACTTCATTGTTTGATTTAGAAAAAGCATAAGCATTTAAGATTTTTAGTTGATGCTGACAATTTACAAATACATCTGTGGTGTAGCAAATTCCATGCTCTTAATATGCAAGTAATAGTAATGGACTGCATTTAACTTAGATGCATATGACCCAAGGCAGAGAAATCTTATATGTATTTCTATATTTTATCTGTAATCAGTTAGATAGCTAACTCTTACTGAGCACCTGCTACGTACCAGATGTTTTGGAAAGCACTTGACAAATACATTATTCCTAATTGTTACAACTAACTTCGGAAGGATGTGTTATCCGCATTTTGCAGAAAACAGATTCTAAGAGACTAAGCAATTTGGTTAAGCAAGGTCACATGCTTAGCAAATGGTGAGACTGAGTTAGAATTTAGGTCTATATGTTTGTAAAACTGCTTTTCTACCCATCATTACTGTTTTGGTCCCACTTAAAATTTTCATGTATGACTTCTGTACTCAAAGTTGCTTTATAGTCATTTTTAAAATTTTTAAATATTTTTGGTATATCCATTTTATGATTAGGTTGTAATTTCTAAGGGAAATTAAGAGACATCAGTCAAGTTTTCTAGCCACATAATAGAGTTTAAAGACATACGTTTAATCTTTTTATTAATGGAAACAGCCCTTTGTGTGAGATAATTTGTGACAACTGAAACTGGAGCGCCATCTGTTGGTCATGGAGGTTGAGGCACTTAATACGGGAATATTATAAAGTTTATCATCACTATTGCTTTTCCCCCAAAAGACAATACTCTTAGCATCAAACTTGGACCAAATAAGAGAGGAAATTAGAAGGTAGTACTATTATCTCTTATTTTTAAAAAATAATTTGAAGTGAAATTCACATAACATAAAATTAACCACTTTATTTATTTCTTAATGTTTATTTTTGAGAGAGAGGGAGAGCTCCTGGGGGCAGGGGTACAGAGAGAGAGGGGGACAGAGGATGCAAAGCGGGCTCTTCCCTGACAGCAGAGAGCCCAATGTGGGGCCCAGACTCACAACCAGGAGATCATGACCTGAGCTGAAGTCAGAAGCTCAACTGACCGAGCCACCCAGGCGCCCCTAAAATTAACCATTTTGAAGTGAATAATCCAGCAGCATTTTGTACATTCACAATGTTGTGAAGTCATCATTTCTACCTAGTTCCCAAACATTTACCTCAGTCATAGACAAAACCATTATTCATTAAGCCTTCTTTCCCTGTTACCCCTTCCCTTACAGCCCTTTGAAAGCTCCAACCTGAAATCTGTCTTGTGGCTTTGTCTGTTTTTGGGTATTTCATATAAATGGAATCATAGAAGATGCAATATTTTGTGTTTAGCTTCTTTTGTGCAGCGTAATGTTTTGGAGGCCCATCCACGTCCTAGTGCGTGTTGCTACTTTATTCCTTTCCATGTGTATATACCACTAGTTGTTTATCCATTCATCTGTTGATGTACATTGGGGCTCTTTCTACCTTTTGGCAATTGTGAATCATGCTGCTGTGAACGCAAGTGTCCATGTACTTGAATACTCACTTTTAATTCTTTGGGGTAAATAAATACCTGGAAATGATATTGCATTAGCCTTGACTTAAAGATGAAAACATGTATGAGAGTACCTGACAATGGAGCTAATGCAAAGTGAAACAGTTATTTCATCAGGAGAAAAAGAATTATTAACGGATCCAAGAATGGACATTTTCTTATGTTTGTCTTTCAGAGACCTTGCCCACCAGAGTGATTAATTAAAAAGGATCAAAATGACCTGAGGTGCTTGTTTTAAATGCAGCTTCTGATCCACTGCCCCCATTCTCATTTAGCAGTTTTGGGTGTGGTAGGAATCTCTTGTTTTATGATGTGCTCCGTGATGTAGTATGAGGGTCCCTGGAACTACATACCAAGAAACACTAGTTCGCCACTCACTAGTTGCATGGTTTGGGCAGGTTAGTTGACCTCAGTAAACCTCAAGTAACTTATGTTTAATATGAAGACAATATACCTCACCTTATAGATTTGTTTTGAAGGTTAGAAAGCCATGCTTTGCACAGTGCCAACAACACATGTCAAGTGCTTGATAAATGTCATACTTCTCCTTTGTTCCTGTCAGGAGAGCTGATTCGTTTACCTGGAATTGGGTGCGCTTTCACAACAGAACAATCCCTGAGTAATGAGAGGGGAGTTGAATGGAGTGCTGACCTCTGAGGTTTTTAGTGCGATGGCAACGCTGTACATTTTCCCCTTTGTGGCTCTCTGTAGTGAATGAGAATTTAGTGTTTCACCCCTAAAAGGATGACTATTTTCTCTTTCTCAGGGTGCACTCCCCATCACGCTAAAGGTGATCTCAGAAGCTCTCTGAGATGTTTGGTAAAAATTATTTTTAAAAGCACAAATAGGAGGGCCTGGAGGGCTAGTTGGTTAAGCATCCAGCTCTTGGTTTTAGCTCATGTCATGATCTTGATGTTTGTGGGTTTGAGAGACCCACGCTGGGCTCCGCACAGAGTCTGCTTGGGATTCTCTGTCTTCCTCTTTCTCTGCCCTTCCCTCACTTCTCGCTCATGTTTTCTCTCTCAAAAATAAATAAATAAACATTTTTTAATGTGCAAATATTTTTTGTCTTTTACATATCAAACTTGCAGAAACTGGTTTTAGAAAATGTAATGTTCACATATAGGAAATGCAAAATTTTATTTCATATGTTTTTAGTTTTTAAACATTCCTATGAATCTTGCTGTTATTAGACTATCTGTGTGCCTAAAAGAAATCGTATTGTCACAGCTTATGTTCTGACTCTCAGTATGAGACAATTGTAGCTGTAAATGATTAAGGGAAAAGCGTATCTGTGATTGAACTGGCTTGGTAAACAAGTATTTCCAAATAGAACTAACTTCAGCATTTCATAAAAATATACGTATCTGTGGTGTGTGTGTGTGTGTGTGTGTGTGTGTGTGTGTGTGTGGTTTTCCATGTATATTTGTGTCTTAAAGATCAGTATCTATATAAGGGGCAAATGAGAAAAGCTAAATCATTAGCTTAGAAAGAAAGAAGTATACACAAGAGACTGTAAAAAGCATAGAACAATTAAATGAAATTTTATGTATTTTTCTAGAAGGGCAGGGCAAGAGACAAGTGGCTGCCCTCAGGGATGCAGCCTTGGCATATACTTGAACATGTGTGCTCCACCTTGAACGCTAATTACAACGCATTGAACATTTAGTTTATGCCAGTCACTATATTTTTCATCTTCTTTAGGCAGGACACCACCTAGTCACATAGGTTATATTATCCTTAATTTACAGATGAAGAGACTGGGGCTTAGAGAGATTAACTAGCAGGTCTAAAGCCTACAGCTCTTTAGGTGAAAAAGCTGACATCAGCTTTTTCTTTTCTTTTCTTTCTTTTTCTTTCTTTTTTTTAAATGTCAGTTTACAAAGGAAACAACTCACCAGTTTCCCTTCTGGTCTGGAAAAATAATCTTTCTTGTGGTTGTCATCTCTACTCTTTTTCCATCAAAACTGTTCAAGAGAATCCTAGAAGCGGAGAGAGACTTAGAAGTCATCTAACTCAATTCCTTCATGTAGTTTAAGTCTTTGTTAAGAGAGGCTGCCATTTCTTATAATAAAGCCAGATTTGAGGTGTTGACTACTTTGTGAAGTAACACATCACATGTTTGCAGCTGCAATGGGAGGAAATACTTCATACAACTCTTTATTTTATTTTATTTTTTAAATGTTTTATTTATTTCTAGGAGAGAGAGAGAGACAGCATGAGCAGGGGAGGGTCAGAGAGAGAGGGAATCACAGACTCTGAAACAGGCTCCAGGCTCTGAACTGGCAGTCAGCACAGAGCCCGACGCGGGGCTCGAACCCACGAACCGCGAGATCATGACCCAAGCGAAAGTCGGACGCTTAACCGACTAAGCCACCCAGGCGCCCCTTCATACAACTCTTTAAATGACCTGTTTTGCCCAATAAAACCTCAACAATGTTTGTTAGTCGTTTCACTCATTAAATTGTGTTCTTTTCTTTGTTTACTCATTCAAAAATATTAATTAACTCAGTCTTTGTCTCATTCAGCTTTGAAATTATAGTTCTAGGTAGGCATGAATGTGTTATCTTTTCTGGAAAATCCACTGGTGCTAGTTTATATCAAATTTGTAGATGGTTAAAATTCTTTGTCTTTCTACAATATTGTTGCTGCCAGGTTGCCAGAATGTTGCTTACATTCTTTAATCCTGAACTTAAACTTTTCCCTTGAGCTAAAGCATTGGAGTTTTTAGTTTTCACCCTTTCTCAGCTTTTAAATTCGGATTATCACCAAAGAAATCACTCTGATTTTCTGGTGTCATAAAAATGCTAAATATGCCTTCTGTATCTTACTTTCAATACTAATTAAGAACATTGGCTAGAAGAAGGCCAAGTCAAAATGCTGAAGCTTCATACAGAAATCTCCCCATATTTTGGTATCTAATGTATTACTTTATGTTTTGGGGGGTGAATTTATTCAATAAAAACAAGCCCAAATATGCATCCCTAGTCCACATGACTTAATTTTGCCTACAACTATTCATGAGAAGTGGCTAAACGCCTTGCTGGAATTCCTGCAAAGAAGAAATCTGACCTGGTGTGATCGTCTCAAGGATATTTTGTTGGCCAAGGATCTAGCCATTAGGCCTGAGCCAAAGAGATAGGGTCAAGTTAAGTGACTAAAAGGTATATCATTAGGGGAGATATAAGTACCCTTCTTCAAAATGGAAATAAAGATTTCCCAGGGCAAATTTGTCATTTCTTTTCTTCTCCCTCTGTGAAGCTCTAGGATCTTCAATTTTATTATTAAAGCTAAAATAATCACTTGTAAAATGCCAGCATCCTAGAGACTAATTTCTCTGGGTCAGAAATGTGGACACATTTTGAAGAGATCAGTGTTGTTTATTTTATTAGTTCTCCTGAGTTAAAATGTACTCTTTGCTAGTTTCAAGAAGTAAGTATGACAAAGATTGATTTATGAGGACTAAGTAATCCATTTAATCTCTATCATTTGCGAGTAAGAGAACCTCTCTTTTCTTTAGAAAAGTGGACACATAAAAGGCTCATTTGCATTATGAAAATTACATCTTGGGAGATCTGACCTGGCTTTTCCTTGCATGAACATTTGTCATGACCAGTATGTGGACATTTTTTAAATGTCAAAGGTAAAAATTGTTGAGGGAATGCCTTCAAAAGTTGAGATGAGATCTCATTCTACAAATGTCCATTTAGGCTTGATAATTTTTTTGCCCATGGTAAATTACTTATTCTCAAGTGATTGATCCCTTTCCCAAATGGGAATATTTCTCTAACTTTTATTTTCTGGTAACATCAATTCTGGTCCCTTTATCAGCTTAGTCATTCCCTCACTTCACCTTTCATTCATTCATTTAAAAAATACTTAATTGACCAACAGCTATGGCGAGTATTATTTATGTGTTGTGAATACAGCGTTGAATAAGGCGAGGAGGTTTACACACACCCATAAACAAGAAAGCTGCTAGGAACTGATAGTGTTGTTTGGGCAAGGTGCAGAATGGGTTGCTAAAGATGGACTTGGGTGAGGGTGGGGCTATTTCAGATGGAGCGGTCAGGAAAGATCTCTCTAAGGAAATAAAATAAAATATAAGCTGAGATCTAAGGGGTAAACCGTGGAGCCAAGTGGAAAGGCAACTATTTTTTATCAAATGTCAGCCTTTGTAAATGAGGGTTACTATACAAGAAGTGGTTCACTGGCAGGGGTTGGCAGGCTAAGGCCCAGTTCAGCTCCAGCCAACATGTCAATATCATTAAAATGAGACCATTCATCAAGGAGGAAGCTATTATGATAAACTAATGTTCTAAAGTGCCAGACTCTCAAAACTGGGGATCACATGGCTCAATGAGGTTTGAAAGCACGTACTGATGCATGACCAAAACCATTAAGTCCCATTTAAGTGGTGTGGTTGCTCCCAATTATTATGGGAGTATCCACAGACTAACTGTGCTAAGCATGTTTGTTTTAATAAACAAATACAGCCAACCCACTATCTAGCTATTGAGTAAATAAATTCATCCTTTTCTTAAAAAAATGTTTTTATTTATTTTTGAGAGAGAGAGAGACAGTGTGAGCAGGGGAGGGTCAGAGTGAGAGGGAGACACAGAATCCGAAGACAGGCTCAAGGCTTTGAGCTGTCAGCACAGAGCCGTACGTGGGAATCGAATCCACCAACAGTGAGATAGTGACCTGAACTAAAGTCAGACGCTTAACCGACTGAGCCACCCAGGCACCCCTAAATTCATCCTTTTTTCCCCCAAATAACAACCTGTTTGGCTGAAATTAATTGAAACTATTGCTATCATTTGTGTACATAATTTCTGGAAGATCATTCTGATGAACCTTTTTTAGTTTCCACTTATGCTAACTAGTCCTGTTCCACGTTCATGGGGATACACATAAAGATACAACACACACTGCCTAAAAAAGAAGGGTAGTCAATGAGACATTTATGCTGGTATGTATATAACTTCAATGTATCTATCTAGTATTTTCTCAAATAAGCATGTCACTAATATATTAGTGTTTATGCAGAGGCAAGGCTCGCAGCTGTTCTCATCTAAGGGTTATGGACCTCAAAAAAAGTCTAAGGGTTATGGTGGGCTTCAGACTCTTGGAAAGAATGTGGTGGATGGTGAGCAGAGCTCTAGATGCTCGGGAATATCCTGAAAGCAGGGCAATTTTTCTAAGTAGCAACATGAATGGCTGTTTTCATGGAGGATGTTCTGCAATGTTCTTTTTCTCTTGTTCCCTTTCACTTTGCAATCTTGAATCTTGACATTAAAATATAAGTTTTCGATATGTTTTTATAAAACACATTTCAAGATTTTCCAGTTGTCTATAGTTAATAAAGCATGACAATTCTTACAAAAATCTGATCACATTACTCCCCTGATTAGAACCTTCCAACGGTTCTCTGTTGTTTTTGAGGTGAAGTTCAAGCTGATGAGAATGACCTAGTAGGTCCAGTACAATCTGGTCTTTGCCTTTCTCCTGAGTTACTCTAGTCCTTCAGGAAAAACAGTCACATGACTGAGTCCTACTTGCTGTGCCAATAACTTTACATGGGTTTTCTCATTTACTCTTCAAAACCATGTCCTGAATCATCATGCTATTTCACACTTCTGTGTGTCTGCTCAGGTGTGCATTCCACCTGGAATTCCCTTCATGCCTGGCAAATTGCTTCTGGTCCTTGAAATCTCTGCTGAAGACTCTCCTCTTCTGACAGGACCTCTTTACTTCCCTAGAAGGAGCTCATCACTTCCTCAGTGCTGTGATATCAGCACTTATCACTGTGCATAGTATGATTCCAGTGTCATGTGTATCTTCTCCACCAGGCTGTGACTTGATTAAGGATGCTGACCAGGATTTCTATCATTTTAGGAGCGGGTCTATGATAGCACCTGGTGTGTGCTAAAGGCTCATTACTTGACTGCTGGGCAGAATTAAATTGAAATGAGGTAAATAGATAGATAGGTAGATAGAAGATAGATGATAGATATAAAAGATATATATATATATAGAGAGAGACATATATGTGTGTGCATATATATATATAATGTATGTGTATACAAGTACATCTTTCTGTGGATGGCAATGTTCTATAGAGCGAAGTTTTGGGTCTATAAGACTAAAGGATCTTCTGTAATGGAACCCAGTAAGGATATTTGGAAGAGGTGTAGAGGGCATTGTTCTTCCAATATGTACACAGGAAACTGCCATGGGCAGAATAAAATGCTTCTGCAAATACCTAGTGTTTGCTTGGCACAGCTTCTCTTGGGTTTAGCTTCACAACGTCTTCCCCAGGCTGTGTTTTCCTGGTTGCCATGGGGCCAATTCACTTCTAAAGAAAAGCTGGGGCTGAGCCTAAAGGAAACAATTGAGGAATTGAGTGACTGTGCTTAGTCTCCAGGTGGACAGAGGAGAACAGCCAGTTCAACTTGTAACTTGGAACATTAAAGTTTGTTTTTGGTGTGCTTCCTCCTCTCTCTGCTGTTATTCTTTCTGCTTTAACCTCTTGGAATCAGTCTTTCCCAATGTAAGTCAGAGCCAGTGTCTCATGATGCAGTTTGGTTTTGTTTGGTTGTGTAAGAAAGTAAAAGCAACTGATTGTTCAGGCAAACTTGTACTCATTTAAGCCCGAGGCAGGGTGTGGGAAAACCAGGATGTCAAAGGATTAGGCATCATTTAGAATAAACTGGGATAATAAGTAAATTCTGGGGCCGGCAGTAGGGAAAGGTGTTTAAAATATAAAGTGTGAGAGAAGTGAATACATTTGCAGGATCTAGTTTAGTGGGATTTAATAAGTTTTGCAAACTTTAGAGGATATACTGGGAACACATTACATAATACAATGTCCTGGAAATCTTTAGGTATAAAGAAAAAACTATTTTAAAAAAAATAGGTTTCATGCCCAGTGCAGAGCCCGATATGGGACTTGAACTCATGACCCTGAGATCAAAGCCAGAGCCGAGATCGAGTCAGAAGCTTAACCTACTGAGCCACCCAGGCACCCTGAGAAAACTACTTTTTTAAGTTTATTTATTTACTTTGAGAGAGAGAGAAAGAGAAAGAGAGGGCTCGAGAAGAAGAGGGGCAGAGAAGGAGGGAGAGAGAGAATCCTAAGCATGATCCACATTCAGCACAGAGCTCTACGTGGTGCTCCATCTCATGAACTGTGAGATCATGACCTGAGTTATTATCAAGAGTCAGACGCTTAACCAACTGAACTATCTAGCCAACCCCCAAGAAAACTATTTTTAGTAATTAGGCAACTTTAACAGAATTAGGCTGAAGTTAGTGAGAAGAAACTTCTAGAAAATGCTAGAAATGTTATTTCTGTTATAATTTTCTTTTTAAAACTCCAATTATGTTGTTTCAAACCTTTCTTAAAGATTTCAAGACTGCTTGCCTTACATTAGTGCCACTCATAAAGTCTTGATTATTTCTGGGTACCCCAGATGGGTGCCTCTCATTTGCCCACAAGTAAGTTGGACAGCTGTAACCACCTCATTTGCCTTTTTAATTCTCTCTACTCTGATCTGGCTCACACTTGTTCACATCTTGTGCCCATGAAGCTGAATGGAGATAGCTTTTTTAAAGTTGCTGTATCTTGGAGCACCTGGATGGCTCAGTCAGTTAAGTATCTGACTCTTGATTTCAACTCAGGCCATGATCCCACAATTGTGAGATCGTTCCCAAGTCAGGCTCTGCTTTGGGCATTGAGGCTGCTTAAGGTTCTCTACTCCCTCTGCCCTTCCTCTGCTCACTCTCTTGTGTGCTCTCGTTTTCAAAAATAAGTAAATGCATTTATAAAGTTTCCTTAAGAAAAAAAATGCTGGAGTGCCTGGGTGACTCAGTCGGTTAAGCGTCTGACTTTGGCTCAGGTCATGATTTCATGGTTCATGGGTTCGAGCCCCGCATCAGGCTCTGTGCTGACAGCTCAGACCCTGGAGCCTGGTTCAGATTCTGTGTCTCCCTCTCTCTCTGACTCTCCCCTGCTCATGGTGTCTCTCTTTCTCTCTCAGAAATAAATAAAACATTAAAAATACCTTGCTATATCTTGATGCACCAAAATGTTTCTGTTTGAAAGAAGTTTCTGAGCACATTAACACACACAAAGAGACCCTAGTGTAAGTTAAGGAAGGCAGGGAAAGAAAGAGTGAGGAAGAAATGAAGTTATTGTATATATGTACTGTGCCTGGGCCCAAATGTAGCAGATCTGAATGACTGTTTTCATAATTTATTGCAATCATGACTTCATACACATATTAATGTGAACACTCCTTATCCAAGAAGAAAACTGACATCATGCTTCTTTCTTTTTCTCCTTCCTTCTCCTCCCATCCCGTCCTTTCCTCTCCCCTCTTCTTTTCTTCTTTTTTTCCTTCCTTCTTTACTCCTTCCTTCCTTCCTTCCTTCCTTCCTTCCTTCCTTCCTTCCTTCTTTCCTTCCTTCCCTCTATCCTTCCTTCCATTGTTCTTTTACACAACAAATATTTATTGAATATTGACTATGTGGCAGGCACTGTGCTAAGTTCAAGGGAGATAGTTAACAAAACAGACATAGTCTTGACTCTCACGGAGCCTAGAGTCTAGAGTGGCATAAAATCCATTTGTAAGCAAAGAATCATAAAAAAAATTAAGTACAATTTTAAGTATTATGACGGAGATGTTGATGGTACTATTATTATTATATTATGTAAGAACACTCAACATAAGATCTACCTTTGTAACACATTTTTTAACACCAAGCAGTATTGTTGACTACAGGCACAATGTTTGTTGTACAGCAGATATCTACAACTCACTCATCATGTATAACTGAAACTTTATAGTTGTTGAACAGCAACTCCCCCTTACCCTCTCTAACCTCTGGCAACAAACATTCTACTTTCTGTTTCTATGAGTTTCATTATTTTAGATATCTCATATGAATAGAATTACCCAATATTTGTCCTGTACCCTGGCTTATTTCACTTAGCATGATGTTCTCCAGGTTTATCAATGTTGTTGTAAATGGCAAATTTCCCATTTTTTTAGACTAAATCTTTCATTGTATGTGCATACCACATTATCTTTATTCATTCGCCATGGACATTTAGTTTTTTTACATATCCTAGCCATTGTGAATAATGCTGCAAGGAACATGACAGTGCAGACATATCTTTGAGATCCTGATTTCAACTCCTTTGGCTACATATCAGAGACCCAGAAGTAGGATTAGTAGGTCACATGGTAGTTTTATTTTTAATTTTTGAGGGACATTCATACTGTTTTGCATAGCAACTGCATCATTTTACATTCCTACCAATGGAGTACAAAAGGATTCTCTACCAATACTTTTTGTTTTGTGATAATAGCCATCCTAATAGGTGAGAGGTGATAGCTCATTGTGGTTTTGATTTGCATTTCCCTCCTAATTAGTGGTGTTGAGCATTGTTTCATATAGCTGTTGGCCATTTGTATATCTTCCTTGGAGACATGTTTATTTAAGTTCTTTGCCTATTTTTTTTTCAATTTTACTCTTAAGAATATATAAGAAGAGGGGCTGACCTTATCTGGAAGTATATGTAGGGTTGCCATAGTAAGAAAATAATAATACAGGACATCCAGTTAAATTTGAAATTCAGATAGACAATGAATCTTTCAGTGTAAGTGTGCCTCATAGAATATCACGGATATACTTATACTAAAAGCTTATCTGTTGATTATCTGAAATTTAAATATAACTGGGTTTCTATATTTTATTTGGCAACTCTATGTTTGGAGTAGTAGAGGGAGTAATTAAGAAAAATTACTTTTAGGAAGTGATTTCTAAACTTAGACCTAAAGGGTAATTGATATTATCCAGGTTCAGAGATGCGGGGAAGAAAATAGAGGGCAAGGGTATACCAGACAGACAGAAGGAATAGCATGTGTACTGAAGTGGGAAAGATCTGATAATTTTCATAGCTGTGGGCATAATGTAATGAATAGAGGGAGATATGGCATTTGTTGATGCTAAAAAGAGATGAGAAGCCAGAAAAATTAAGGAATGAGGTTAAATATACTGAATGTTAAACACTTTGAAGATGGATATTAACAACCTGGGCTCTGGTCTACACTGAGTAGCCTGCTATCCTTGGGCAAGTCAATTCATCTCTCTGGATCTCAATTAACTACTCATGGGCCAAATACATGTTAAGCTGCTGACAAATGAGATAATGGAGCACAGATCCTGAAGGGTCTACTCAGAAGGAAACTTCAAGGTTATCTAATATCAAACACCCAAAGTAGAGATGACACTGAGGCCTGGGCAAGATGTTGGCTATAACAATGAAAGGTGCAAAGAGCTCTGAGGTCAGTCTTAGATTCAAAGCCCAGGTCTGTCACTTTCTTGCTCTGTGGCCTTGGATAGGCAAGTCAAGTTTGTTCTGAGCCTCCACATCTCTCATGTGTAGGACAAGATTAACAACATATTCCTTCCTAAATGGTCATTAAGAGTCATGATAGGATAAATAGAATGCTTGCCACAGAGCCTTATGCATAGTAGTTACTCATCCAGTCATTTTTTGCTCAGCTAGATGGACTGTTCATAATATTAAAGAATTCTGGAAACCTTTGGTGGAAGACTAAAAGGTGAAGAACAAAAGAAGCAAATTATTCCCCTAGATACATATTATGTACATTATGGATTTGCCTATGGCCATTCCTGATTTTTGGAAATAGTTAATCTGTCAATCTGGAGGCTCAGGGAAGATATGGATTCAAACAACAGACTCTCAGACTATGAAGTGTCAAAACCTCAAAAGGCACAGTGGGAGAAACAAAGAGAGACCATGGGCTTTAACATTCCTTTTATTTTCTATTTCCTCATCCTCAATTAATTAATTAAGCAAACATTAATGAGTACGTTTCTTGCAGCTATTAAGCAGCTTATAATCTATCTAGAGGAAGACCGATAAATTTAAAAAAATTGAATAGGTACAAGAATACATTTTATTGATTTTCCCAGGGGAGTGGACTTTATTAATAGGAATTTCATACTAGGTTAGGAAGAAGATGGTTCTGGAGAGACCTTGGCATATCTCTCAGAACACACAATGGAGGCTGTCCTTGCTCTCCAACAATGGTACTAGGTCCTTTCCTTGCTCCTGTTTAAAGTGTGCAGCTGGTTAGGGTTGTAGAACTTGATTTTGATCTCATTTCTCAGTTCCCTCAAACACACTGAGAACAAATGGCTGATACTTGCTGCGGTAGGTTAGTATTTGATAAATGTTGGTTGAATTGAATTGTTTACCTAATGGTCCAGTGCCAGGTAGATGGCCAAATATTTAGTAGAATCTTTCATATGTTGAAAAAGCAATGGAAGTGCATGCTCATTGAGCTGTTAATTTTTTCAGCAAAGATGGATGTGAATGAATCCATCCATAGCTGACTCTAGTCCATGCTTTTGCAAAGCAATTGGCCATATTAGGAAAGAAGCTGGTTGCTTAGAATAGACAAGCTAATCCTTTAACAAAGGTGATGCTTGTGGCTCTAATTCTCAAATGTAGGCTGAAAGAAAGAACCTGGAACGAACAGATTATAAGCATTTACAATTTGCAGCCATATGAAATGTTTAGTTTAACTTGACCATGGTGTAATGCCTCTGGAAAGTTTGGGGGTTTTTTTGTGCCCCCCTTTTGGAAGATAAGAAAACCATCTGGCATACATAATTATGTTTAAGAAGGTCAGCCTCCCACACCTTTGACAGTTATGGTTTGGGCAAAGGAAACTGTTGCTCCAGAGCATGTCCCTGAGACACCAATCTTTATAATCACCAAAGAAAGGTTCAATTGTGTTCAGAAAGACTCAGGAAAAGGAGTAACATGTTTTAGAATTATTGCCAACTACAATAATTGAGACGAAAATATTAGGACTCCTTCTCAGAATATTCAACTGATATCTACCCCTCCAGTGATCACAGATTTGGGTGCTAGGTGCTCAAGGGCAACTGAGAAAACCGTACTTTCTAGGAGGATCCAATATACATGAAAAGAAAGGACCAATAGTGTTATAAAATATATAAAACCCAACTGCTCAACTAGGGTGAACGTGTATCACTTATACACAATACTTTTGTTTTGTTCCAACTTAACCACTGAGTTTGTTTGTGCAATTACTCCTTTGTGGGGCTACTTCTTTTTTTTAAATTTATTTTATTTTATTTTTTAAAAAAATTTAATGTTTTTANGATCATGACCTGACCCGAGGTCAGACGCTTAACCGACTGAGCCACTCAGGTGCCCCTACTTTTTTTTTTAAACCTATTTTGCAATTTCTGGGTAAATGCGTGAGATACACAGAGATGCTTATCATGAGCCTTATTTTCTGACCAGTTTAAAAGTGAAATGTACTTATAACCTGCATTTTTTGTTCACATCCAACCTTCATAACCATGAAAACTACGAGGATTCGCTTCTGACCAAGTGAAAAAAAACTCTAGAAATCATTATTCCTGCCTATTGGATTGAAAATAGCTTCATTATATTAGAAGTCTACTTTTTTCAATACCTGTGAAAATCCTGAAGCAATGAATGCTCTTTGACCCAGTCATTCCATATATAGAAATTTATCCTAGAAAAAGAACAAGTGGGGTTGCTATGAAGAAAATATGTACAGTTTTCTCTAAACAAAATACAGTGACTTACTTGTCCAGACTTTCTTGGGACTTTCCTCTTTTTAGTGATAATTCCTTTAGTGCTGGGCAAGTCCTGACTACCTTTCTGCTGGCTACCCTACAGCAGAACCCTCTCTTTTGCTGACTGAGTATTTTGAGATGCTGCTTGAAAATACAGGAGATACGATCATTAAATTGACTTGTAAGGCATTTGGGTTTAGTTAACTTCTAGACTTTTGCTTTTCAGAATGAACAATATAAGGTCAAGACAGAGATGAGTTCCTTGGAGGAATTAAAAGCAATTAGGAGAGGCTAACTGAGGAAAGAATTTTAAAAAATAATAGACCCAGTGGCCTGTGGGCAAGGAATAAAGTTAAAGAACTTGAGCCAAAGAGACATATTTGTAAAGTTGTTTGCGATTATGTATATTTGACTTAAAGTTTGTCTTTCTTCTTCCCATTTTGGCTGATGTTTAAATCTGATTGATGAGCTAAACAGAGATTAGGTACAGGAAAAGATAGAGTAAGTCAGCGGAAAAAGAGAGGCCGGCCCACTGCCCTGAAAAAGCCCACCTTAAAATGCAAGAGACAAACAGCTTAAAANTGATCTTAGATCAGCATTCAGAATTTTTAAAGAAGTCTTTTGTAAATCAGTGAGAAGTCAAGCAAAATAATGGAAGTATGGGCAAAATATGAATGGGCAAATCATATGAAAATTCAACTTCATGAGGAAAATAGAATATACAAATTGTCATACTGAGATATCATTTATACTTAGTAGACTGGCTTTTATGTGTATGTGGTGGTGGGGGATTTTTGGTTTGGCTTTTTTTGTTGTTTTTCATAATATCCACCTTTGGCAAAGATATAGATCAATGGGAACTTCTATTCTGATAGTGGAAGTATAAACTGATTCAACCATTGTGGAGATAAACTTAACAGTATGTATTATGTCATATTATAATATAACCCAGCAACTCCTCTCCCAGGTATATTCCAAGGATACTCTCTTGCACATTAGTTAATAATATAGGTATAAAGATTTGCAATGCAGCATTGTTTTTAATAGTGGGAAAAAATGGGAGGCAATGAATTGTTTATTGTTTTATAAACATTTATACCCTTATGATGATGTTTTGCTCCAGTGGAGCAACATTAATTAGCACAGCTTCTCATGTTCTCTCCACAAGAAGAGGAACAAATTATTGGTGAGTCTGACATAAGGAAATGAGCTTGCATGGCTTGGCCCCTTTCTCTCTCTTTCTTGGGAGTATGACTCCATGTAAAAAGAACACATTATGCTCTGCTTCCTTTCAAAAGATAGTCCTGTGCTGTTGGAGTGGGGAAGACTGTGCTAGGTGATTGCTGCCTATGACTTCGGTCCTGGGTTTCAGAATTAAGAAGCCCATTTGCCTTCAGATATAAGCCACATTCTCCATCCAGTTCATTATCAGTAAAAAAGTGATATTCTGATCTCCATCTGCTACCTTATTTTATTTTATTTCTTAAATGGGTCAGTATAGATGTATGTTATTTATTGGGCCCTTTGAATCTCAACATTGAGAAACAAGAAATATAATTTGGGAGGAAAGAACATGTGAATAAAGAGATGCTTAGATGACCAGGGTGGATGGATCCTGAGAATATTATGCTAGGCTGTGGCCATCGGGGATTTTTACTTTAGTGGGTTTCTTCAGCTTACAGCGGCTTTGTACATACCATGCATATGACTATTTTTAGAAAGGCCGGACTACACATATGAGTCCTTAAAGCAACCGTCATCTAGACTTGCCCTCCATTGAGTAAACACAACTATTCAGCAGGCTGTAAGCTTCAGCAAAGACTGGCCAGAGTGACATCTTAATCAAATGATGAGGGGACTTGGAAATGCAGTTTGCCAGCTTGACCTGGACCAAGTGTCAGAGATCATGCTCTTCTAAGCCATTCTTGAATAGAACGGCATTTGCTGATTTTAAATCACATTGCACAGGAATTATAGAACACTAGCAGAGATTCAAGCCATATACTTTTAGAACTAAAACTGGCTAGGTAGCCCTAGATCACTGTTTCAAATTCTATTTTGCTTCCAAGTCCATAAAAAACTTCAGAGGAGCTAATATTGGATATCTTGGTTTATCTGGAGTATTCACAGACAAAGGGGCCACCCAGTGGTGTGCTAAAGCTAGCTTATATAACTCAGAAGAGCTGATTGTTAAAATGTCAGTAATTTTGCCAGGTATTTGATGTCACATTGATAGCTTGAAATTGGCCATAGTGGGAGCATTTATGCTTCTGAAATCAGTAACCCCTACATATTAGAGTTCATCTCCCCCACCTCCCTTTGCCCCCAGCCAATTGTTACTTTTTCCACCATGTGTTATCATATCACTTTGGGGTTGGAAATTACATGCCTTTGGACCTGAATTGAGACTCAATCTGTGGTAGATGCTATTATTTTTAAGCAAAAGAAGGATTAGGATACCAATTATATACCATATAAAGGAATATGCCATTGGGGAGAATCGAAGTAGAGAACTCAATGAAATGATTGCAGACCTAATAATCAGGAAGACAAAAGAATATCATGCTTGGTATAACCTGTCTTTCATAGACTGGACTGTGTAGGAGTTCAGGAAACTGAAGAAGTTGGAAACACACAGTATAGTAAATAATAAAAACACAATGAGCAGAAAGACAGATTGACTGAACTAGAAGAGAATTTGCTTTAGGAAAAGAATGGAGACTTTAGAGACTAGGCAAACTTTTCTAAAAGGGAAATGAGAAATTTAAGGGTGGGGCATACAAAATATATTAAAAGAAGATGAGTATGCATTTTAAACTAAATTTCTTAGAGGCCATCAGAAGAGGAGGGGGAGCACCAACTTGGCTGTTGCTCTGTCAGAAGCTTTGACTGGGACCCAGGAAAGAAAGGTAACATCTTAAGCAACAAACTGGAAGGGTGGCCCCAGAGAAGGCCAGGATTTAGGGAATGGTTAAGAGGCAAAGTTTTAATGTTGTATAAGAAAAGCAACTTTCTATGGTCTTGTCCCTTAGATGGAGTCATTTTAAATATTACTTTGGAATATTTAAAGATTGGATCCCCTTAAAAATGGAAACAGCTTTCCTGAGTGGTGGCAGAAAAATCTGGACAGATTTCAGTGGAGAAAATGAGGAAGATCAGCATTATATTCAAATTCTTATTGGGAGAGTTTCAAGATGCCAGTTTCTGCATGTGGAAACAAAGGAATTGCTTGTTCTTTTTTTAAATTTTTTTTTTTTAATTTTATTTTTGAGAGACACAGATAGAGACAGCATGAGCAGGGGAGGGTCAGAAAGAGAGAGAGACCCACAGAATCCAAAGCAGGCTCCAGGCTCTGAACTAGCTGTCAGCACAGAGCCCGACGTGGGGCTCAAACCCACAAACTGTGAGATCATGACCTGAGCTGAAGTTGGACGCTTGATCGACTGAGCGACCCAGGTGCCCTAGGAATTGTTTGTTCTAAGAGGGAACATGTGTGAGAAAATTAGAGAATTAAAACTATCAAGGAAGGCACCAGAAAGGTAACAGTTTAAAGAAGCAATAGACAAGCAGTGATAGGCCGACTTCAACCCTAGTTAAAGGTTGAGCTAAAGGAGACGTCTTTCAGCTGACATTATTCAACCAAGAAAGGTGAAAGTGGATGAAGGTTTAAGCAGTGGATAATTTTGACAGGCTCAGAACAATCTGATTTCATATCTCTCATTAAGAAAAAAATGCAAAAGCAAACTTGGAGAAATACGTTAGAACACTGAATATCTGGGTCAGAAATTAGACAGTAAATTTAAGGAAAGAAGGCATTCAGGGCTAGCAAAATTACAGTTCTTCATGAGGTAGACAGGAAAGGGAATAATTAAGAAACCAATCTGCTTACACATCCTGTCGAATCTTCCACAAAGATGTAGAAGAAGAGGAGAGTGAAATTAAGCATTACAGGATTATCTACCATTGCAACACTACCTCTCCCCCAAACACCACACACACACACACACACACACACACACACACACACACACACACACACACATGCATAAGCACGGCAGAAAGAAATACTACCCAAGGCTAGAACATTTAAACAGAATAGACAGTCTCTTGCAGAGCACATGAGTTACTAAACCTTGCTACTTCACCAGAGGCACAGATTTCAGAATAACCAACTGTATTATCAACTACAGTTATAATGTTGTACATTAGATCTCTAGAATCATTCATAACTGCAACTTTGTAGCTTTGACCATCTCTTCATCTCCCCCATCTCCCTGCCCTTGGAAACCACCATTCTACTTTCTGTTTCTATGTATTCAACTTTTTCAGGTTCTCCATGTGAGATCATGCAGGTTTTTTTTCTCTCTCACATAGATATCTTTGTGTGTGTGTGTGTGTGTGTGTGCGTGTGTGTGCATGTTTGTGTGTGTGAGATCAGAATGCTTGAAATCTATCCTTTTAGAAAATTTTCCCTTGTGTCTCATGTGTTTTATATCAATTAATAACCCATGTGAATTGAATAACTTAACTTGGTCTGTGAAGTGTTATGTTCCATGGCCTCTAGGATAGCTTTCCTGACGGTGTACCTGGAGTCTTCCATGGTATTGAGATAATTTCCCACATGATAAAATTAATTCTCAATTGCTTCAACACTCTGTTAGAGAATGGGTGTTACTTCCTGGGTTTTTACACCTAAACATCTATTAGTAAATGAAGTAAAGTGTGATTTATATCTATAATGGGATCTATACAGTTATTAAAATGGCTACAATGTATTTATATGTAACAATAGGGATAAATCTAAAAAAATGCAACATTGAATGTAAAGATTTTCATTAGTATATATACAACAAGCAAAAATTTCATTAGAATACATCCAACAGGAACAGCTTATATAAATGTTAAAACATACCAGTGACTAATTGTTACTAATGACCCAGTTTACTCTTGTTTCTTCTAATGAAAGAACAGCCCCTCACCAAGATTCAGCAGAGTATATGAGCATGTGGCCACGTTACTAGATATTTTCCAGCCTCCCTTGAAGCTAGGTATAGCCATGAGCCAAATTCTGTGCAATGTGATGTGAGCAGAAAATGTGTTCAACTTCATGGCTACATCCTTAAATGTGTAAGGCTGCTGTGCTCTCACCACTACCCCTTTACCCCTTCTGATGGTTGAAATGTGGAATACCAACTTCAACTATGAAGACATTTAAGACAAGGATTCAGCACCAGGAGTAAGGACCTAGGTCCTGGATGACCTTATGGGTAAGATCACCTGGCCTGGGTTGTTAAGTCTATCACTGGATTCCTCACTTGAGCCATGGGATTTCTGAGCCATTGCACTTTGCTGTTGCTTTGTTATGGCAGCTTAATATGTATCCTAATTATTATAACACAAAGTGATGTATTTATTTTTAAATACTTATGCAATAAAATATAAAATACAGTAAAACCTTAGTTTGCAAGCATAATTCATTCTGGAAACATGCTTGTAATCCAAAGCACTTGTATATAAAAGCAAATTTCCCCATGAGAAATAATTGAAACTCAGATGATTCGTTCCACAACCAAAAAACATTCATATAAAAATCAATATGATATGGTAATATAATACCAAATAATAAAGAAAATACAAAACATAAAAAAAATAAACACATTATCCTGCACTCACCTTTGAAAACCTTTGTGGCTGGTGTGAAGAAGACAAGAGAGAGAAGGGTTATTGTGTAAAATGACTTTCATTATCACTATCAGAATTGCTGCTATTTGTTGGCTCAAGGGAATCTTTTTTTCTGCAAGGGGGACATTATATATGCTTTCAGGGATGTTGACTACAGTACCGTATTAATAAACTCTTGTCATATACTGTATTTAATGTAATCCACGATAAGGCAGCAGAGGAAAGGATCTATATCTGCAGGCAGCCTGACCTAGAAGCAGCAATGCATTCCTAAGCTTACATTTTTTAAAAATATAATTTATTGTCAAATTGGCTTACATACCACACCCAGTGCTCATCCCAAGAAATGCTCTACTCAAAGCCCATCACCCACTTTCCCCTCTCCCTCACTGCCCATCAACCGGCAGTTTGTTCTCTGTATTTAAGAGTCTCTTATGGTTTGCCTCTCTCTCTCTCTCTCTGTTTGTAACATTTTTCCCCCTTCCCCTCCCTCATGGTCTTCTGTTAAGTTTCTCAAGTTCCACATATGAGTGAAAACATATGGTATCTTTCTCTGACTGACTTATTTCACTTAGCATAATACCCTCCAGTTCCATAAACAATGGAATACTACCTGGCGATGAGAAGAATGAAATCTTGCCTAAGCTTACTTTTATATGGAAAAGCAAAGGACTGTCCATAGGTGTTTTGAAGTGACAAAAAATACGCCAGTGCCAGTTGTGAGCACCTTCCAACATTCTGAAAAATCACTGATTTCTGCTGTACACCATGGCCTGAGATCAAGCATCTGATCACAGGAGAAAATCACCCACAATTCCACAGTGAGAAAGAGAGAGAAAAAAAAAACAGTGACTCAGTTGTGATCATGTGACGTTTGGCATCACATACTACTCCTATTGCAAGGCATCCCTTGTGTATCAAGTGAATATTTATTAGAAATGCTTGCTCAAAAAATAAACTGTTGGGACCTCATCAAGATTAAAAGCTTCTGCACAGCCAAGGAAACAANGCTCAACTTGAGGAACACTCACAGAACAAATTACTTACAATCCAAGGTTTTACTATATTTGTGAGGTGATACACGTCAACTTTAGGATCATGGTTAACCATGGGGAAGCACAGAGGAGAAAGGATGGTGTAATGCAAAGGAGGTGATTTATAATTAGTAATATAAATCCACAAAGTCATAGGAATCCAGGCTCACTATTTCTGCTTTGCTCACTCCCTATGTGTCACTTCCTCAAGGTCTCAAAATGTTTGCTGGAATCCAGACATCACATGTTTATTCAAACACAGAAAGTAGTAGAAAAGGGGAAAGGAAGAAAGTGGTCCATGCCAAATTAGGCTCAAGTAATGTGATTTTATGTCAATCCCACTCAAAAACATCTGCTTAATCCTCCAGGTAGTCTTGCACCCTCTATTTTATGCTCCATGTTGTGACAAAGCAATCCTCTATTTTATGTAACAATAACTTCCCAGCCCTTAGGATTTAGTTCAGACCTTAGATCTACATATGAGTTCCTTCATGATCTCACTATTATCCTCTCCCGTTCCAGCTCCTGCTCTGCTTGCAGATGCCCTTGACTAATCCAATGCTTTTAATTCCTGAAAATTGCTGTGCTCTCTTGTTCTTCTGCCTTGGAGCCTATACTTCCATTTGCAGCATTCTTTCTTCAATTAGCTAACTCCTACCTTTTTTTTTTTCCATTAAGACTGCCTACTATACGGTCCTTGAACTCCATAAAATATTCCTGACCTCGGGTCTGAATCAGGTATTCTATGAATAAACTTTGAAGACAATTCAATGTATATATACATAATATATAACACTTATCACATTCATTAAAATTGCTTATTTAATTTTCTATCTCTTCTAACAGATACCTGACTCAAGGGCTTAGCGTGCATGAGTTGCTTAATAAGTAGGGTAATTATATAATTTGCTTTCCAAACTGGAATGCTATTCATCATTCCATTAGGACAACAGATGTAAGATGGGCAAGCTGGAACACATGATCTTTCTATCAATAAATGTTTGCCTAATATATACACACCGTTGGATTGGTATGTATACATTGTCAGAGTATACATATCATTGCATTGGAACTTGTACGAATTTGGCTCCTTTACTAGATTTTAACTTCGTAATGACTTCAATGCCCAGAATAGTTCATGGGATACTGTAAGTGTTTCATGAATATTGAATAAATCAATCAGGACCTGCTACCACCTACCACCTTGGAGAAACCATTTACCCTTTTTATACCAGAAAGATTGGTAACAATAGATGATTCAAATAGGAAAAAGAATGCTTTCAGTGGCATGTGCAAGAAAATACTTGCATAGAAGAGGTAGTGTTTACCATGGTGTTTTCTACCACTAATCTTTACTCATTTGATTGGCTTTTGTGAGGAGGATTCTGTTCCCTCTTGTCAGACCTCTGTGATACCCCATAATCTTCCATCATAAATACATCTGACACTTGAATAAAATGGAGGTTGTGGTATGAGCCCCCAACACAGTTCAAAGAACTGTATATAACTTTTCAGTCCCCCAAAACTTAACTACTAATATCCTATTGACCAGAAGTCTTGTTGATGACACAGCAGTTGATTAACACATATCCTGTAGGCTGGATGTATTATATACTATATGTTACAATACGGTAGGCTAAGGAAGAGAAAATCCTATTAAGAAAATCATAAGGAAGAGAAAAACACTAACAGTATTGTACTGTATTTATTGGAAAAAAACCAAAATATGTAAGTGGACCCTCACAGTTCAAACCCATGCTGTTCAAGAGTCAACTGTAGTTCATCCCCTAGAACCTCTGCACTTGTTGATTACACTTGAATATGTGGTCACTTGGACAGAATTGTTGAGGATGTGTACATATGAAAATATGAAATGTGGAACATCTTTGAGTAGATCAGAAATGCTTCATTCCCACACATTTCTTGGCTACAAATTCAGTAGCCAGTTTACTTTCAAGAGACTACTTCTTAGTTCTCCTTCCCTTTTTTCTTTCTGTATTGTTTTTATAGTACCCACCTTTAAGAAGATTTTTTTTTTCTCTTGTGTAGGACTTTTCTGCCCACAGGATGATTCTGTATTAAAATTAAGAGATATTTTGATGCAATGATGAAAAGCAAATGCCTAGATCCTTTGCCGAGATCTTTAAGTTCTGAACAGAAAACAATTACTTTCAGACATACTCATTACCCAGTCACTGTTCTAAGTTTCTGAAACACAATTAAATTTAACTAAAAATTATGAACTTGTTGGTACACAGTTATTCTGAGACACACTCAGGCATGAGTATCAACATTCAGTTGACACTGAGGAATGCAGGGCTCTGGTGATTGGATTCTTGGTATGTTTAGGTATATGGATAGAAGGACCGGAGCTTAGCCCTGCTTTAGCATCTCAAGTTTCGATCTACTTATTCAATAGTAACTCCATTAGAAAAGTTTCAATGCACATAAATGGACCAACATATATACATAACACCGACTCCATTTCAGAAGGTTCAAAAACAGTCAGAAACAAAGACAAATCTCTACCAACATTCTCTAGGAAGATGAGGGTGTAAGGTTCCCAGTGCTTGAGCATACTGGTTATAGCTAGCCTTTGCACAAAGAACCAAATTCTTCTGAACGACACCAAAGGAAACTGAGCCAATTGTTTTATACTTCATATATACAGACAAAGAAAATTTGATCTAAGAGAGGCTACGTATTAGACAGAGACCTGGGTCTGCCACTAGACAGACAGGACACCCCGTGTAATTAGTTCCACTTCTCCTTTTCATGGCTTAATGTTTCCTCAGTGATAAACCTAAGCTAAATCATCTGTAAACTTCAAGTATTTGATTCCATGGATTCAAAGCATGAGAAATGAAGTGACGCATGTAGCCCCTCACCACTAGTCGTCCTCCTTGTGCAGACAATGAAGATGCTGGGTTGAAGTGCTTTTAGTTTATTGGTCATTTATCAAAAATAGAAGACATTATGCCATCAAAATCCTCAGTTTTGTTTTCCTATTATCATTATGTTTCTCTTAGGTGTTTTTTTCTATATGGTTCCAGAGCTCTGTGTTATAAAGAAGGGGATATTTGGGAAAAGCTAGAGGTGGGAATGCAGTTTATTCAGCTCTTTATTCTTTTGTCTCACAGTTTTTATTAATCTCCATGTGAAAGGCTCTGAGGTCCTGTAGGGATTTGACATGGGAGACTAGTTTGTAAAGAGAGAAGTTTTACAAATACTGTCTTTGCTTGGGAATACATGTTGCCCCCCTTACGTCAGGGAGAAAGGGCTAGAATTCTACTTGGATGTGTAGCTGCCTGCAAGAGCAACAGATCAGCCTTGCATTTATGTGGCCACAAATCTCAATGCCTCAAAACAGTTTTTGGAACAAATGAATGACATGTGCAATAGGGGGCTGTATCTAGGTTCCTGTTTTCAGGTAATAAGGATTCCTCAACTCCCAGCAGCAAAAATGACTTGTTCTTACTAAAGTAGTTTCAAACCAAAAGTGATTCAAGTATGTGCAAAAGCACAGTGTAAATGTACCACATGTAAATTTAGATGAATGGTACCGAATGACAATGTATTCTTCTTTAGCTTTATGGTTGAAATAGTAAATGTTTGTGATCACTTTATTATTATCACTTTATTACTATCACTTTAATTTTTGGACAATCCAAAGGTCAAATTAACAGCTGTCTAATGTCTCAATATCTTGATGTCATATGTAGGGGTATGAATAAGGGGGGGGTTATAGAAATGCTTTATAACACTATAGGCATAATAATACAGCTATTAATATACACTATGTTATATATATAGTATATATGGTTATGTACATAGTAGATAATATACTATATGCTATATTAAATGTATAGTATGTATTACATTACATTACTATCATGTAGTAATTTTTATAGTATATAGTACTAAGACCTAGCATTTCTGGGGATTATTTTGTGTCAGGCACCATGCTAAGTGTTTTACTTAAATTGATTTACTTGATATGCATGTGACTCTATGAGATAGTTATTATTTCTCTTTTTCCCACCTAAAGGTGGAAAGGAGGCAACTAAGGACTGTAGAGGAGCCCAAGTACGCATAGCTAGTATGCAGTAGAGCCAGTACTTGTATCCATACTCAAATTCCAACTCCCGTACTTCATTGCTAACGACTGAAAGTTTATCAGTGGCCACAAAGATGGAAAAATAATTTAAAAATTAATAGCATTTCTGTTTAGCTTTTTATTGGCCAGATATAGCTTGTGTTGATTAGAAGTTTTGGCTTAAAAATCATATTTGCTAATACTGGATTCTTGTTAGAAAACATTTGTGAAAGTAAGATTTAACTGTGAAATTCAAACAACACTCTACTTTCCTGAGGGTGCACTTAAGGCTACTTTTACTTGTGCAAGCTAACAATTAGTCTCAGTAGGTCAGAGGCACATGGCTAATGTGTTATTCTCCACTGGTGTCAAGAATGATGGAGAATCTGGTTTTATGATCTAATCTTTCAGAGAGATCTCAGGCAAGTGGCAAGAAAAGAAAGAGAATCTGTTTTGTTAAACTTTTTTTAAATGTTAATTTTTTTTTGAGAGAGAAAGAGAGAGAGAGAGAGCGCTCATACATACATGTAAGTGGGAGAGGGGCAGAGAGAGACACAATAAATCTGAAGCAGGCTCCAGGCTCTGAGTTGTCAGCACAGAGACCTATGAGGCTCAAGCCCATGAACCCTAAGATCATGACCTAAACCAAAGTCGGACACTTAACTGACTGAGCCACCCAGGTACCCTTTGTCAAACTTTTTTTTTTTTTTTTAGTTTTTATTTATTTATTTTTTGGTGGGGGGGGAGAAGGGACAGAGAGAGAGTCAGAGAGAGAGAATCCCAAGCATGGAGTCGAGTGCAGAGCTCGGTCCCACAAACTGTAATATCATGGCCTGACTTAAAGTCAGGAGTCAAAAGCCTCATCGACTGAGCTGTCCAGGCACCCCTGTTAACCTTTTGAAAATTTGTTTGGCTGTCTGTCTATTTGTGAACTTAAGTTATTTAAGAAAATATTTCAGTCCCCTTGGAAAGGAGAATACACTGAGATATGGACAAATGTGTTTTTGGGTTCTGTATTTTTGACCCACAGCTGAGGTTGCACAATAAGGTCTGTGTCTGAGAAAAGCATGAACTTGTTTTTGACAGACTGTATCTCCCTCACATGCACACAACAGTTTCTCTTATCCAACATGTTCTTAATACAATATGACTTTGGCACTCCTTCTTTTGAGAAGTGGGGTCTATGTTCTGCATCCTGCACCCTTAAATTCGAGCAGATTTTGCACTATGGTATGACACTATATGCCTTCTAAAGCTAGTTGTTGAAAGGTGATACAATTTGTTCCCATGATGGGGGCCTGCTACCATTCTGTGAGAAAGCACAAGCAACTCATGTAGAAAGACCCACATGAGAGGAACCAATGTCCCAGCTCTCAGCCCTTGTGAAACTCACAGTCAACAGCCCACAGCCACTTGTCAGCCATTTGAGAAGGGCATCCTCCAACCCTCAGCCAAGCTACCCCAAAGACCACTGCCTGCCGAGTCCTGCACAAATTGTAGATTTGTGATCCAAGTAACTGATAGTTATTGTCTGTAGCTGCTATGTTTTATACTGGGTTGTTAAGCAGCAATAAATAGCTGAAGCCTATCTCATCATATGAATGTGAAGTATCTTCCCATTTCTAGAGGATAGTAATCAATTAAATTCTAAAGTCTCAAAATAAAAGAGCTATGCTCTGATTGGTTAATAGAGATTCATGAATGTTTACATAAATCTACTATTCCCCAAGTTCCACATTTTTGTATTCTCATATCTTTGATTTTAAATAACAATCCAAGTTCATATAAGTAAGGCAAATCTTAGGACAAAATGTATTGATTTAATCATTTTACTTTATAAAATGATTTTTGGTGGTGCTTTTTCTGGACTTTATCAATATGGAGTAGAATACAAGCATATATTTTATTTCACATGACATTTGCATTTTTTAATTGAAGAAATTAGATAATCTGGACTCTAACACTCCAATACTGTTTTACCAATAAGATTAGCCAACATTATTTCCTATCACTACTTCTACATAACATTGAAAATGAAAAAAAAAAATTTAATGTTTATTTATTTTTGAGGGGAGGGAGGGGCAGAGAAAGAGGGAGACACAGAATCCGAAGCAGGCTCCAGGCTCCAAGCTGTCAGCACAGAGCCCAATGTGGGGCTCAAACCCATGAACTTTGAGATCATGACCTGAGCTAAAGTTGGACATTCAACTGATTGAGCCACCCAGAAGCCCAACATTGATAATTTAAAAAAATATATAAAATCATGTGTTCAGCTAAACTGAATTATACTTTTAACAAATGTTTTTATGTATTTAGTAATTATATTCTGTAGTCTGTCCGTTTAAACAAAATTTCTAAAATCTGTAATTAATTAAATATTTATTTTCAAAAATTCTTGAAGTAGTATTAAATTAAGGTAATTCATGGATAATCTTGAATCCATAGGTAATTTTAAGTAATGTAGAATACTAAACATTAGCCATCAAACATTGTTTTAATACATATATTATTTTGCCACATTTTTATTTTTGCTTTAAAGAAGCTATGAAAGGAATTGGTGTAAGGATGCCTGGATGGTGCTTAGGTCATTATCTCATGGTGTGTGAGTTGGAGCCCCACATTGGGCTCTTCACTGACAGTATGGAGCCTGCTTGGAACTCTCTCTCTCTCTCTTTCTCTCTATCTTGTACTTATCCTACTTATGCTCCCTTTCTCTCAAAATAAATAAATAAAATTAAAGAAAAAAAGGAACTGGTGTGGCTGTAGGGGGTGGTATTATGCTATTCCAACCGAAATTTGTATTCCTCTCCATTCATGAGGAGAGGAGTGTTAATATGCTAAAATGTTTATTTATGACACACAGTTATCAATTACCCATCTCCCTGGTCTTTCTGTGGAAAAGTAGTCCATCTGGCTAAAACTATAACTAATATGGGCGATTGTAAAGGAAAACCTAACAATCCTGTGTTTGTCCTGTGTTTCCCCTACTACTCCACACTCTACCACACTCACACCATTTGTGACACCAGGTACATGGGCCTTTCCCCCTACACTGTAGCAGTTCCCTGTGGTATCAGCTGGGCATCCTATAATTTGATTCAATTCTGATACTAACTGCAGTTGGGATAGACACTAATCCAGTCCCACAGGACTGCCCCACTGGGTGTCCCAGGTTACCCACAACTTATTTCTGACTTGGTTACAAATCAGAGTTTCCCATGACCTCCTTCTCCTTGGATTTGATTATTTGCTAGAACAGCTCACAGAATGCAGGAAAACACTTATGTTTACCAGTTTATTATACAATAAAGCACATGGTAAAAGATACAGAGAAACAGCCAGATGAAGAGATACATAAAGGATGAGGTCTGGAGGGGTCCCAAGTGCAAGAGCAGGAGTTGGGGTGCTCCACTTTTCTAACATGCAGATGTTAGAAGCTCTCCAAGCCCCGGACTCTAGGGATTTTTATGGAGGCTTCATCACATAGGCATCATGGATCATTAACTCAACTTCTAGCTTCTCTCTGAAGAATGGGGGGTAGCACTGAAAGTGTCAAGCTTATAATCATGGTTTGATCATGGCTTGGTCATTCAGGAGCCCACCAAGAGTCATCTCATTAGAGTTAATGATACTCCTATCATACAGGATATTCCAAGGCATTTGAAAGCTCTGTATCAGGAACCAGGGTCAAAGATGAAATATTAGAGCAAATGATGCTTTAGTGTTCTTATCAATTAGGAAACTACAGGGGCTTTAGAAATTCTGTGCTAGGAATCAGTGGCAGAGAACAATATATATATTTTCTTTTATTTCACAGTGATCAAGATGATGTTAGGAACCATAATGACGAAGGAGCACAACTAATGTATCAATGTAATGGATGTAACTTGGTTTATCAAGGGTAAAAGAGCATAGTTTTGACTCAAAGTGAAGTCAGGTTATTCAGAATATGAAAGAGGACAGTAAAAGACAAAATTTGCATGGATATAGGAAATTATAGAAGGCTTATAGAAAGTAAATTTTATGTCCTTGGTTTATAATCTCTAAAAATAATGAACCTGAAAAGAAGTAATAGAAATGCTAAATATCAACCAAATTTGTTTTGAAGGAGTTATTCAAAAAATAATATATAGAAATGGAACTTGTGTATCTTTTACTGCTTATCATTATATTCATGTAACACTAAAATTTGTTTTTCTCTCTTTGGAAATTATGAGTGTGACTTGGCATATTTTACTCTTTGCAGATGTAATAAAAGTTTTTCCTTTACCTTTTATATAATCTCCTCTGTAGATATTCTGTATCTTGCTATTATTAAAAAACAAAGGGCTCCTTACTTAAAAGAGCTAATGTTGCTTACAATTGTGTACTTAAAATATATTATTGTTATTTTTGTTGGTAAATAGCCAATGGTCCATGATTTATTTTTTACGTGTTCATGATCCTGTCTTAACCAAGTGACCAAATCTATTTTTCCCTATGATTCTTTTCATTTTATTTATTTGAGAGAGAGAAAGAGAGAGAATCTCTAACAGGCTCCATGCTAGGCATGGAGCCTGATGTGAGGCTCAATCCTGTAACCCTGGGATCATGACCTGAGCTAAAATCAAGATTTGGTTGCTCAACCAACTGAGCCATCCAGAAGCCCCAACCAAATCTATTTTGATAACTCCTTTATTTTGTTCTCCAAGATAAGACCCTAAATTCAGAGCAAGGCAGGAGGAATTCAATATATCTTTTACACTTGAAATTATTGAGTCCATTCAGGGAGTACAAGAGCAATCACGAAATTTATTCTTTTACCTTATAAAAAGAGGGATGCTAGAAATGATTAGGTTTATTTAGTACATTTGATATTTCTTAAGTAGTTCAATGCTACAGTTAAGAGCTATAATTGTTTCAGGAGGGAAGAATTATCAACACAAAAGAGAAGCCCAAGCCCAGGCTTCTCTAGGTCTCTGTCAGGCAGGAAGTATGAACAGGTACTGGGACCCTGATGAGAGAGGAATTCATCCACATTGATAGGTATTGAAAATGCACCTTACACAGATAAATTTCTCAGGCTTGGTTTTGTAGCCTCTGGATCAAGAGCAAAGAATACAGAGGCGTTTCAAAGTATAATCCTAGATTCCTTATACATATTGCCCCATGAAAGATAATTCTCTGGCATTAGTAATTTTTAAGTTTAAAACAAAAAGTATTATTGAAATATACTTGACATACAGTGTTATATTAGTTTCAGGAGTACAACATAGTGATTCCACCATTTAGTCTTTTTAAGGATACTTTTGTCCTCTTGAAATAGATGAATTCCTAGAAGGATGAAAGTGAAGATGGGTGGGGAAAAACTCATGGCTGGGGGCAGGAGCTGGGCCTGTAGATAGGCTTCATGTGGCCTAAACAAGTTAAGTATTTGAATTACTGTCAACATTTAAACATTAAGAGGTTTTGAGTAAATATCTGTTGTGTTGAGAGCAGACTGACTTTCTTCTTTAGTGGCCATGTTGAGAAGGGGCAGCACCACCTGATTCATGACACTCTTAGAAGCTACCTGCCTGCACTTTACCACCCCTCATGTTAGGCTGCCATTATTGCGTATATAATAATGGATTTACTGAGAGCATTGTGTGCCTAGCAACTTAGGCAAGACTTCTGAGCTTTCTTATTGGTAGTGAGATGGTAATAAAATAATAGGGTTATAGTTAATTACAGATGTACAATCTGATTCTTAGAAAAGAATTTAGAGACCATCTAGTTACCCTCCCTCTCAATGGAAGCACTATTTGATCTTTATGACCATCTTTTGAAGACAGTAATATTATTCCCTCCTGGATGAGGAAAGGGGTCTTCAGAGGTCACAAAGCTAGTGAGTGGCAGAGTCTGGGCCCTAACTCACAGGAATGTGTTCCTAGTCCAGAGTCCCTTCCACCATTTTCCACTGCTTCCCAACACGAAAGTAGGTTTTGTGTTTAGGCACTGGGAGAAGTTGGCAATGGCCAATATGTATCTCTGCTCTGTTCTTGGGGCTCTACATCCTTGCTCCAGACTTCGACTCCATACACACTTCTTCAGAGAGTAGTGACACATACTCTCTGTGTCACTAGTTCAAGGACCATGTAATGTGCCTGCCCTTGATTTAAATTATGATCTCCTGGCTCATGTTCCTCTCTTGCTACTGTTATTCTTGAATCTGTTCACTCTATGTCTTTTTTTTCAGATATTGTTTTAGTCAAAATGGATTTTTCATTCATTATTCCAAATTTATTGAGATATAATTGACACATCACATTGTATAGGTTTAAGATACATCAGTATTGATTTGATGTGCATATAATGCAAAATGTTGATCACACTAGCATTAGTTTACACTTCCATTCCCTGTCATAATTACCATTTTTTTATTGTGATGAGAACACTGAAGATCTATTCTCTTAGTAACTTTCAAGTGTATATATACATATATATATGTATATATGTATATATGTATGTATGTAGATAGCTTTCTGCAATGGTCTCCCTCCAGATTTTACATGATGATTTCTCAGTTTAAATGTCACCTCCTCAGAGAGGCCTCCTTGATCACATNACAGTGTAGTCTTGGCTTCAGGAATAGAACCCAGTAATTCATCTCTTACATATGCCACCAAGTGCTTATCCCAATAAGTACCTTCCTTAATTCCCATCACTCATTTAGCCCATCCCCCACCAACCTCCTCTTCAGCAGCCCTCAGTTTATTCAAGTATATTATATTTTTAAATTATTTTTTAAAATTTTTGTTATTTATATTGTTAGCTAATATCCAGTGCAACAGTGATTTCAGGAGTAGAACTTAGGGATTCATTACTTACATACAATACCCAGTGCTTATCACAAGTGTCCTCCTAATGTCCATCACTCATCTAGCCCATCCCCTACCCACCTCCTTCCATCAACCCTAGTTTGTTCTTAACAAATGAAGAGTCTCTTGTGGTTTGTTTCCCTCTCTTCTCTTCCAGCCGCCCCCCTCAACTTCCCATATGTTCATTTTGTTTCTTAATTCTACCCATGAATGAAATCGTGTGGTATTTGTCTTTTTCTGATTGACTTATTTCACTTAGCATAATACACTCTAGCCCCATCCATATTGCAAATGGTATTTCATTCTTTTCGACAGCTGAGTAATATTCCATTGTATATGTATACCACATCTTCTTTATCCATTTCCCAGTTGATGGACATTTGAGCTCTTTCTATGGTTTGGCTATTGTTGATAACATTGCTATAAACATTGGGGTACATGTATCTCTTCACATCTATATTTTTGTATCTTTGGGTAAATATCAAGTAGTTCAATTGCTGGATTGTAGGGTAGTTCTATTTTTAGTATTCTGAGCAACCTCCATACTGTTCTCCAGAGTGGCCACACCAGTTTCCATTTCCACCAATAGTGGACAAGGGTTCCCTTTTCTACATATCCTTACCAACACTTGTTATTTCTTATCTTTTTGATGACTACCATTCTAACAGTTATGAGGTAATAGCTCCTTGTGTTTTGATGTGCAGTTCCCTGGTGATTAGTGGTGTTGAGTATCTTTTCCTGTACATGTTGGCCATTTGTAGATCTTTGGAAAAATGTCTATTCAGGTCCTAAGCCCACTTTTTAATTGAATCTTTTTTTTCCCCTCTTACGGTGCATGAGTTCCTTAAATATTTTGGGAATTAACTGCTTATATTCACAAAAATTCCATAAGTTAGATTTTCTATTATCCTCTTTTTACAAATGAGGAAACAGAGGTGCAGAGTTGTTAATTAACTTGCCCAAGGCCACAAAATAAGTACATGGTAGAGGATGTCTTTGATCCCAGGTAGTGTGAATAGCACACCCACGCTCTTAACCACAGCACTACATGTGGAATCAGTGTGAGAAAAGGATTCTAGGTATGGGTAAAAAGGAACTCAATTCATTGTACCCTAGAGTCCAGATTACTTAAAACATAATATATAAGAAGAAAAGTACTGGAAAAAAATAGATAGCAACAGAATTTCTACACAAAGAAAAATCTTGAGTGGATATCTGGTGAAGTCGTCACTGAGAACCTTTTCTTGATGTTTCGTTTACATAGTGAGCACTCCATTTTAACTCAATATATTATATTTGAGGTGGCATGGCAACAATGGAAGGGGCAAGCAAGAGCCAATGCGTAGGCATGGGTAGGGACCCCGCAAATCTAGTGTCTTCATTGTCAAATCAGGAGAATTTAGCTGGGGCAAGAGCATGCATGGCCTTAAATGTCGAACTATCTAAAGTAAGTATGACTAATCTGGAATTTGTGTGCAGAAGAAATCAGTAGAAAAGGATAATGTAGGGCCATGAGGGGTAGGGAGAGGAGCTGGGGATTTACTGTAGTAAATGAATAGGTATTAAGAGCTCAACTAGATCAGGGGCCACAAGTATACAAAGGAAGAGACAGTAGAAAGCTGTACTTTACGACAGACATGGGCATTAAGGAGTGGAACAAAGTTGACTAGCATTTTGAAACTCAGTGACCAGAAGTTTGATTGAATGATTAACAGAAATGGAAGCACATGACACCATGCTGGTTTGTTTCAGGGTCTCTCATGAGGTTGTCATCAAAGATACCAACCATGGCTACAGTCTCTTAAAGCTTGACTGAGACTTCCAAGCTCACTCATGGTCCTTGGCAAGAGGTTTTAGTTCTTCACTGGCTGTTGCTTGGAGGATCATTACCAGGAGGCCTCTCTTGAAGGCTGACTGCCACTGCGTGCACGGAAGTGCAAAGAAAGAAGTCTTACTCACCTATTTGGGGTAGTGAGGTAGGCTGTGGAAATATATCACATTGTTTTTCTTAAAAATATCTGTTGTAAATGCTTTTAAAAACAATAGCTTTTGGTGAGGCATCAGGTCACTAGTGCCTGAAGGATAGAAAAAGGTCTGGTAAAATAAGACGAGTTTTCCTAAATAAAATGTTGTATTACAGGACATCCCAACAAGAGCTACAACTTAAAAGTTATTGCAATCTGGCTTTTAGGCTCTTTGACACATTTGTCATTGATTACCTGATCAAACATCTTAGTGAGAAGAGCCATTCTGAAACATTTTATTTATATTTAGTAGAATATAAATTATATATTTATTTATATTATTTCCTATTTTAATATTATTTATCATATATATCTTATCACTGTTTTTTTTTCCTACTCTCTAGTCCAATCTTTCCAAAGAGTGGCCCAAAAACATCTAGTTAGCATGATAACCAAAATGAATGGAATTGACCAAGTTATTATTTTGGGATGGCGGAACATACACATCAGTATATTAAATATTCTGAAAAGTCCTACAGTAAACAAAGTGGCCTCAGTTTATTTGGCTACACATTTTTTTAACATAATACATAATACCTTAATATTCAGCTGAATTAGTGTCCCTTGGAAAACTCTTTAGAAAAAAAGATGACCTAATCCTTCCCCTCTCTTCATCAACCTTTTTTTTTTTTTTTTAAATTGAAGTATGACTGATTACATTACATTAGTTTCAGGTATACCACAGTGTTCCATTACATTAGTTTCAGGTATACCACAGTGACTCTTCCTTAATTTTCATTCTCATTATATTGCTGAAAACTACCATGTTAGCCTTCCCATGGGTCATCTGCTTTTATCCTTCCTGCCCAATCCAGTTTTAAATAATCAACATGGTTTTTCTCCTAAAACAAAATCTCATCATAACTCTCCCTATTGAAACCATCTGATAACACTCAAGATCAGGCGCAAACTCTTTAACCTGGCTTGAAAGATCTGTCTGCTTCACCAGTCTTAAATCTTGCTATCTTCCTGTACAAGCCTTGTAGCAGTCATATAGAATTCCCAGAGCCTCTCAGACAAAGCATGTTCTCTCACCGTGCCATGACTTTTTCCTAAGAGTCTCTTCCTCTTCTCTTTACTTGGAAAGATTATTAGCTTTTAGGATTCTTTTCAAAATAATTTTTAAGTTAATTAATTTGAGAGAGAGAAGGGGAGGGGCAGAGAGAGAGGGAGAGAGAGAATCCCAAGCAGGCTCCATGCTATCAGCATGGAGCCCAATGAGGGGCTAAATCTTATGAACTATGAGATCATGACCTGAGTTGAAACTGAGTTGGAAGCTTAACTTACTGAGCCACTCAGGTGCCCCTAGTTTTTAGAATTCTTATGTAATTATCTGAAGTCTTTTTGCACTACCCTTGCTGGAGAGATTAAAAGTTTTCAACTTTTGCTGAAATTACTGAGAAAGAGGCACACTTCTTTTTCAGAACTTGCTTAGTTGGTGAAGTGCATGTCTGTAGCTACAGGGATACAGTACACAGATAGGGTGTATGTAAGCAGGAAGACAACAGTAAGAAAGGGAAAGGTTAGAAATGGCCTGTGATGTCATCTGAGTACCTGCTCCTAATCTCCTATGGAATTTTGAATTGTGTCAGCCAATTAATATTTTTGTCCTTAAGTTAGTTTGAATGTGGTTTCTGTCACTTGGCATTTAAAAAGACTTAGTAATAAAGGAATTGTTTACACATCTTATTTCAAATAATTTTTAATAAATATTTTTCAACCATAACTCCTGGCATAATATACCAGGTGTCTTATTTCTCATTGTATGAATCACTGAGCCTCCATCATAAATCAAGTATGCGATTCCCAAGGTCAAAAGACTACTGATACTAAGAATACCATTAAGTTTTTTTCCCCCTGGAGTAGAAAAACTGATTATAAACTCTATTTAGAAAAATAAACAAGTGAGAACACCCAGGAAAACAGTGGGGAAGAAAGGGAGATGGTGGCATCTCCAGATATTAAAAGTTACAACAAAGCTTCTCTAATTACAAGTACTATATTGGCACATGGAAAAACAGACTGACTGATGGAATAAAATAGAAAATCCAGAAATATAACTAAATTAATTCCTAAATGTGGTTTATGATAAAGAGGAGGTACTAGTTTCCTATTGCTGCTGTAATGAATTACACAAATTTAGTGACTTAAAACAACACAAATTTAGTAGTCTTACAATTTGTTCTATAGGTCAGAAGTCTAAAATAGTTCTCAGGGGGTTAAAGTCAAGGTGTCTGCAGGGATGTGTTCTTTCTATAGGTTTTAGGAGATAACCCACTTCCTTCTTTCTCTAGCTTCAACAGAACTCTTGCATTCCATGGCTTATGGCTCTTGGCTCCTTCCTTCATTTTTAAAGCCAGAAGAATAGTATCTTCAAATCTTTAGCCTCCTTCTTCCACTTTAAAGAATGCTGTGATCACAGGAGCCAACCTGGATAAGGGTAATCTCCTTATTTTAAGGTCAGCTGATTAGCCAACTTAGTTCTATCTGCTAGTTAATTACCCCTTTCCTTGTAAACAAATTCACAGGTTCCAGGGATTGGGACATGGACATCTTTGTGGGGGAGAGGGCATTATTCTACCTACCATATATGAAGTCTCAAAAATGGAAGAAGATGAATTTGTAAAATAAGTGATAACAAGATAGTTTATGGAAAGAAATATATCTGAATTAATTCCTCAAACCATATACTAGGATAAATTCCATATGTATGAGATTTAAATATAAAATTATGAAACCGTATATGTACTAGATGTAATATACGTGAATTCCTTTATAAATAGAAGTAGGTAAATATAAGTCAAAGTGGGTAAAGCCCTAAATATGATTTTATATCCAAAAGCAATAGGGTAGATAAAAGTGTGTGTACACATGTATTACATATGTATATATGCATGCCTATATATATATGTGTATGTATATATATACACTTATATATACAGAATTTTTGTGATTTCCAAGAAAAATGACAAACTGAAAAACATACTTTCAGTTTATCTCACAACTATTCCAAATATTTAAAGAATTAGACAATTAAAAAGCTCCATAATTATGCAGAAAAAATGAGCTAGAAAAATGGATAAACAATGCAAAAGATTTTTTTAAATATGGAATGATGATCATACTTGATCATAATAAGAGACATGCATATTAAAACTCACTAAGAGCGCACCTGGGTGGCTCGGTTGGTTAGGCATCTGATTTTGGCTTAGGTCATGATCTCATGGTTTTTGAGTTGGAGCTCCATGTTGGATTCTGTGCTGACAGCTCAGAGCCTGGAACCTGCTTCAGATTCGATGTCTCCCTTTCTCTATGCCCCTCCCCTGCTCACTCTTTGTCTGTCTCTCAAAAATGAATAGACATTTAAAAAATGTAAAAAAAAAACAAAACTCACTAAGATAAAATTTCTCACCTGTTTGATGGGCAAAAATCCAAAAGTTTATCAACATGCTCTGTTGGCATGGCTTTGGGAAAATTGGTACTCTTATACACTGCCAGTGTGAATGCAAAATGGTACATTGTTCATGGCAGGGAGTTTGGAAACATCTAGAGATTACATATGCGTTTACCCTTTCACCCAGAAATTCTACTTCTAGGAATCAATCCCAAAGTTATACTAGCATAAACTGAAAAAGCATCTGTTCAAGACTTATGAAAGACTTTTTATCTTTTTATTAAAATTTTTTTATGTTTTATTTATTTCTGAGAGAGAGAGAGACAGCATGAACAGGAGAGGGTCAGAGAGAGAGGGAGACACAGGACCTGAAACAGGCTCCAGGCTTTGAGCTGGCTGTCAGCACAGAGCCCGATGTGAGGCTTGAACTCATGAACCGTGAGATCATGACCTGAGCCGAAGTCAGACTCTCAACTAACTGAGACACCCAGGTGCCCTGAAAGACTTTTTATCTTATCAAAATACTAGAAACACCTCAAGTTTCCTCAAAAGAGGAGTGGTTGAGTAGACTATATCATAACCATCCACTGAGGGCATTATGCAGCTATTAAAAAGAATGAGAAAAATCTCCATGCACTATTATGAATATGTCTAAAATATGTTGTGAAGTGAAAAAAGCATGGTGGAGAAAATGTGTATGGTACACATTTATCTTAGTATGCCATCTAGATAAAACAATGAAGAAAAAACCCATCACATTAGAAAAAAAAAGTTTACCTCTAAGGAAGGAGAAAATAGGATGGAGAGGACAGAGATACAAGCTAGACTTCTTTAATATATCTTTTTGGTATATTTGACTTTGGAATTATGTAAGTATTGTGCATAATTTAAAATTTTGGTTAAATTAAAAAATCTATTCACTGAAAAGATAAAAAAAAGAACCCAACAACCCCACATATGTATATTCAGTTTGTGGTATAGCCATACAGTGAAGAAGTATTTCACTCCACATGACTTTAAAACCTAGGAATTTGAATATGTACCTAATGGTGTATGCCCTGTGGACAAAAGAAACTGAGATCAATCAATCAATAAATCTATCAAAGATTTTGCAAAATCTTAAGCTGTTATCAATAATAATTATTAGGCATAGTGTTGGCATTTTATTCTAAGAATGTTATATGTTAATAATCGGTAGTTACGTGATGGCTTAATTCAACTATCCCTGTGTTTATTAATCCTCAGAATAAAAGATAGGAGATAAAAATATAAGATAAGAGAGGTTAAAAACTCTACAGTCTCGAATTTAATAGGAGGCCAATGCCTTCTCAAATTTAAATAGGAAGATACAGTAGGTATCTTAGTCCATTCAGCCTGCTATAATAGAATACTGTAGAGTGAGTGGCTTAAAGAATGGAAATTTATTTCTCATAGTTCTGGAGTCTGGGAAGTCCAAGGTCAATATACTGGCATCTGATGAAAGCTTACTTCCTTATTTGCAGATGCCTGTCTTTTTTATTTAAAATTTTTTTTAAATTTAAATTTTAGTTAACATACAGTGTAATATTTGTTTAAGGAGTAGAATTCAGTGATTCATTACTTACATACAACATCCAGGGCTCATCACCACCAGTGCTCTCCTAAGATCCATCACTCATCTAGCCCATTCCCTACACACCTCCCTCCAACAACACTCAATTTTTTCTGTATCATTAAGAGTCTCTTATGGTTTGTTTCCCTGTCTTTTCTTTTCTCCCACCTTACCATATGGTCATCTGTTTTGCTTCTAAATTCCACATATGAGTGGGATCATATGGTATTGTCTTTCTCTGATTGACTTATTTCACTTAGCATAATTCATTCTAGCTCCATCCATGTCACAGCAAATGACAAGCTTTCATTCTTTTTGATGGCTGAGTAATATTCCTGTGTGTGTGTGTGTGTGTGTGTGTGTGTGTGTGTGTATACACCACATATTCCTTATCCATTCATCAACTGATGGGCAGCATTTGAGCTCTCGCCATAGTTTGGCTACTATTAAAATTGCTGCTATAAACATTGGAGTGCATGTACCCCTGTGAATCTGTATTTTTGTATCCATTGGGTAAAGATCTAGTAGTGCAATTGCAGGATCATCAGGTAGTTCTATTTTTAGTTTATTGAGGAACCTTCGTAGTGTGCTCCAGAGTGGATGCCCCAGTTTGCATTCCCACCAACAGTGCAAGAGGGTTTGCCTTTATTTGCATCTTTGCCAACACCTGTTGTTTCTTGTGCTGTTAATTTGAGCCATTCTGACAGATGTGAGGTGGTATCTCATCATGGTTTGATTTGTATTTCCCTGATTATGAGTGATGGTGAGCATATTTTCATGTGTCTGTTGGCCATCTGGATATCTTCTTTAGTAAAGTGTCTATTCACGTCTTCTGCCCATTTCTTCACTTGATTGTTTTTTGGGGGGTTGAGTTTGAGATGTTCTTTATAGATTTTTGCTACTAACCCTTTATCTGATATGTCATTTGCAAATATCTTCTCCCATTCCATCAGTTGCCTTTTAGTTTTGTTGATTGTTTCCTTTGCTGTGCAGAAGCTTTTCATCTTGATGAAATTCCAATAGTTTATTTTTGCTTTTGTTTTCCTTGCCTCTGGTGATTCATCTAGTAAAAAGTTGCTATAGCGAAGGTCAGAGAGGTTGTTGCTTGTTTTCTCTTCTAGGATTTTGATGGTTTCCTGTCTCACATGTAGTTCTTTCATCCATTTTGAATCTATTTTTGTGCATTGTGTAAGAAAGTGGTCCAGTTTCATTCCTCTGCATGTCGCTGTCCAGTTTTCCCACCATCATTTGTTGAAGAAACTGTCTTTTTTCCATTGGATATTCTTTCCTGCTTTGTCAAAGATTAGTTGATCATCTAGTTGTGGGCAGATGGCTATCTTCTTAGTTTTATCTTCACACAGTCAAGACGGGCTAGAGAGCTCTCTGGGGTCTCTTTTATAAGGGAACAAATCCCATTCTTATGACCTAATCACATCTCAAAGTGGTGCCCTGCCTAAAACCATTATCTTGGGTGTTAGCATCTTCACATGTGAATTTTGAGGGACATAAGCACTCAGTGCACAATCATAGGGATCTTGATGTAATTCATCTCAAAAATAAATCCTAGATTTGTGTGATATTGTAATTTATATTAAGAAATATATATTTGATTTTTGTCTGCTGTTCCTGGCACAGAGTTCAGATAACCCTTGGAATTTCTTAAGTGATGAGAATGAGAAAGGGGTCATGTATTGTTATAAAGGTGACTTTTGGACCTTATCTAAAGTTGGTGGTTGGTTGCCAGGGGAACCAACCCTGTGACTAGAGAGTTGGGATTTCAATCTTATTCCTTGGCCCCAATCACAACCTCCATGGAGAGGAGTGAGGCTGAAGGTTGAAACAACTGCCAACGGCCAATGATTTAATCAGCTGTGTCTATGTAATAAAGCCTCTATAAAACCCCAAAAGGACAAGATTTAGAGAGTTTCTGGGCTGGTGAACCAACCTGTGCAGACTTGGAAGAATGTTGTACTTGGAGGGGGCATGGAAGCTCCAAGCCCTTTCCTGTACCTTGCTCTATGTATCTCTTCCACTTAGCTGTTCTTGTATTATAACTGTATATAATAAACCAATGACCTAGTAAGTAAGCAAAATGCTTCTCTGAGTTCTCTGAGATACTTTAGCAAATTAATCAAACCCAAGGAGGGGGCTGTTGGACCCTCTAATCTTTAGCAGATCAGTCAGGCATACAGGTGATGACTTCGGCTTATGATTGGTATCTGAAGTATTTGTGTTGAGGTGAAGTCTTACAGTGTGGACTTTGATGCTATCTCTGGGTAGATAGTGTCAGAACTGAGTTGACACCAAGATGGTGTCTAAAAATTGCTTGTTAGATGTAAGGGGGAACCCATCCCTTTCCCCTATGATGGCTTTGGGTGCAGAACTTTTACTTAGTCTAATGGAAAGATCTAAAAACTATGACTAACCAAAGAGCAATGAGCCCTCTTTCACTTAGTCTTTTTTCTTGAAATAGTGTTTCCCATTAAAACAAACCAAAGTACTTGGAACAAAAAATGTATCATATGAATTTGAAACATTTTACCATATTAATAAGCAAGGAGGCTATTAAACACTATGAGGATCACATTAAAAGGTTCAGGAATCAACCTAAAGAGGATCCTACTGGCAAAATATCACACAATTCTAATAATACTAGAAAAATATATAGTTGATTGAGCAGTGTTTCATATATGCTACTATGTAAACTCTGTTGTTTTCAAAGTTTCTTTATATTTACTGATTTTTCTCTGAATATTCTTTATTTTAAATTTATTTTAGAGAGATAGAGAATGTGAGTAGGGGAGAGGGGCAGAGGGAAAGAGAGAGAATCCCAAGTAGGATCTGTGCCAAGTGTGGAGCCCAGTGTGGGACATGATCCTACAACTCTGGGATCAAAACCTGAGCCAAAAGCAAGAGTCAGATGCTCAACTGACTGAGCCACTCAGGCATCCTGCCTGATTATGTTTTTAGTTACTGTACAAGTAACCATGCATTACATAAATCAATGTTATCAGAAAAAAGATGAAATGAGTTGATCATCAGTAAGGATGCAAATCACAATAACTTTAATATCAAATATGTTTAAATAAATGGGTTCATAATAATACTTACAAATAATACTTAACAAAAAATAAGTCAATAGCCACCAACAAAATGTATTGGTCTTAGAATGCTAGGAAACCTACCTATTATTTTTAGAACTGGTTAAAAATAGGAGAATAGGGAGAGTTCAAGCATTTACTGTACCTTTCCTATTTTGTGCCTTTGAGTAACCAAGTGGCAGATGAAGGGAAAATTTCCCTTTATAGAAATATTCTAGGAAATAAATAAAAGAATGATAGAATTGCCATATTATCTTTTTCACTGTCCCTTGCACCCCATTGATCCCCATCAGTGACCCAGACTTTGAGCATCATTGTCAGCTTATGAAATTAAAAGAAAGACTGTGTATCTCCTTTTGTTTTAATTTGTTGATTTATTTTGAGATAGAGAGAGACAGTGTGAGAAGGGTTGGGGCAGAGAGAGAGAGGGTGAAAGAGAATCCTAAGCAGGGTCTGTGCTGTCAACATAGAGCCCATGAATGGTGAGATCATGACCCGAGACAAAATGAAGAGTCAGTCACTTAACCAAATGAGCCACCCAGGCGCCCCAAGACTGTGTACCTCCTAATGGAAAAATACATCACCTAGAGAAATATTGTGTAAAAAAATCAAATGTATATTTCATAGAGAACATGGGAAACTACTAACTATACCACAGGGATACAATTAGCAAAATCCAGACTGAGGAGAACTCTAAAGATCAAATCCCTCAATTTTTCCAACAAATAAATATCAAGAGAATAAAAAGGAGGAGGCTATCAATGAAGATAGGCTGAAGAGATTTATCAACCAAATGTAATGTGCCAAAGTGGTAAATAAAGGGAAAGAACAGAGCTTTTATTTTTGTTTTCTATTCAAACTGTGATAGCCCTTTCCCAGCCCCCAGCCACAGTGCCTGTCATCTGATCATCCTTTGTTCTTTAAAAAATTTTTTTAAATGTTTATTTATTTTTGAGAAACAGAGTCACAGAGTGCGAGCAGGAGAGGGGCAGAGAGAGACAGGGAAAGATAGAATCTGAAGCAGGTTCCAGGCTCTGAGCTGTCAGCACAGAACCTGATGCAGGGCTCAAACTCATGAACTGAGAGATCATGACCTGAGCTGAAGTTGGACGCTTAACAGACTGAACCACCCAGGCTTCCCTGATCATCTTTTTTTTTCAATCTGTATTTTGAACACTGTAGGTATTTTATTTCTTAATTAAAACAATTTTTTTAGTTTATTTATTTTCAAAGAGTCAGAGAGTACACATGCTTTGCTAGTGGGGGAGGGGCAGAGAGAGAGATAGAGAATCCCAAGGAGGCTCTTGTCAGCACAGAGCCCAACAAGGGGCTCCATTTCACCAACAGGGAGATCATGACCTGAGCACCAAACCAAGAGTCAGATGCTTAACTGACTGAACCACCCAGGGATCCTGCTGATGTGGGTACTTTATTATTCCCATTTTGCATAATGAGAAAACAGAAGCTTAGAGAAGTTGAACACATTTTTCATGATTCAACAGCCGATATTAAGCTGGAGGCTTGTACCTGAGGACAAGATTCCCTGTTCAAGGCTGTTACTTTCTTCAATCACTTACTTTATCAAAAATGTAAAGGAAGAGATGACCTTTTTGGTTGCATGTTCTCTTATACTCTAAATATGGTTAAGTAGGGGGCTCCATAGACTTTAGAATGAATAGCATGAATAGGAAATACGTTGAAACTTGTACTCCTTTTATAGCTGAGGGATCGTGCCTTTGCATCTAGACTGGAGTTTTGCTTTAAATGGATTGCCTTTTCAGGATTGCTTCAGGGACCAATGGTGGTATAGATAAATGTTTTAGTCTAAGAATAATAACCTGAATATTAAAAAAATGTGCTATCTAGGGACATAATGTACTTTTGCATTAGAAAGTAAGAAAGAAAAAAATTAAAAACTAGAGCAGAGAGGTAGAAAGGTGAAGAGGAAAATAGGTTATGGAAATGAGAAGTCGGCTGGGAAATAAGCTTAATGAATAATTAGTGAGAGGGGCTGGGGGGTACATTTAAGGTTGGGCTCACTTTGCAAACTGCATACTTTATAAAACTTAGAAGGACACCATGAACTTTTTTTTTTAAATATTGATGACAGCAATTCAAACATTGCTCATATGTCATAGAAGCCTGGGAGGCTACTACACGGATAAGGTGATGATGTTTATTTTCTGTCTACTTAGCATATGACCTTTACATTTTGCATTCAATTAGGGCTCATTGAGGACCATCTGGGTAATGCTGGTAATTATCTCACACTCTGCTCTATTCAGGATGCAGTAGAATTTCTCAGTATTGTAGCAACATTCTGTCACTGAATATGACTTTTATTATAACAGGAGTAAATTGGAAACTTTAATCTCCAAAAGTAATTCTTGAATCTGTGAACAACCTAGCCCCAGAAGAAAGTTTGGCAAATGGGGATTTTTAAGTTGTGTTTCACAATATATAGATGAAGTTTGGGCATTGTTTTTTTGTTCTGTTTTGTTTTGTTTCATAAATTTGAATATTAAGTCTTATACTCACTGTATGAAGTATAGAATAATAAAGTAAGGATGACAGTGTTTTTAGCATGAAAAATGTCAGCTCAGTAAACTTTAAACAATAGAGTGTGACTAGTGACTCAAAGTTCAAACAATTTTCATTTAAATCTTCCTTTGTCACATGGCTCACATGAATCTAGCTCCCTGGGTCTACCTCTCTGTCATACATGCTAGTATTTTCTCATGGCTTCTGTTAACAACCTGCCTTTGCTTTAAAATTCATAGCACAGAGATCAGAGAATTGTGTTTCCTTTATTCCATCTACTTCTTTTCCAATAATTCTGCATTCATTGAAGTCTGGTATGTTCATCACCACAAAGAAACTTGAGTTATTCTTTACTTCTCCCTAAATAACAAAAACAAAAACTGATAACATTCTGGAATATTTTTATTAGTTGTGGATGAGATTCTGGTTTGTGTAGCTGGTTGATAAAACTACTAATCCCAGGGAATAACAAAGTGCACTGAATATGTCAGTTGCTCAATTAATGAAGTTTAGAATTTGATCAAACATGTGCCTGATTCTCAGAACACATGAAGTTTAACCTAAGCAGCCATTATTTTCATTTTGGCTCTGAATTAAGCGTTGATTAACTTGCCTGGCTTGTTCTGCAGAATAACAGGGCCCCACCTTGAAGTCCTGCAGCCCCTTATAGGATAGGATTTCCTCTTTACAAGGCCAAAAAGTCATTGCATTTGCTATTGTGATGACTTATTACATAAGAACTCTCCACCCTGTAAACAAGACAATTTAAAACACATTGACGTAAATTAAAAACAAAAGCAATCTCATATAAATAGGAGAAACAATAATTTATCAGTCTCTTAAAAAGATCTCTGTTTATTTGTGAACCTGAACTTGAATTTTATATATAGCCTTTACTTTTGTTGCTGTTCTCAAGTTTATTTAGACATTTAATGTATAAACCTCTTTGACTTTCATAAACGATTGTACTGATGACTATATTTTCTTCCTTCCTACCTGTGTTATAAACAATATAAATATTTAATAATTCATCTATGCTTTAATTATCTAATCTGAGCTATTCAATGTGATAGACATTAGCTATATGTGACTAAATAATACTTGAATTGTGGCTAGTGTGAATTCAAATATGGTGTAAATGAAAAATACACACTAAATGTCAGATGTAATACAACAAAAAAGATAATAAAATATCAGTAATATTTTTGTGTTGATGATAACATATTTGAGTGACAATATTTGGAATATGTTAAGTTAAACAAAATATATCATCAAATTAATTTTAATTGTTTCCGCTTACTTTTTGAAATATTACTACTAGAAGACTTTGAATTAAATATGCAGCTCGCTATATATTTCTATTGGAAAGGACTTTTATAAAGAATATAGATTATTATTAATGTATGCCATATCTGAAATCGATAGCTAATGAACAAAAGAAAACTTGTGTAATTATCTATTGGAAACCTTATGGCATTGGAGGTATAAAAGCACTATAAGGATCGAAGTAGTCTTTTCTCTAGGAACCTGATGCATTCAGTGATAATCTTAGTTGTATTTCTGATGCTATATGTATTCCAATCAGGGAAACCAGAGTGATTATTTTTGTAAGGATACAGACAAATTCTTAGCCCAAACTTGGGGTACTTTTCATCCTTCCTCCACCTGGGACATTCTGGTTTCTCATTTGTTTCCCAACACATTGTGCCTTGTTTTTAGTTTGCCTTTCATTGTTGTTATTGGTGTCATAATAAATGTGTTAACAGTTTGAATGAAGGTGGAGGCCAAGACTCATTTATCTTCATATCCACCACAGTGCCTGGTACACAATAATCATTTCTCAAAATGACTGAGAAAGAAAGACAAGAACAGAGAGAAGGAAAGAAGGAAAAACGCTGACTGGTAGCATTTCAATTGCTGGATGGGGGCTAAGTGAGAGGTGTGATGGATGAGAAGAAGCTATGAGAGCATTTCCAAATTCCTATTTCATTCCATGTCCACATCCTTCATCCAAACCAGTCCAAATCAGTTGTTGCTCCCAACAATCCCCACCCCCCAGCCCAACCAACCCCTTGTTTCAATGAACGAATGTTTTAAAAAATTTTATTATCACTAAACTGTTCTCCTGGCAAAGGGTTTTCTAGATACTGATTCCAAATGAAACTTTTCTAGATGTAACTAAGTGAAGCACATTTATCAATCCTTTGAGGATACAAATGGGTGTTTGTCATTGTTGTTGTTGTTTTGCATGTCTGTTTGGTTTTGATCTCTGTACCATCATACATTCTTTTCTACTGCACTTGTGACATTTACTAAAATTAATTCACATTGAGCCTGATGAAAACTTCATGAGATTTCAAAGGATTGGCATCATATGAGCCACCTTTTCTTACTAACATATGATCAAATTACAAATCAATAGAAAAATAAGAAGTCTCCTAAGTATTTGAACATTAGGAAACTCATTTTAAATTAGACATGAGACAAAAAATAAAAACAGGAACTAGAAATATTTAGAACTGAATGGTTACTGAACCATTCAGTATATCAAAACTTGTAAAATATAGTTAAAGTAGTATTTAAAGAAACTATTATAACTTGAATTTCTTTAATTAGGAAAAGAGAAAAAAGTACAAAAAATAATGAACTAAGCATCTATTTTGAGTAGTTTGTTTATGGTAACAAACAATCATGAATCTTAGTGTTCTACAATGATAAAAATGTATTTCTTTCTCACATTATATGTAGCTTGGTGTCAGCTACTGCTTAGCCCCAGTGTTGCTCTGGCCTGTAGCTCTGCTCCATGTGTCTTCTCATTCCAAGACCCAGGCTGAAAAGATCTTCTTTGGACACCAGTCAGTTTTTGTTTTTAAGGCTAAGGTGAAGAACCAGAAAGCTGGTGGAACTCATTTGCACCTCAAAGCTTTTACTCAGAACTGGTATGTTGTCAAAGCAAGCCCATGCCCAAGCCAAAAGTCAATGGATTGAAAAGTATTACAAGGAAATATATTATTGACTGCTATCTTGATAAAAAATATTTAGTTTTCTTCCTTCTACAATCAAACTATATTCACCCCCACCTCTAAAGAAGAAATCCTGAATATCTCATTCAATCTCAGCAAAATTTCAAAACTAAGGTCTCATGATAGTCTTTCTATTGGGGTGAAGATCTGGAGATCTATCAAATGAAATGTACTTATCTCAAATATATAATCCTGGGACAGTGACTGATAGTTCAACAAACATCTCCAGTGGAAGGAAATGTTACTTGATTAGGCCTTTATTTTGCTCAGTCCAATGTTTTCTGAGGTGCTGAAACTGTCTCTCTGAAAGAGTCTTCTTTTCTATTATATTCCTAGACCACATCTCAAAGGGCAATAGAACAATACATATCTTAGGAGCTGAGCATCTTGATAAGACTATATTTCCTTTTGTAGAAAAGTGGGGATCCCAAAATTGTTTTATTCTTTAATAGTAAGTCTTTGTTAATTCAGCCTATTGGAACGTTTGGTAAAATATCTCTTAAAAATGTTGGTTTTTAAAAGTTATTTAATTTTAATCAGCAAGATGTCCAAATAGCTATATGCTGGTCTTTTGAAATGTAGCTTTCTTTCTAGATTTACAGATACCCTAACAGGCTTCAAGGAGACTGTAGGTATCTCTTTTTTGCTAAGCCATTTTAGTCCAAGTAACATGATTTTCAAGGAGTCATCTTAAACCATTCAGAGTTTTTAACAAAGATTATGCATGTCAATGTTCATTTTTGGGCATGGGTCTTCATCTGAGCCTTAATAACGTCTTTGTTGCTCAAATCATTTCTATTTATCTTTTAATAATGAGAAACAGGTCTGTTTTTCAACTCTGCAATTCCTATAATTCCTGGTTGCTCTGCTTTCATTATTTCCCCCTGCTTGTAAAGCAGCCCAATGCTTTTCTTCTGAGTTCACTGAACAATTCTGGTCAGGGTGGGGGGCAGGGGGGGCGGGAATAACCAAGTCACACTAGTAACATTCTATTTTGAAACCTCTTTTCCCAAAGCCACTCATTCATTAGGTAGATTTTCTGCTAAGTTATTGCAGATGAAAGTTTGCTAAATGCTTTGCTACTATACACCATGGCTCACTACTTTTCCACCCTCCAATAATCGTTCCTTTATGACTTGTCTCTTGGTCCCAAAGTTAATATACAGATTGTTGTTGTTACAGGAGCACCTCACTTTAAGATACCAGTATCTGTTATAGTCAACTTTGCTATAATAACAAATAAGCTCAAAATCTTAGTGCTTATAACAAAAATTCATTTTTTGCTTATGTTGCACAGAATCTAGTTCAGCTGATGGGCTCTGCTCTTCTGTCTTCCCATTCTGTGTCTGAAAGTTTGGCTTATTTGCCAACAATTCTTAATGCCTCTTAAAAAGTTTCGACCCAGAATTGGAAGAAAAAGAACTGGCACCCTGTCCCTTCTGCTCATGCTCCTTTTTTTCAAAGCAAGTATAGAGTTTAGATTACAATAAGTGGACAAAGAATTTCAATCCTTTTATAGGCAAGGGTGACATGAATGGTTGCAAATAATAACAGAATTTACCACATAATTCCATCTTAAATGATTTGAAAACACAGGATAAGCCAACCTCATAAAAATAGAAAGAAAAATTAAAAAAATTAGAAAACAAACATAAAAAATATATTGAGTAAACCAAATCCTTAAAAAAAATAAGAAAACTGAGAAACCTCTGGAAAGCTTGATCAAAGAAAATGAAAGAGGCCAGAAATAGAAAAGGAGGCTATAACCAGAGATGTAGCAAAGATTTTATCAAACATTCAAGGAACAAAGGCTTTGATCCTATACAAAATATTGTAGAGAATACAAAATGGAAAAAAGAAAAAGTATCTTCCCTTAAATAAATTCTAGAAAGCTGTTAACCTTGTGTAGCAAAATCTGGCAAGAACATAAAGAGAAAGAAAATATACAGAACCATCTTATTCATGAACATGAATGTAAAAATTCTGTGCACAATACAATAACATAGGAATATATTAAAAGGCAAATATATTGTGAAAACTTTAGATTCATTCTAGCAATGCAAGCCTTGTTTACCATTAGCAAGTCAGTTATAGTAGTTTTTAATATAAAAAGCTTAAATTTAAAATATTAGATTATCATCTCAATAGAGTCATAAAAAGCTTTTGATGAAATTGAACATTGGTTGATAAAAACACCCAGTAAGGAATAATGAATGCTAATGAATAAATAGCACCTAGGCAATATACTCAGAAAATATTTCAATAGTAGAATATTAAAAAATGTTCCTTTTCAGATAATGAAAGACAAGTCTACCTTCAAGAATCCCTTCTGTTCAATTCTATGATAAGGCAATAAGGCAGGAAAAGAAATGAGAAGTGTAAGAATTGCAAAGAAAGAAAAAATATATTATTTGCAACATAGAGTTTATCAATGTTTCTGATTACAAAATCAAATTTAAAAATCACTTTTCTAAGCATAAGCAATAAGGAAGAAGAAAATGTAATAGTAATAATAATATGCCACTTATCCTCAAGAAATATTAAATATCTAGGAAATTTATTTCAAATTTATCAAATAAATTTCAAATTTATTGAAAGATATTAAAGAAACTTACATAGAGAGATATATCACTTATGAATTCAAAACCTCAATACTATATGAATTTCAAAATCTCACTGGATATTTTTGTGAAACTTGGCAAATTAATTTAAATTTCAGATTGTAAAGAAAAGTCTGAGAAAAGCCAGAATTCTCCTGAAGAAAAGGATCAATGATTGAACTTCCCTCATCAGTTTTCCAAGATTGATAAATTCTTAATAATTAAGATAGTGTACATTGGTGCAGAGAAAGACAAATGAACCATTGGGACAGAAAAAAAAAGTATCCTGACAGTTGGAACATTGTTTTATGGTATGGATTGTACTGAAATCGTTGGGGTAAGAATATGTTTTTTATTAAGTAGGGCTAGACAATTGATTTTTCATATAGAAAAAATTTTGATATCTTACCCCACAGCTTACAAAAAAATCATCTCCTTCCAAATAGTCATTAAATGGATAAAGTAAGTTCACTTAATTTTATTTATTTATTTATTTATTTATTTATTTATTTATTAAATATTTCTTTTTAAAAACTATTTACTCATTTTTGAGAGATGGAGAGAGATAGAGCATAAGTGGGGGAGGCCAGAGAGAGAGAGGAAGACACAGAATTTGAAGCAGGCTTCAGGCTCTATGCTGTCAGCACAGAGCCCAGTGTGGATGTGGGGCTCAATCCCACGAACTATGAGATCATGACCTGAGCCGAAGTTGGATGCTTAACCAACTGAGCCACCCAGACACCCTTTGTCCACTTACTTTTAGATGAATTAAGGATCTAAATGTAAAAGTCAAAACAATAAAACTTTGAGAAAACCATATAAGATACTCTGTCTTAAGAAATATATATTAAATAAAATACTCAAATTACCCCTACTAAATTAAATACAAAGTTGACTATATTATAATTAGAAGTTGTGCTCAATGAAACATGCCATAAGAAAAGGAAAACCACAGATTTGAAAATGTATTTGCACAACACAAAATGCAAAATGGATGTATACCAAAAATATAGAGAACTTCTACAGATCACCCATCCCCAAAAAATAATCCAAAAGAAATAAAAAATAGACAAAAGACTTGAAAAGACTTGACTTTACAGAAGAGGAATTATAAATGACTAGTAACTTAAGAAATAATATTCATCCTCATTAGCAAGATGGAAAATGCAATTTAAAATCCATAATGAGATAGTATTTCAGGTCTACCAACTATGAAAAAATGTTTAATTATGTCAGGTATTGGAGAAGTCATGGCACCAGATCATTTACGCACTGATTGTGAAAGTATTAATGGTATAACAACTTTGGGGAAAGGGTAACATTTTGTAGTAGGATAAAAACATACAGACCCTATGACAGAGTAATTTCACTCTTGGTATATAACCTAGAAAAATGTTTGCACACATTGGCTAGGAGATACTATTCATAAACACCAAAAATCAAGCAAATAACAATAGAAACTCAAATCTAGAAACTAATCAAATGCCCATTAGTAGTAGACATGATAAACACATTCTGACATCTTCCTGTAACAAAGTACTATGTACTTGAGAAAAAAATTAATAAATTATAATTATTCACAACAATTTGTATACACATAGGAACATAACATTTAATGAAAAAATAAAATTTAGAGATCCCAGCATAGGGGCACCTGGGTGGCTCAGACACTTAAGTGTCCAACTTTGGTTCAGGTCATGATCTCTTGGTTGGTGACTTTGAGCCCTGCATTGGGCTCTGTGCTGACAGCTCAGACCCTGGATCCTGCTTTGGATTCTGTGTCTCCCTCTATCTCTGCCCCTCCCCAACTCGCACTCGTATGCACACGCACTCTCTCAAAAATAAACATTTAAAAATTAATTAGAGATTCCAGCATACATGGTAAAACTCTAAATAAAGGAAAGAGAGTGATAAAAAAAAATTCAACATCTTGCTCCCTCTGAATATGGAGAAAATGGGTGTGATGAAAGGCAAATGGAAGACAACAGTGATGAAAATAAAGCAATAAAGCACAGTCCTTTTTATTGAATTAGGTTTTGAGTAAATGGGAGTTCTTTCCATTTCTTATGTACATATAAATATTTTGTAACTACTCAGTATTCCCATCATGAAATAACAATGAAGTATGCACAATACTGAAGAGTTAGTCACACCTGAAGGGACACCAGTATGTTGATGTGGATGATAGACTTTTTTTCAAGCCAATGGAGACCCAGAGGACAACATGTGGACAAGAGCTCAGCCCTGACACTGTGAACATAATAAGCTTCTCCTTCAGTATGCCATCTGGGGGAAGAACGAGTCCAGGAAGACCCCTCCTTTTGAGAAAGCAGACACAGCTCTAATATAGAATTTGAGCTTTGTATTGACAAAATATTTTCATAAACCAAACTGTTTTGAGCTGAAAGAGGCTGAATTATCTTAGTTGACAAACATCCTCCCATCCCACTATTATCTATAAGAATATTAATTCTAGAGGTGAATAATATAAAATAAAATGGTATTTTTGAGACAGCTAAATCATTGGGTATATTCAGTTTTACCCCTACTGAAAGTACTGCAGGAGTAAAATCAAGGTGATATTGCAGCCGGTAAGGAAACTTGGGAAACAGGTCATCAGAGAAAGCTTCCTGAGATGGTTAACAAAATTACACCAAAGAGAATAGTCAAGGAAGTTTAAATTTTAGTCAGAAGAAGAAGAGCATATAAGAACCACCCTCCTATCTTCCACTGACCCCAGTAATCATTGATAGATGTATGTGGTGCCCTACTTCTCTATGAATTAGAGTGCTAATCTTTTACTAAAGGCATATTACGGCTCAGGAAAGATCTGGGCACCTATTTTCCAGATTCACACAGCCCTGTGGGCTTCCCATCCTCATAGCTCTTACCTATTATAACATTTTCCTTATTTGTCTTCTCCTCTAGGTTGAGAGCTCCTGGAATATTTCTATCACTTTGCCTATAATGCCCAGCTAGAGGTTGGCACAGAGTGTTAAATAATGTTTAATAAATGTTGAAAGAATAAAAAAGAGGATAGAATGATCAAAGGGAAAGGGTGTACCAGTGAGCCAAATATATCCAAAAGGAAAGAAATCTAAAAGTGTGCAAGAAACCAGTTCAGAAGCAAACTGGAAATAAGATATGTTTTAATATGAGCAAAGTCTTTTTAGTCTCCATTGACCTCTTGCTACTTAATTCATCAAAGAGCTGTGCTATCCTTTAGTAAATCATTACCAAATGTTATTGGTTTATTGGTTCTGGGAATCAAGATAGGTTTATCTAAAACATAATCAATATTGGATTGAAGTTTGATTATGCAATCTGATTCTAGAGAGGTGACCCCAAAAGGTGATGAATTTTCTATATAGGATAGCATATTTAATTGTATTAAACTGTACTGTTAAATTGGTGCTTCTTATAAGTGAATTAAAATTATTGCTACCACATTAAGCAGTTCCTATTGTTCCAGGTGGCACAACTCTAACAAATCTAAATGAAAAAGACAACACAATAAAATTTTGCATTACCTTCTAGGCTTGTAAAGAGTGATATAATGTAACTCCAGGGGTTTGGAGCAGGTACTATTATAGCGGCTTATTACTGGGCTCTAGCTTTGAATGAACCTTGGGTTTTCCTTTTAAGTAGGAGCCTGTATTATAGGACAAAAGAGCTTTATCTCCTGTGACGGGAAGGCTAAGAATAGCTGTTCTTTATGAGTCATGCAAACACATTCCAAAAAGAGCTTTCTTCTATTCAACATCTGTAACAGCTCTTCCTGTCCTTTCCCACCACCTCAGCCCAGGTAGAGCGACAGGCAATGGATAATGGGCAGCAGTTATTTTTACTCTATTGAATCCCAATAAAGGAACAAAAAATAATTCACAAGAACAAATAGTATTTCAGTTCTCTGTCTTCAGAGACAAAATGTGGCCAAGAGTGACCTTTGGGAACCGGAACTATAGAAAAAATTTTTTTTAGCTCATAGTTGGTGCCAATTTCTCACCAATAGAGAGAAATCTAGCTCCCTGGTTGAAATACTCATTTTAGCATCTTTTGTGGGGATAATCACTTGATGTTTGGAGAAAATGTTTTGCCCCAGGTAGTCAGTCTTACCCAGGAAGCTCCCTAGTGCCATTTTTTTCTTCATAAATGAGTCTAATTTGTATTATTTTAGAAAGCTGACATGTCTGTGAAGACATTGTTTTCATATATTTAAAAATCAGAAAAGAGCTTTATTTCTTTTTAAACAAAATCTTAGATTTATCTATTAAAAATTGACGAGAGAGACTACTCTTCAACTCCAAATTCAAAGTCAGGGCAGAGGGTAATCATTTTTTTGATGAAGCTTTTGGCTCAAGAGTTCTCCTGCCCTTCAGCTGGGGGAGGGAGAGGATGGCTCTGATGAGGTGTTAGGCACTCATCTCTAACACAAAAGTGCAGAGTATCGAGAAAGGGATATCTGATTTCCCACTTCCCAAAAGCCCCTGTCTTTGTTCATGTGTGACTTCTTACACTTTATGTAGAGTGGACACAATACTGCTTAGCTATATAGTTCAGGAGAAAGGTTTGCCCCCCTCTCTCTCTCCTTGCTAAAATTCTGAAAGTAAAAAGGAGAGGGATGCCTGGATGCCTCAGTCGGTTAAGCATAGGCTCTTGATTTTGGCTCAGGTCACGATCTCCTACATCATGAGTTTTAAGCCCTTCATCAGGTTAGCATAGGGCCTGCTTGGGAGTCTCTCTCTCCCTCTCTCTGCCCCTACCCCACTCACGCTTACTCACTCTCTCTTTCTCTCTCTCTCTCAAAATAAATAAACTTTTTAAAAAAGGAGAGAGATGGTATGTATTTATGTGGATTATAAATAAAAACCTGAATACTAAAAGGGACCAGCTTTGAGTGTTTTTCAGTTATCCTAGGAAAAAAGATTTTCTCACAACAAAGTTTTCTCCGTGAAATGGCAATTATGGAGTATCATGAGTTCTCTCATCGTGTAGTCAGTATTTGTTGAATGAATGAACACCCTTCTAAGAAGAGAGACAAATATCCAAATATTCTCCAGCTGGATGTTTACGTTCCCTAGTGGCTTGACCTCAAAGTGAAACAACAACAAAAAACCCCGCCTGGCTGGGATATAGTTTCTTATATCAATGCAGCAACCAGCACATTTTGGGCAGTGACTGCACTGAATAAGTAACAACAGCTGCTTAATGAATCCTCAAATTACAGATTTTTTTCCCCTTACACCCAGCACGGTGGAGCTAATGAAGGGCAAAATTTACACAAATAATTAAAATGATGCCAGCTTGTACAAGAAAGAGGAGGGGCCCTGACTACTAAAGACTCAAAAGACCAGCAGCTGCAGATGCCGCTTTGAAAAGACAACAACCTTTCTCACCCGTGAGGGGAGGGCTTATTGTCTGACAGCAGCCCTTTCAAGGAATGAAAACCCTCACAGGCCCAGAGAGTGAGCCAAACGTGGGGAGGGCCCTTCCATGGCAGTCGTACTGGTTGCCATGATTTTCTAACTGGTTCCGGTTCTTTTTGTTGTGTCCCTGTGCTGCAAAGCAACAGAAGGAACGGGAATATGCCTGCAGGGCTTTTGATGGTGTGCACAGAGTTTTTTCTCAGATTTGGATTTCTGTTGCCATCTGCATGAAAATAACATTTTTTTTAAACATTCAGTTTGAATGCCTCAATTCGCACAAACAATTCACATAAATAGTTTAATGTCCCTCATTTTCCACCTCCCCCTAACTGTCCCATGTTCCGCAACTAAACACATATTCTCTTTGAATCCTTTATTCTTTTTACTTATCCATATGCCTGCCTCCTTCCTTTCTCCTGATGTCCAGCAGAGGGAATCAAAAAAATATCTTTTTGACAGTTATAGGATTGTTTTATACGATTTTTAGGCACAGGTTAGTTAGACAGGACCACCTTATAATTATCTCTCAATTTCCACAAGAACTATAAAATTTGGAAAGTTGATTGAAAAGTATATATTTTCATTATTCCTTTCACTCCATTGGTTCCCATTATAGAGTTGGGAAAATACTGCTTTTGAAGAAAATAATCAGTCCTGGAAGGTAATTTTTTAAAGGTCATGAAAGAAGTACTTTTAAAACCAGAAGCATGAGGGGCGCCTGGGTAGCTCAGTCGGCTAAGCATTCGACTACGGCTCAGGTCATGATCTCATGGTTGGTGGGTTCGAGCCCTGTGTCGGACTCTGTGCTGACAGCTAGCTCAGAGCCTGGAGCCTGTTTCGGATTCTGTGTCTCCCCCTGTCTCTGACCCTCCCCTGCTCACACTGTCTCTCTCTTTCTCTCTCAGAAATAAATAAAAAACATTAAAAAAAGAAACCAGAAGCATGAAATTCTCCATTGTCACGGGAGGTATTACCTTGTCCAAAAATTCTTATTGACATAGTCATCTAGTGTGCTCAATTAAGTATTTTGTTAAGTCAGCTATTTGTTTCCTTTTATAGCAGCTGGAAGAAATGGTATTTCAAATGCAAACAATTTTCCAGATCCTGGAAAAGTTATGGAAAGTAAGGTTAGGTTGTTTTTTTGAGACTTTTCTTGCTTTGGGAGGTGGGCCTATATTGCTATAATCTTCCCAGTGAAGGAACAGCTTTCGCTGGGACTTTCTATGACCACTATCATTTTAGGCTGACCCTTACATCAATCTGTGCAGTCATGCAGTCCATGTCTTGCCTAAATGGTGAGCATGAAAATGAGGGTTGGGTGCAAACTACACCCCTCTATCACCATCAACAGCGTATTTTTACCTCTGTGCGACATCTATTTATTGAACATCCACTGAGCTCTACTAAGGCACCAAAATGATATGCAGAAGGGGTGCTCACTTTCATAGTGTGAAGCATGTATATGCTTCACTCATTTAATTTGTTCCTTTCATCAACTTTATGAGGTGGTTACAACTACGATCTACATTTTATATATTTAAGAAATCAAAGTTTCAAAAATTAAGTAATCTGCCTTAGGTCACACAGTTACAAGGAGGAGAGGCCTGGATGTGAGCTGCAATGACTGATTTTGGAGCCTGCACCATGAAGTACTGGGATGTACCATTGTTGAAAAAGACAGTGACAACAACCACAACATCTAATGCTTGTTGGTACTTACTATGCAAAGGGCTTTATGTCAGTCAGGGGCAAAGTGCTGCACCCAAGCAGTGTACAGCAGCTTATCTTCCTAGAAATTCAGAAATAGACACAAGAGTTGAAACTCTCCTGAGAGTAAAAAACACTAGGGAAGCAGTTTGCAGTGGTGGGGGTGGTGGAGGGGGGAAAGTGCTATGACTTGGGGAAGCTGTTTTCAGTAGCAGAAAGATATAAGCATGTTTGTAGGCTAAAATGAAGCCAAGAGAGGCAACAATTGATAATGAAAAAAGCAAAAAATGAAAACAAACAAAATAGGAAATTGTTTATGCAGCAGTGTCTCTGGACAGGTTGGAGGGAAGGAGATTCCAAGCTTTGATGGAGGTGTTTAGACTTGGATAAGAGGGAACCTTCTCTAAGATAGAGGGAAAGAAAGGAAGAGAGGGACAAAGCGAAGTCATGCCTTCCTTGTAAAAAAAAATACATCCTATTGCATTTGTGTTACAGCTTACCCAGGATGTCACATGAAATAAATGGAATTCCACCTTTAATAACTTCTTTTATTCCACCTTCCACTGGGTCAAGACTCTTTTGATAGTGCCAAATCACCCAGTTTGGGTTTAGTCTTATACAGCATTTTAAAGGCATTTATCATGTTCCTTTATGGAATTCCTGTCAAATTATCTTACTTGCTTAGTTACTAACTTTGACTAGGCAGGTTAAAGGTCCTTTTCCTCTGTCATTCTGGTGTTTTTACAGTGAATGTTCACAAAAGGACTAGTCACATAATTTATTACTGAATAACATATAACTTGTTATTCACAGAACTTATGTATATAAATTAATGTAAATAGGCAAAGAGTATATTTCCATGAAAGAGATAGAATAAATAACTAATTAGCTACAGTTTGCAATGTAGATAAATTGGCAGCTGGAAGGGACAGCCCATTATTTTATAATTAATTGACTTAGATCTTTTTAAAATTAATTAGTTGAGCAGTACAGCTGGGCAGAGATTGATGTACAAGGAGCCTTCCGTACTCCCATCAGAAATCAAGGTCAAGCAAGTGATTATGGCTATGCCACTTTTCAACTACTGTTCAGCAGTAGTTCAATCAGGCAATTATTGCTTAGATATTCCTTAATTGTCTTCTCCAGTTTCTACTGGGTCTTTCAGTAAATCCACAGGTAACTATGTTTTCTAAATATTGACTTATCCTAATTATAGACCTATTGTTCTGTAGACATTAAAGAAATGCATCCTGTGTTGAGTGCTTCTTACATGCCACAGCCTATGATGAGCCACTTATATACTTTCAGTTTTCCTCACAGGATCCCTATGAATTTGGTGTTCAAAGAGGTGGTATAGTGTAATGGTGAAAGGTGAGATTCAAAAGCTTGACCACCTAGATTTAGATCTGGTCATTCTATTAACTGCTGTGTGATGCTAGACAATTTACTGAACCTCTCTCTCAGTGTCCTCATCTGTAAGATGGTGCTGAGAGTACTTTCCTCATAAGTGTATGTACTAAATTCGTAAATCTGCATCAAGCACTTAGAATGAAACAGGGCCTTCGCATAGTGCTGTCATTATTTTTCCCATCACTCCCTGCCAATAATGATAATGGGCACATTTCTGAGTACTTACCTTCCTCTAAATAATGTACCTGTATTCACTGACTTAATCCTCCTGAGGATCCCATAAGGTAGACATGACATAAATCGAATGAATCCTCCTTTTACAGATAAGAGAACTGAGGCACAGAGAAGACTGCTAACTTGCCCCGCATTACCTAATCACCTAGTAGAAGAGCTACGGTTTACTTTCAAAGTCTGTCTTCAAAACTCATGCTTTTAACTACTCTGCTATAATGTCACATGCTTCCAGCATTATTTGGAAGACACCTAATGGAATGCAGTTCCCAGAAGGAGCGAGGCTTGGTTTATGACGTTAAGGAGCCCTTGGCCTGTAATGCTCTGCTTCCCTTGCCCACTCGTTGAAACCCCTGTTCCACCTTAAATAGTTAACAACAAAATCACCTCTTTAGAGAAGCCACCCATGATGGAGTTTTCTGCACCTTCCCCTGTGGCACCATAGAATCCTAGGCTTATCTATTTTATAACATTCATATACCATGTTGGTCTGTTAGTCAAATAATCAATATATATTTATAAGCTCATCAGTGACCAATCACGGAGTCCCTTTTCTCAAAGAGCTTAAGTCCTAGTGGAGAAACGATAAATTTTAAACCCGTTCAAAAATTTAAAAATTAAGATAACTTCAGATGTTATGATAGGTTAGTGTAGAAAGGGGCTGGCTGTGCTGGACCAACTCAGTTGACTGGAGATGAGAAATAATGGCCAGTAGCCATGCATGTACATGTCAGTGTAGAGAGCATTTCAAACAGAAGGACCAGCAAGTTCAAAAGGCCTTTCATAGGATCAGTTTTGCTGCATTTGAAGAACAAAAACTGCAACTAAGAATAGCATTAAGATATGTATAGTCATTATTTATTTACATGTTTACCTTCCTACCTAAACTGTAAATACTTTAGGTTTAGCATTCTGTTTAGCAGATCTCCCGGACAATGGTCTTTTTGGCTAATTGGCAGAATAACATCATTGACACAAGTGAACTATTATTTAAGGTAACTAATTTCTTTTCCTTTTCTCTTCCTCCTGCCTTTTTCATACTTGCTACTCTTCTGAAATGATTGCCAAAATTCTTTCTCTTTTTTTTCACTAGTCTCCTCTACACATTTCTGTTTTCTCTTGGTTCTACCCTCCCCTACATCTATTTCTCCTATCCTTTGGTTCCCCACCTTCCCCTTTTTTTCCTTGATCTCTTTTGTTGTCTCAGGTAATCCCCTCTAGGCTGCAAGGGTCTGGAAGGAGGTATAGTCTTTGGATGGGGATAAAGCCTGCTCATACGTCTCTTAGCCTCTTTACTTTGAATCCTCTTTTATAGTCCTTGAAGAATTCCTTATATTTCGGGGTTAACACCAAAGCTAAAAACATCACCTCATCCTGAGATCCTCTTTTGGTAAATGAATGCAAGCTGGTTTTCTTTTAAGCCATTGTTCTGGATGCAGCCTTTAGAAGAGGAGAGAATAAGGTGAGCCACCTTGGTGCTTCCAGCTCACCTAGGGAGAAGTTTTGATTGCTCTTAGAAGCTTGATTGCTCTTAGAGACTGAGGTTAAAGAAGTTTAAAAAGCAAAAAGGAAAGACCAATTTTAATAGTTAACTATAAAGGATTCCTAGAGTTCCTTTTCTTCCATCTGATAGAAAAAAGAAGCAACTCCTGTGCCTTTGTCTTGCAGGGCAGCTTTCTTCTGCTCCCCAGGAGTTTATACAGCTATTCAGGAGTAAAAGATAACCAAGGATGAACTCAGACTTCCCCTGGGGCCTTAAAGGCCATCCCTTTAGTTGCTAATCGGCAGAACCCACACATCTTAGATATATAAATTTTAATCAGCTTCCCTCCCATTTTTCCCCTTGTCTTCCAGGGACTGGGTTCCACCTACAAAGAGTTTTGGAATCAATTTTGAAAATACAAGAGATCAGCTTCTTCTTGCTTCTGATTGTTCTTTAGATGCCAGCTAAGGTGACCTACTTCCCCTCATCTTCTTCCCAGACACTGTGGGGGTTTCTGTCTGGCCACTGTCATTTCATAGCTGCAAACACAATGCAGCCCAATGACCTTGTGCTGCAAAAGAAAACCTGGTGCTTTTTTAAAAGCTACATTTTAGTGTTTGCTTTAGCTATGAATTGAAGTGGCCTAGAATACATTTAATTACTCTAAGATAATTATTCTAAGATAAAAAGGATCTTGGTGTACAAATGTCTTATGTAGTAGGGTGCTTTCCAGGAATCAAAAGATGGAGAAACAATACTGTACAGATTCTACTCTTGGGCTCTGGACTCAGACAGCGTGGGTCAAATGCCTGCATCAATGCTTAGAGCAGTGCCATGTTTGGAGAGTTATTTAATATCTCTGTAACTTAGTTTTCTTATGTTTAAATGAGAACAACAGTTTCTAGGGCTTGGAGAATGAGTAAATAAGAATGCATGTAAAGCACTGACCATAGTGTCAAATTCAATATAAACATTTGAGGGGTGCCCGGGTGGCTCAGTCAGTTAAGCATCTGACTTCAGCTCAGGTCATGATCTCACAGGTCGTGCGTTCGAGACCCGTGTCGGGCTCTGTGCTGATAGCTAGCTCAGAGCCTGGAGCCTGCTTTGGATTCTGTATCTCCCTCTTTCTCTCTCTGACCCTCCCCTGCTCACACTATCTCTCTGTCTCTCAGAAATAAATAAAACATTAAAAAATTTTTGATAGAAGTGATGATTACTTTGGTCATCGGGATAAAGGAGTAGAAAGTGAAAAAGTAGGCTCTGAATCAGAGCATATGAATTCTAGTGGTCTCGACTACTCATTCTTAGCTGGGATGTCCTTGCTTGTGTTCATGGCCTCTGTACCCTCCATAGCCATAGCTGTATAGGCAGCCTCATGAATGGTCCCAAGAGGCACAGCAACCTCGAGAGATTAGCCATGGGTTCTTTTATTTGCCAATATCAGGAAAATGGGGAATTAAAAAGAAAGCATTCAGAATACAAAATAATCCACAACGGCATTAGGAGAAAATAAGAGAGAAACTATCAAATCCAACCGAATTCAAAAAAGAGCTATGCATCCAGTATTGTATGGGGCTGTTTTGGGAGAGTGGGGAGGGCAGGAAAAGGGGAAGGAGACCTAATCACTTCCTTCAAAATTACAATATGGGAGTAGTAATTAAAATAAAAAATTAGCATGTTATCTGCTGAAGGGCATATGGTTACTGGAGGGAAATGATGCACCTTACTCTTATGTTCCTTAGATCTTTTGGTGTGCTGTAGTGTGCCGGCACAATGCACACTAACATTTGCTGTATGGTCAGAGAGAATGTGCAATTTTTTACGTGGAGGAAAAGGTAAGTGGCATCACACCCAGACAACGGGATAATTATAGCAAAATAGTTAAGAGCACTGACTCTGGAGACAGAATGCCTGAATTCAAGTCCAGACTCCCTTGCTTATTAGCTGTCTGATCTTGTACAATTCATCTTAACCTTTCTATGTGCTTTAATTTTCTCATCTCTCAAGTAGGAACAAGAACAGTCCTCCCCTACAGAGTTGTCAGCATTAAATGAGGAAAGCACATATGCCCCAGCTCAAGAACTCAATGAATGGTAGTTTTTATGATTATTAGCAAAGAGTACTTTCGGTTTCATTGTATCTTTCTTTGTAAAACTCATTTCTTTTTGACCCGTTCACAGGTGTGAGTAAGATCAGTTTGTTTTCACCAAATCATTGTTAGGTGCCAAGTTACCTACTGAGACAGCAGAGTTAAGACTGACATATTGGAAGGGGCTCTTGAAGTTTTCCAACAGAAATCAATTTTTTGTTTGTTTCGAATGCAGAAGCAGATGTGTTTTGTAAGCATCTGGCTCATTCCTCAAACGGACCTCAGTATTGATGTCCCCACTCCACACAATGTGCAGCCGTGAGGAGATGAGGGGTGAGAAGTGTTTGTGTCTACTAGTTAAAGCGGATAACCAGACATTGTAAACTGAGAGGCCATGTCTGCTTCCACTGGCTGGCTGGGCAAGTCACCTCCCCTCACTGAAACTGCTTTATCCAACTTTAAAACGAGGATAATAGGATTCCTCTACCCACACAGGGATGTTGGGTAGCTTAGTTATTTGATGTTTGCAATATGCTGGGAGATAAAAGCCATATGGAAATATAAAATACATTAAAGAAGAACAAAGTGAGATGTTAAAAGTGATGGACATGCAATAGAATGAAGAGATTGAGCAACAGAACCTGGAAGATAATAAAGTTGGTGTAACACTAAATCATAATACTGATATTAGGGTTTTGAAGAGCTCATTCAAAATAATATTTCTTTGATATACAAGAGTGAATTTCTGAATATTACGATACCTTCCTTCTATTCCAGATGAACTCTGGCTTAAAAGAAATGGAAGGTGCTTATCTCAGTCAAAGTTAAATCTTTCCTATATTCTCCCATGACTTAATACGATCTTTGTACTACTAACCATTGGTGTTGAGAGTGTTCTCCTAATAATACTTATTTTGTGTTTACAGCATTTGTATTAGGTCAAAGGTCAGAGACTGTCTATCCAGGAAAATTAGCTAGATAAAAAATTTTCAATAAATAACTTAAAAAATCACTGTTTCTCAACTCTCAATTTAACTCAGAAACCAGTTTGACCTTTTTCTGCTCACGGCAATAAAAGCTGACTTGATCAAAGTGGCCTTTTTCCCCCTCTTCTTTTCTGTTCCTATTTCTGTGCCATCTGGTTTGACAGCCGTAAGAGCTGAAATGCTTTCTTTTGCAGTCTTTAGAAATGCCCCCTAGAGGCAAATAACCATTCGGCAGAACCAGAAAATACAAAGTATAAAAGAATATTTCCTGCTTGTTCTCTTTAAGGTGGTGTGTGGAGGAGTCAAGGAAGGGGGCAAGAATACCCACCACCTACTTGGCAGATTTATAGAGATACTTCAGGTGGGACATACATTTTCAGGCCCAAAGGAATTTGATTTCATTTCTTTTCTATAGCCAATAATATAACAGCACCTTGGTATTCAACCATATGTGTCAGTGACCTTGCATGATTTAAAAAGTTTGCAGAAATCACTCTTCATGCTGTGTAAATACTGACTAAAAGTTCTTGCAGAATTCCCACTCTATGCATCTTGATAATCACCTTTACCAATGTCCTTTGTTGATTAAGAACATCTTGAAAAATCGGACTTTTGAGGGGCTGTGGGCTGTGATCTGAGTAACGAACACAAAACACTTCACTCACTCAAAAATGCAGCTTTGGTTGCTTGGGGCATGATTTTCTTGTCTTCATGGCATTGTATAGATCACACATTGTTGTATTTTGTGCATTATGTACTGACCATGTCTCATTAATATTTCACATAAATATCCCAGCATTACAGAGATCAGGCTAAACCAAAGATTAATCAATAGGAGATATTTGAGTTTTGCACAGAAAAATTGGGGATTAGTTGGAAAAAGCAAGCCGACTAGCATTTCATCAAAATTACTCTGAGTGAATATCAGGAGAAGACAGTGGAGAAACAGGGAAAAACACAGTAGAAAGGAAAAGTTTCTAGTTTTCCATTTCTTTGGAATAGTGTACAATATATTAAAGTTGTTTTTTAAATTTGCTTCAGTAAAAATGCCTGCCAAGTTCATGTACGAGATCTTAAGTTTGCCATGAGGAGTTAAGTTATTTCCATTTTTTTCAAACAATAAGCTATAAATAGCACAAACAATGACAGGATTGTGTGGATTTCCTCCTGACGTATGCCGGCTACGGGTTTTGGTCAGAATCCTGGGGTGGACAGGAGGAATTCTGTGTGAGCTACAGGGTGATCCATCGCTTTTCCAAGATTAGCCAAGGAGGCAGCTTTCAGGAAGCAGGCCTCCTCTCCAGGCACTTGCTGTGGGGGTTCTGAATTATTTACTGTGTGAGAGGGCTCCTGGATTTGAGCACGGGGAATGTGGTTCTTCAGCCCGCAAAGGCTTAAAATAGGTGCATGTCTCTCTCCCTTCTCACTATTTATGTACAACTAAATTATCCATCCCTCTTTGCCTCTCCCAGTCATTTTTTTTTTCCTCCTGGTGGCAAGGGACAATAACACTTCATTTCTACTTATTAGGAGTTGCTCTCAAGATGGTTCACTTTCCCAGGGGAGGGCTTGTATAATGGGCGATGCAGAATCACATTCATAAATTCATCATGATTTATCTCAGTGTTATTACAAATGGCAGGCACCCAGAAATTAGTATCGCCTTTAAGCATAGCCACATAACTGGAAGATTGCTTCTGGGCATGCTGCATTGGCTCATGATTTTTCCATGTTCTTAAAGTGTGTACTTCAATGATTCATTAACTAGAAGTTTTTATCTGAACCAGTTGTCCCATCATTAATTGGTACATGTTTCCACCTAGCCAACTTAAGGCAATTGGTGTTTTACTCTGATCCCTTGGGTGAACACTGCATGATATGGATCCTGATTGCCTTCTTTTCCTCATGATTATTCAGCCTATCCATTCATCTGGCCATGTCAATGATGGCAGATTTGCATGCCCTCAGCATAATGGGAGATCTTAATTGACCTCAAGGGAATCTGGGAGGAAAAAGAATGATATCGTGAGACCAAAGGGAATTATGTCTACTTCCATTTGCCTTGCGCAGAGTAGGTGTTTAGTGAATACTTGGTTTTTGTATGGTTTCGTTATTATTTTCTCATCAGATTGGAAAGTGGTGAGAGGTCATGGGGAAAAAAAATCTCCCTAATTTTGGAAAGAAAGACTTCAACTCGTTTGCTATCAGTTCAACAACTCAGGCCAAGGTAGATCTGTCTTTGTCCGACCTGAAACCCATACGTTTACCTTGGTTTAAAGGCACTCACTGAACATCTATCACATGCTGTGCCAAGCCCTATGTTGTGTGCTGGGAATGGAAAGATAATCCCTTAAGGATTCCATTGTCTTAAGGAGAGTCAGTCATGAAAATGCAAGCCAGGTGTGCTTCCTTTAGTGCTTTCTAGAGTTGCTGAGGATATAGTTTGCTCTTGGATATGAAGAGAAATTAGCTGGGCAAAAATAGCTTTTGCCTTGTGTGCTGTTTGGTCTACTTTTCAGACATTATTGGATTGACAGTGCTTAAGAGTCAACTTAGATTTTTAACTTCTCAGTGTTCCATTCTGGCAGCTTCCTTGAGCATGCAGATAAAGGACATCCTTCAGTAAAGGTATGTTTACTGACCACTACAGCTCATTCTGTTGAAAGCCAGACTCAAGTACTCTTCGAAAGGAAGAATACCCATGGGTTTAGGACAGTCTTCAGGGTCCCACCTGGACCTCATCCAACATGCCTTATAGGTATTCAAAGTCAACCATCGTCTGTATCAAGGGTTGCCAAACTTTTTCCATAATAAGCGAATATTTAAGGTTTTTCAGGCTGGGCAGTCACTATTACAACTACTCAACACTCCGTTTGTAGCCTGAAAGCAGTTATAGGGCACATGTAAATGATGGGTGTGACTGTGTTCTAGTATAACTTTACAAAACCAGGAGAATGCTGGATTTGGCCCTAGGGCCCTAGTTTGTTGAAACTAGAGCATTAAATAAATATATCTGGCTATTACTTAGTCAAAAACAATTAAAAATTTTAAGTAAGTACCTGAACTTCAGATATTGAACATTAAAACTAAGGATCTAAACTCATTTTAATTCTTAGTCAGTGCCTACTTTATGTAAAATAGTATGTAAGGGATGAGGATAAAAATAAATGAAAGTTGGTGCTTAACCTCAAGGAGTTTATAATTTATCAGGAAGACCTATTTTGCAGATGTAGAAACAGAGATCCTCAGAAATGACTTGCTCTTGGTTAAATAATAGCAAAGCCAGAACTCTGGGTCAGGCCTCTGTGAGCTCACGCATCTTTCCCCAAACACAGCATTTGGTTTGATGGGTGAAGACCTTTGGGTCAGAATGAAGTCTCTGAGGAGGAAGAAAGGAAGTATGATTCACTGAGGTTCCTATACTCTTGAATCTTTGCAACAGTCATCTTTTAGAAATAACTAAGGGAAAAGATTGAAGCTATTTTCTTAAGAGTGCTCAGTCATACCACAGCTCATGCCAACCACAGAATCACGTGATTTCCTTTGGTGCTCAGAGCTTACTGTGCATCCACCATAGGCATCCACCAGACTTCAAAAACAGTTTTGTTCTGTTTTGGCCAAAGGATCTCACATTTTCCTCAAGTATTTGTAATGCTGATGAGTAGAAAAACAGGGTTATCATTGCTGAACTGAAGAAGTCTTGGGAAAATTATTCTGTAAATAAAATACAGTTACCAAATCCAACAGTCATTTTGCAATCTCATTCTTAGTGATATCTCTGAAGCATTTGATAATGTTGTTTGCCACCCTCTTTTTGGGAAATTCTGTGACATGGAACTCTCTTCTCCTAAAATGAAAAATTTCCCAAAGAACAAATCCTAAACCCCTTACATTTTGCATTATTTATCTTCTCCTTCAGCTCTTCCTGCTTTTTGGGCTTTAACTCTTACATCTAATAAAGAAAAAGGAAAGGAGAAAGAGAAAATATTTATTTGGCACTCAAAGTGTTCTAAGGATCATGAGATAGAAAACACAGATCCCTTTTTTAAGGATTTCACAGTCTTATAGAGAGAGAAAAAAAAAGAAAAGATAATAACTCTATAGATTGTAGATGCTAGTAAAGCTGTGTACTCGGTGGTAAAAAGTGAATACTTGGGATGTGGAAAGGTGACTGTAAAGGCTCCTCAGAAGAAGGACGAATCTGAATATAAATTATCCGAGTGAAGAGTTTTGACTCCTCAAGACTGAATTTGCTTCTTCTAAGTTTCTACCCAGACTGTGACAACTCAGACTAGCTTGCTATTATCCATTTCCCTATTGCTTCCTCAACTAGAGCAAAAGCATCTGGAGGTCAGGAATGAACCGTGTTTATCATAGTGCTTCCAGAATGTAAGCAGTGCCTGGCATCTGATAAGGGCTCAGTAATGGTTACTGAAAGATAGATATTATTATTCTACTTTATCACTGAGAAACTGAGTGTTAATAATTGAAAATGAATTTATGCATCATTCATTATCAGGGAAATGCAAATCTAGACTACAACAAGATATCATCAGAATGGCTAAAGCCCAAAACACAAGAAACAACAGATGTCAGCAAGGATGTGGAGAAAAAGGGACCCTCTTGTACTGTTGTTGGGAATGCAAGTTGGGGCAGCCTCTGTTTGGAGGTTCCTCAAAAAGTTAAAAATAGAACTTACCTGCGGCGCCTGGGTGACTCAGTCAGTTAGGCGTCCGACTTCGGCTCAGATCATGATCTCATGGTTTGTGGGTTCGAGCCCTGCATCGAGCTCTATGCTGACGGCTAGCTCAGAGACTGGAGCCTGTTTCAGATTTTGTGTCTCCCTCTCTCTGACCCTCCCCTGCTCATGCTATCTCTCTCTCAGAAATAAATAAAACATTTTAAAAAATTAAAGAAAAATAGAACTTGCCTATGATTCAGTAATCGTACTACTGTGTATTTACTCCCCAAATACAAAAATACTAATTCAAAGGGATACATGCACCCCTATTTATTGCAGCATTATTTACAATAGCCAAATTATGGAAGAAACTCAACAGTCAATTGATAGACAAATGGATAAAGAAGTTGTGATATATGTATAATGGAATGTTATTCAGTCACAAAAAAGAATGAAATCTTGCCATTTTCAATAACATGGATTGAGCTAGAGAGTATATAATGCTAAGCAAAATAAGTCAAAGAAAGACAAGTACCATATGATTTCACTCATATGATACCATATGATATCACTCAGGGATCATTTGGCAGACAGAGCTTTAGAGAATTTTGGCACATGGCAGCTCCCATATCATGATAGTTAGCCCTCAACTCTGAATAAACTAGACCAGCACCATCCATTGATATGAAATGTGAGCCACAAATGTAAACTACCATATGTAGTTTTACGCTTTCTTATAGCCATATTTAAAAAGTAAAAAGTAATAGGTAAAATTAGTTTACTAGCATATTTTATCAACTGCTCAATAAACACATATGACCATTGATGATTATAATAAGCCCTGTAGTTCTAGGGAGCCTTTCACAAAGATTTTTATAAGCTACAGGATAAGTTACAAAGTACTAAGTCTCCCCCCATGATTTGCATCCCACTTTTTATTCAGAACCTTTACTATTCAAATGCAATTGATTTGAAGACAGGTGGTGGTCGTGAGGGCAGGTCAGTAACAATGCTGGGGAGGGAAGCTATCAGGAAAAAGAGATTAATGCTGCAATTATTACCTTTGTCTTGATGCATATTTGTTCAGAGAAATCTCAAATATATTTGACAGACATGTTTACAGCGGTGATATGCTTACAGGAGTGATGTATTTACAAGAATGTTGTGGCCCTTAGATCTCCAGTCTAAGATCTAGAGAACGTCATCTAGATCAATTAGGTGAGAAGGGAAGCCAAGATGAAGTCTCTGACCTTTCAGTCACTTTGCTTGGGGACCTTCTCCAGGGATGAAGAGAAAGGATTGGAGAAGGTTAAAAGTTTCCTGCTCACTTTTCATTTACTGCTTCTTCCATTTAACTACATATGGTTATTAATCAAAGTCCTAACATTACCTATTAGTCCTTGTCTTCAAGCTACTTCCCATCTCCTAAACTCAAAACCATAATGTTCCCTGAGTCTTTCCTCTCTTTCTTCTCTCTCCAATTAGATACAAAATTTGTAAATATCTTATTCATAGAGTTGCTTGCATCCTTGCCCTTCTATTTTATCCTTAATGACACTTCAGCTGTCCCCAACTCCATCACTTTATAGTTTGATCAATGCAAGGATCTCCAAAATGATTCTTCTATCTTGAGACTCTTTGCTTCCCATCCCCTCTCACCATCAAATTTATTTTCCTAAGACAATACGTAGGGAGCACTTCCCTCTCTTAAATTCCTCTTTACCTAATTAAAACAAGAACTAAAACCTCCAATTATCACACCTTATAAATGAAGAAATGTAAATGGATTAATAGTAAGCTATTTTTCTAGAACTATACAATTTAAAAATGGAAGAGCTGGATTTAAACCCAGGCTTCCTGCTTTAAATTTTGTACGCTTTCTACTATACACCCTGCCTGTAGAATAATGTCCAAGGTCTTTTATCTTTATTCCAGGGTTTGTCCAATTTAAATCTTTAATAACATGTCAATCTTCTCTTTAACTCCCATACCCAAACCCATCAACATTTTATTCTTTAAAGCTCTATTCATTGAGACATTGTATGACCATTTATCAGGCATATCATGTATAAGACATCTGTTAGATACTTAAAGGGATTAACCTTCATAAGCTATGTCCCTTCATAGGGATAAGGCGGTCAAAGTAGGTAGAGGCCAAAGCATTGACAGTGTTGAAAGTCAGGCTAGGAGTTTAATTCATTAGACAAGTTAGTGCAACAGACAGCTTCTGATTAAAAATGTGAGATGACAAATCTGGCTGAGCATGCATAACACATTACAGTCAGAAGAGATTGGAGGAGTCCTGTAGTTGCAAAGTATTAAGAATAAAGGTTACAGATATTTTTTGTCTGGCTTACATGCTGGTTGTGTGTGGGTGGGGAAGAAATGCACCAGTTTGTTAAAGTGGGACCGGGAGAGGGGCGCCTGGGTGGCTTAGTCGGTTAAGTGTCCGACTTTCGCTTAGGTCATGATCCCCCAGTTCGTGGGTTCGAGCCCCGCGTCGGGCTCTGTGCTGACTGCCAGCTCAGAGCCTGGAGCCTGTTTCAGAGTCTGTGACTCCCTCTCTCTATGACCCTCCCCTGCTCATGCTGTCTCTCTCTCTCTCTCCTAGAAATAAATAAAACATTAAAAAAATTTTTTAAAAAAGTGGGACTGGGAGAGATTGGTGAAGTGGAAGAAGATTATTTAAACTCTTTATAATCTTTGTAACATTTTATTTGTTGTATTTGTATGTACTCCTTTATAATTCATAAAAATGAAGGAAATTTAAAATAAATTCATCATTTTATACCCAGCCAGAGTTTCCACTACTTGCCCCATAAAGCATAAATTTGTCTATTTAAATGAAAGAAATATCTCATCAGGCTTACTGCCTATACCAAGCCTATTAGTCATTCTTCCTATAGTAAATTTCTCCCCCACATTACCAGACACCTTAGAAACACTGTTTGGAAGCTCTTACAATGAAGCAACATGTGCAAAAATGGCTAAGTGCATGGGTGCTGCTAGTCTTTGCTGCCATTCTCATAACAGACATGGCCAACCTCACCAGCTGTTGTCACAGATCCAGGTGTTATCTCAGAGTGCTTCTCAACACTGGTCTTAAAGTTATTGTTACCAATCAGCCAGAATTAAAGGAAAAATGATATGCATTTCCTTTCCTGGTATAGTAAAAAAGAGCACTTATCTGAGTTTGACTCTCATTTTTATTACTGTGTGACCTAGAATAGGTTAATAAGCCCATATGAACTTTATTTCCCTTATAAAATTGGGCATTGTTTTGTTGATTGTTTTCTTATGAAGATTAAACGAAATCTTACGCTGGCTGAAAGAGCCCTTTATCATCTCTTTATATTTGCTTATATCTAGTTAAAACTTTTGGCTTAAAATGTTTACTGTTGTTCTTATTTATGGATTTTGGCCTGGATGTGCCACTGAGTGAAAGATATTGATTCAGTTTGATTGGGAAAACAATGACTTATTTTCTATCTGTCATCTCTAAGGCAAAGGCACCAGAGACAGTTCTGATGCTTAGTCTCCTCTCCCCAAACTCATGGTCCTGAGCCAGTCTCATTAGCTGTCATATTGATGCCCTTTTCTAGTCAACTATCATTCAGATGTTATTCTCATATTACTTTCATCTTGGGCTTTAACAGATTGTAAATTCTTTAACCTTCCCCCTCTCTATTTTTTTTTTGGGGGGGGGTCATGAATTGTATACATAAAAACTTTGGCAAGAGCCTAAAAAATATCATATAGTTTGAGTTAAATGAAGGGTATGCTATTACGGTTGATCAGGGATGTGAACCAGTCCAGAATAGAACCTAGAAAAAGTCAGCTTCCCATCCATCCATCCATCCATCCATCCATCCATCCATCCATCCATCCAATACTTATTGAGCACAAACTCTGTTAGATCCTGGAATAAACATGGACATTTAACAGTGAACAAGCTCTGTTCTCTCATGGGGTTTCTAATGAGAGAAGATGAATGAAAAATAGTTGTCATCAAATAAATAAGTAATATGGTTTTAGATATTGCCAAGTGTTATGAAGAAAAGTAGAGAGGATCTGAGGAGAACACTACCTTGAAGTCAGCAGGTGAAATTGCTTGAAAGCACTGGTTAACTAAGAGGTCTAGAAAACAGGAAGCCAACAAGATTTGGAGGAATAATCAGATCTTGGGTGATTGATGATAAAAGAGTGGCCACCAGAATATATCCAAAAAGGCCAGATGTGAAAGGATGCTTCCCTTTTATCTCTCTTTTAGCTTCTTTCTGGGAAGGAATTTCTCTAAGGAGCTGGGCCAAGTTGGTGGACATGAGGAAAATGGCTGGATCGAATTAAGAAAAGACTGCAGAAGCAGTAAGAAAGATTTTCTTTCCAAATTGTGTTTAACCCATTACATGTTTGGCAGGTTTTCATAATTGTCTTAATTTCAAAGACAGATCAAAGATCAGGTATGATTATTGCACAAAAGTAAAAAAAAAAATCCCATCCTTTGGAGGTGTTAAAATGAAGCCCCCTTACAAATTCTTCACACAGATTACAGACTTCAGCACAATGCTTAGGTGGATGACTAAACGACAGCAACAAATTAGGTGCAATTAAATATTTTCAACCTTCCCACATACCTGAAACCAAAGCTGTGAAAAAAGCACCTATCTAAGGTAATTAATTGCCGAGAAATATTTAATAACCTCTCCTCTGCTACATTTAACACGAGGCATGAGTGCTTTGTTTGGACTTAGTCACACAGTTCCCTGGAGCCACAGGCATGTTCCTGCAGCACACTAAAGGAAACAGCCTCCAAAGCATGGCTTATTTAATTTGCAACTCTTGCCCCACCACTTCACACCCAAATTCTTTATCCTTTGGGTACACATCATACAACCACAATGCGCTGCAGGAACATCCACCTTATAGGCAGGACTTTCATCTACCCACAGCTTCCTCCATTTTTGTGAGCCCATTTGGCTGTGTGGAAATGACAGCAATCAAGCTTCTCTTTTTGTAGCCCGACATGTCAAGGACCCTGCTGAATACGGGAAAGATGATTTTATGCATCATTTTGCTCTAATAACAGAGTAGAGGCTCCTTTAATGTTAAGATTCTTTAGAGAAGGACATTGAATTAAAAGCATTGAATCCTGAGGTGCCTGAAAGTATCAGTTAGACAATGGAGTCTTGATTTTGGCTGGTGTCGTGATCTCATAGTTCATGGGTTCAAGCCCTATGTCAGGCTCTGTGCTGGGTGTGAAGCCTGCTTGGTATTCTCTCTCTCTGCTCCTACCCCTCTCCCCCCTCGCCGAAAATAAATAAATACACTTAAAATTTTTTTTAAATTAAAAAAACAGTATTGATTCTTGAGAAGCTTAGGTGCCTGGTGACCTTCGAAGTGTGTAATGCTGTGTGCCAGCTCTCTCCCCCAAGCCCATTCCAGCTCTCAAGCATATTTAAACAGGAGGCATTGAGAAAAAGTCTTTCTTTTTTTTTTTTATAAGTATCAAAATATGTAACAGACGGGATGGTGGATAAATGTCGATTGCAGTTGCCAAATTGCAAAGGCAGATCTCATTGGCTTTGGATTTAGGGTGCTAGATGACAGTGGAAATGGGTGGTGTTATTTGCATCTAAGAAAGTATTTGCTGAGCCAGTTGGGTTAGGTCTGAAGGTTTTGCTGGTGAGGAGTTTACACATCTGATTTCTCATATTTCTCACAGAAAGGAGGTTAATACCAGCTTCAGAGGTGGGAGGAACCTTTTAAAATCGAGCTTTTCCAAATCTAAACTGAAAAAAAGAAAGCTGCCTTAAAACCAGCAAAAAAAGAGTTGAATTTTATTATGCGCCTTAAGATAAATTGGGTCTCTTCATCTTTTTGTTATCTATTTGACTCAAAATATATAACAAATATAGTTAGAATATATATACTTTTCCTTAGCACAGATGGCCAGAAAGTAAAAACTTCTTTTATTTTACTGGTGTTTTGTTTTCTACTCCATTTACCAGTTTTTCTGGCTTTTCATGTAGCCTACGTGCTATTGTCCTACTGTGCACACGATTGAGCCTCTCTTCTCTGTTCTAACACAGCTTCTCTACAGAGACGTAGATCTGTCGTTCGGTTTGGTTTCACAAAGCCTCAGCACCACCCTGGTTTGTTCTGGTCTTAGCCAGGGAGATATTGTTATGTTTTGGAAATACCCCAGCCATGGAAAGCCTTCCAAATTCTCCAGAAGAGATATCTTTCTTTTTCATTCCTCCAGAAGTGTTATCTGGGGGATGTTTCGGGGAAATGATCAGTGGCCTCAGCGCAGGCTATCTCAGAGAAGTGAATTTGCAGTCAGTGTCCATTTCCCAGAACAAGACGGGGTGGAGGGGTGGGAGGAAGGTCTCTTCTGTGTGTCTTAGGTTGTATGAGGAAAGGAGAGTTTTGTCAGTCGGCATTGAAAAGCTCACTGAAGTGTACATAAGAAAATGCCAGTCCTGCTATTTGTCATTAACTTGAAATTTTCTTTTTTTTTAATATTTTTAAATTTTTATTCCTTTTATTTTTGAGAGAGAGAGAGAGAGAGAGTGCGCGAGAGCGAGCGAGCATGAGCCGGGGAGGGTCAGAGAGAGGGAGATAATAGAATCCTAAGACAGACTCCAGGCTCTGAGCCAGCTGTCAGCACAGAGCCCTACGGAGGGCTCAAACCCAGGAACTGCGAGATGATGACCTGAGCTGAAGTCAGACGCTTAACCGACTGAGCCACCCAGGCGCCCTTAAGACTTGACATTTTCATGTCTTCTTGGTTTCTCCAGAGAAATCCTATCCGTGGGCGCAAAGGGAAAAACTCTCTGGAAGTTCTGAGGGTTCTCAACTGATACAGTTTTAGAATTTGCAGCTTTGAGTTTCAAACAACACCATGTAGTCACGCTGGCTTATTTCTTGCTCGGGCTGGCTCTTCTGGGCTTATTAATTTCAAAATCCTGACTCTATAAGGATTACATGGGTATTTCTGTAAAAGTATAGGTTCCTTGCCCCACTCCCAGAAATTTTGATTTAGTCGGCCTGGAATAAGGCCCAGAAACTTATAATACAAACAAAAATTCAGAAAAAAAAATCGGTAGGTGACTAATGCTTTGCACAGCCAGGTTGGGAGGCCACCACTCTTGTCACGCTAACCAGCTTGTTTTGGAACTGAACCCTGACCTCAGCTTCATTAGTACCACACACTGGATACAACAGCTAACTGGTTCCATTTGGGAATATATAACCTTGTCTCTGATCTTGCTGGAGGGCACTGATGTGAGGAAATAACCCTTACAACTATTCGCAAGCATAGCTCAAGGTGTGATTTCAATATCGCCCTTTAGTTCTCAACTATACAATTTCAAAAAGTGTTTTAATCTTCAAGAGAATATCTACATTTGAATGGAGCAAAAAGGAAACCTGAGCTTTTTAAAATGCTTTTTCCCAGTAAGAGTGATTTTTACATATTTTAATGAATGACCCTCTCAGAAATTTTGAATTTAAATCTTTTTTATTCCCAAGCAAGAATGATATTGCTTGTAATGATTTATGGTTAGAAAGAAAAGTTCTTATTATCTTTTACAGTTTTTTCCCCCTCTAGGTTAGGATGAGGTCCTGGACAAAGGCTATATGCAGTGTGTGTGTGTGTGTGTGTGTGTGTGTGTGTGTGTGTGTAAATGAGGTCATTAAACACTGATTGTTCATTATTTTCTTCAAAGGCAGGCAGACCTGATCCACTGCAAGGTCATTTCATTATTTGCAATGATGCATGTTTCTGTATGCCAGGCTTGTTTTGGCACTTCTTTTAATCAGTATTAACAGATAATTCAAAGAGCAGAGGATTCAGTTGGTACCAAAATGAGACTTAAGACAAAGGATAACAGGTCAAGAGAATAACTTTAAATTCAAGGGACGCCTGGGTGGCTCAGTCAGTTCAGCCTCTGACTTAGGCTCAGGTCATGATCTCATTGTTTGTGGGTTCCAGCCTTGTGTCAGGCTCTGTGCTGACAGCTCAGAGCCTGGAGCTTGCTTTGGATTCTGTGTCTCCCTTTCCCTCCCTCTCTCTCTCTCTCAAAAATAAATAAATGAACATTTAAAAAAAGAGAGAATAACTTAAAATTCTATCCCTTAAAGAGGGCAAAAGATTTTAATGGGCCAATTGATTTATCTAAGTCTACCTGGAACACATTAACCAAGATGGTTTACTGAGTAATCTCTCTCCGGCAGGAATTCTAAAAAGAATTTGGGAGTTCAAGAAAGCTCTGTGCTCAGTGAAGCTGAGCCAGGCCCCAAGGGCCAGATGGGAGCAATGCAGACTGATTAGCATCAATGCCGAGAGAGATAAGGAAGCATACCTAGATGCTGTGTGGCTGTGCTCTGGGTCATTGGTTCTTCAGTGTGCATAAGAATCTCTTGGGAAGTTTGTTGAAAATTCAGATTCCTTGGTGCCATCCACTGAGATGCTGATTCATTAGGCCTGGAATCAAAATAATAATAATAATAATAATTTGAATTAGCTAGCACTGTGATTTAGATCACACTTTGAGGTTATACTGCTTTAGATAATTTTTATGGTGAAAATAAAATCAGATTTAAAAGTAAATATTTCTCCCATTTATAAAAGCAATGCCAAGACTATTGCAGAATATATGGAAAAGTCAGAAAAACAAGAAAACAACTCTTCAAATGCCCCTAACTTGAGCATTCCCTGTTGCAATCTGCTAAGATCTCTCTTCTTCTTCTTTTTGCAGACCCCAGTAGGTTCCCCTCCCTCAGCTTCCCCAGTCAGCACCTGCGGGTGGAAGTAATTCTCCATTTTAGCATGCTCAAATGCTAGTCCCCCCTTTAAGCCATATATCTCCTCCTTTGATTAGTCCCACTTCGATGTCCTACTATCATTTCAAACTTAAACACATCTAGAACGATCCTACTTTTACTATCAATACTGGCTCCGTTCCTCCTTTTTGTTAAAAGGAACAGTATTTTCCCCAATATATGCTAGAAACTTCTTTAATATTTCTGTTTTTCACATCACTGTTTTCTAAGTCCTTTTAAATCATTCTTCCCAAATGCTCCTTATAATTTTCCTTTCTATCCAAGGCACACCTCAGGTGGTGTGCACTTGAATGGCTGTACTGACTTTGAAATGTTGAAATATTTCCCTCTACCCTGCCCTTAAGCCCCTAAATACTCACTTCCACCGCATCACTTATCCTTTCTCTTGGGCCCCCCAACAACCTTGCATGATCCAGCAGTTTCCGAGTTCACACCTAACCCTCCATCAGGGACCCTCCAGGACTCCCGCTCAGCCAGCTTCCCTTCTTGCTGGTCTATATCCATGTTGCACATGTTGCTAAATTTGTTGGTTATCACTTTTGCCTGAGTTTAGTCCTACAGCCCATCCTGAAAGGACTCTTCGTACCTTAAATACTGTAGCCACGATTCATCTACGTTTCCTAAATTCAGCTTCTCAGAACTTGAACTGTTTTGTGTATCACTACCACATCCACCTTCCTAAAAATCTGATGTCATCCTCAGTCTCCCTTGCTTTGAAACCCTACTGGAGTGCTTCTCTAATTCAATTCCGTAAACTCTCAAGAGCTTACTGTGTGATAAGCACTAACCATTTTAGGCACTGAGAAGTTACAAAGATCACATTACTTGGTCACTAGATAGAAAATATAGGAGGTTTAATATGAACACCAATAAAAATTGGAGAAGGCATAAATGTGATAGGAGAAAAGGTACAGGAGTCTGTATAATCCAGGTGGACAATTTTGTTGTGAATATCATCCAATGTACTTGGGGAAACGGGTGCTTGTTTTATTCTGCAGCTTGACAGTCACTTTCTTATCTGTTTTTCCATGGTCTCATGTCTCCTATGTCTCGGTAACAACCCTGACTTTCCCTGCTAGTTCCATGATCTGACCCTTCTTTCTCCCATGGAAATGACCATGTTTCAATAAGCAATCAAATTTCTTAGACAATAGGGAGGTTAAAATTTTCTTTATTATCAAACCTTGTCAGCTGTAGTGGGTATGCTGCTGTGGTGTTTTTGAGCTTATGATATATTGAAAAAGGTTAAAACTGTTTTTTACTTTCCTTTTTCTATTACACAAATAAATAGCTTAAAATCGCCTTTGCCCCAACAACGAAAAATGTTACTTGCATTTTTAATCTATTTTAAATTTTATTTCTATGAGTATTTCTACAAGTATGAGATTATAAAAACATTTCTATATCATATTGAAATTAATATTATAAGATAAGGATTTTTCTTGTTACTAAAATTGATTTGTAAATGTAATTTTGCCATCATAACACTCCCTCACATTCAAATCACTTAGTCATTCCTTGTTGTATACTTAGATTGTTTCAATTTCTACTACTGTTATAAACAATGCTATATTATCTACGATAAAAGTTGTACATAAAACTACGTCTCCTCTTATTTTCATTATATATATTCCAAGAAGTGGATTTATGGGGATGTTTAAATAGTTTAAGGTTCTTACAAAATATAGTCAATTCCTTTCTAAAGGATATTTTTAAATCAATTTTTATTGCTACCAATAAAAAAAAGAGATACTTTACCACACTGTCTTCAAAAAGTATTACTTTAGTATTAAGTTAATAAGAAAAAAGGCTGCTTGTTTCTTTGGTTACTATTCAAAATTAATTTTATTTTTCCTGTTTGGCAACCAGTTGTCATTTTTAGTAGCACTGTAATAGCAGTACAAATGCTAACAATTCTGTCCTAAACCAAGGTTGAAAATGAATGCTCAGTGCAGTTCGAAGAGTATGTAGCTCAGAGTTCAGAGACAAAAGTATTTTTCTTTAATGCCAATTATTAGTTGTAATTGACTGTAGATCAATGACTTAGTCTGCCTTTGCTTCAATATAATATGGTAATGATTTATTATTATAGATGTTATGAGGTTTAAATGAAAGAATTGCTGTGGAAGTGTTTGGATGTAAAATTAGAAATGACATAAAAATATAAACTGATGCTATTTTTGCCTCTCCCAATGGTTGAGTACAATAAATATCACTGTCCCAGTTTGGATAAGATTTGACAGCTGCATTAATTCTGTTTTCATCTACGTTTGTTGGTAACAGCTACATGCCAGTGACACAGTAGTTATTGATGTTCTCAGAGGTGAGAAAGATAACAGAAATTAAAGGACAAGATATATACACACAGATACACACACAAATTCATGTATATGTATGTGTACATAAATACAATTTAATAAGTGTTATCATAAGAATACGTAAAAATAGGGGTACCTGGGTGGCTCAGCCAGTTAACTGTCCGACCTCGGCTCAGGTCATGATCTCACGGTTTGTGAGTTTGAGCTCTGCGTCGGACTCTGTGCCGACAGCTCAGAGCCTGGAGCCTGCTTCAGATTCTGTGTCTCCCTCTCTCTCTGCCCTTCCCCTCTCATGCTCTGTCTCTCTGTCCCTCAATAATAAATAAACGTCAAAATTAAAAGAAAGAATATGTAAAAATATTGTGAATACAAGGAAAGTAAGAACAAAAAATTGCAGGAGTTTCCAGAGAATGAACATGTATGCTTAAGGTAAATAGGAATTCATTAGGTAAGGAAAGGAGAGGAATGACACTACAAGAATGGAAAGAACAAAATTCAAAATGGCATTGAGATGGAGAGATACAGGAATAATGACAGACTGGTATTTCTTGAATATATAGGGAGTCTGTAGGAGTGTAGAGACTAAGAAGGCAAGAATGTGGTTACAAAGGCCCTGTATGCCCTTTTACAGAATTTGTACCTAACCAGTTTCTACTTATGATTAACACTTCTAATCACTATTTCAAAATGGAAAATATTGGCCAAGACATAGGTAGTCCTTTCAAATAATAATTAGTATAATTTCTTCTTTTTGGGGGAGGGTCAAGGTAAATGCTTTATTAATGATGGTCTCTGCTTAAGTTCAGGAAACAATCACTAATAAGCATTGATTCAGTTAGTGCCTGCTAAGTACAAAGGATTGAAGACACAGCAAGTACTGTACGTAGTCTTAATGAAGATTACATTCTAGTGGAGAAGATAGTCATTGAATAACAACAAAAAAGTTAGCAAGAAAGAAACTGTAATAAATTCCATGAAGGAAATGAGTGCAGATCTTTATTCAAATAGATTCTGAAAGCCTAAGCAGTGTCCTAGGCTCTGGCAACTTAATGATTTACAAAATAGACAAGGTCAATATGCTCATGGAGCTTATAATCTTTCCAGAGAGTGATGAATTAAGAGAATTAAGAAGAAAGTAAATTAGACAAAGTGGTAAAAGGAGGTCCCTCTACAGAGATGCTATTTAAGCTAAGAACTGAAATAATCAAAGAGCCAGGGGAAGAACATTCCAGCCAGGGGACAGAAATTGCAAATATTTTGAGGCAGAAAATGACTTAGCCTACTGGAAGAACAGAAAGGAGACCACCATGGCTCTGGTATAGTGAAGGAGATGGAAAGTTTAATGAGATATGGTAAGGGATTCCAAAAAGTTCACTCAAACTTCTCAGTAGAAAACTGGCTTACAGAGGAGGAGGAGTCAGAAGCAAGAAGAAAGTTTAATTTAGTAGGCTACTGCTATTGTCTAAGTGAGAAATTTGGTTGGCTTAGAGATGAATGGATCCAGATACATTTTAGATCTATGCATGGTGTGATTTCCTGATGAATTGGATATGAGAATTGATGGAAAGATAGAAGACATGGGTGTTTCCTACAGTTTTAGACTGAACAGCTGATGGATGCCGGTGGCATTTAACGAGATGTTGAAGACCGGTGAAAATAATAAGTTTTATGGGGAAAAAATACAAGTGTACCATTTTAAGATGCATATAGATAAATATGTGGAAATTTCAGGTAAACAGTTAGAAGCCTGTATTTGTTGCCCAGAGAAGAGATTGCTTCTAGAGACATAAATTTGAAGAGTCATCAGCTTCACAAATAAATTTAAGTTTCAGATCTAGAAGAATTTTGATCAATAGCTAGGAAGAGAGGATGAATAGAGAAAAAAAGAGGACTCACAACAAAGCTTAGAGTTGGACACTGAAGGTAAAGCCAACAAAGGAGATTGAGAAAGAACAGGCAGAAACATAAGAAGAAAAATAAGAGAAAGAGTGAAATAAGAAAAGATAAAAATAAAAGTAGAGATGTTATAGAAGCTATGGAACATTTTCCCCCCCAGATTGATCATTTTCCCCTGCATCTCAATCCATGCAGCTCAGTGGAGTTGATTCTCACCTAACACATTTGCCCATCCTCATCAATTTTCGGTTGGAAATGGCACCAGGCTTACTTAGTTGAAGTTTTCCCATAACTTGTGTTAATATTCACAGGAAAGAAGCATGTGCACCCCTCTCCCCCCAATTAAGACTGGTAATGAGAAGGATGATTGACACAGGTGTAGAACTGCCAATAGACTTCTTTTGTTGCCATGTGAGGTGAACTTGCTTAACAAGCAAGATAACGGAGGAAATGTAAGGTGAGAGATAGAGGAAAATAAACAGATTTCTGATAATATTGTTTGAACTTCTAGATCCAATGGTGCCTTAAACTAGGATTATTCCTTTAACTTCTTGGATAAAAGAGCCAATAAATTCCTTCTGTGTTTAAACAAGTTGGTTTGAGTTATGTCCCTATTACCTGCAAGCAGAAGGGACAAGGCTATTATAGAAGCCTATGAGAGGAGGTGTTCCAAGAAAGGCAGATTGGTAAACTGTATGAAAAGTCATTGAAAGTTGAAAAAGATAGGAGTTATTAATTGGATTGGGTGAACATTGGAAAACATGGAGTTTTTGGTGGTCTGGATGAAAGATGCTAGTGCCATAGTTACGATTGGAAGTCTTTCTGGAGTGGAGAAAACACTAAATTGGAGGTAGTTATGTGGGAACAGTGAAGGTGGTAATTTACTTAAAAAGATCTGTGAAGAAAAGTAAAGAAATGAGGTGATTATTAGAGAGAATTATGGTACCTAAGGAGAAGCAAGGAATATCTGATATTTACCTCCAATCATTCATTCATCAAATTTTTCTCATTTTATCATAGTAGGATAACTATGTGTTAAGCTGCCTTGGCCATTGAAAAATTTTTTTAAAAAATCTACCATTCCTATTCCTTTCTTCCCAACTAAGAGTACTGATGATATGTTTTAAAACAAAAATTTTAAAAATGGTGTAACAAAAATCCACATAGGCAGCAAAGATGATAAAAATAAGGTCATTGTTATCTGACTTATAATGTTTGGTATTCTGCAAAATCTTTCCCCCAAATTGCTTAAAAAGTTTGGGACCCATTAAGGTGGACCTGTTTCTTTCAAGCAAATAAAAGATTTTTGCTTATTTTAAGATGATACATGTCATAAAGAATTATTTGAAGTCAGTTAGATCTTCTATTATCAAGTCAGTTTTCTTCGGTAAGAAATGGTAATAAATGAACATAAATCCTCAGTTCAAGAAAAACAAAAAACATAGTGCTTGGGATGTGCCAAATACTATGCAAAGTCATGATAATAAAGAAATGAAAACAGTCTTTGCTATCAGAAATTAGTATCCAATATGGGGATAAACAGAAACAATTTAAAAATTTCATAAGAATCATCATAGAAGTAAACAAAGACTCCATAGGAAATCTTCAAAGATAATCTACATTAGAGTAGAGTATGAATCTTTCTGAAAAGAAGGGGAGTTCAGTTCTCCACTGAGTCTGGATTGGTGAGTAGGACTTGGAAACACAGCTGGCCTCTCTTAACATAGATTACTTGCTTCCAAGAATGTGATCCAGCCTGTTTGCATGCAAAGCTCTTCACACAGAAACATGTAGTAAAAGCTCAATTAGGGGTGATTTACCTATTATTATTAGTTGACTCCTATCTGTCTATAGGCATACACAAGTAATAAATTAATGGTGGTTAGGAGAAGGCAGGAAATTAACAGTGTGCAAGGAGCAAAAGTTTGGAGTTTTCCAGATCAAATTTGAAATGTACTCAGCTTCTTATTAACTCTGTGATTGTATTAATTTACTAGGGCTGGCATAACAAAATACTACAGACTGAGTGGCTAAAACAACAGAAATTTTGGGCACGTGGGTGGCTCAGTTGGTTAAGCGTCTGACTTCAGCTCAGGTCATGATCTCGCGGTTTGTGAGTTTGAGCCCCACATCAGGTTCTGTGTAGGCAGCTCAGAGCCTGGAGCCTGTTTCAGATTCTGTGTCTCCCTCTCTCTCTGCCTCTCCCCTGCTCATGCTCTGTCTTTCTTTGTTTCAAAAATAAACAAAAACTATTAAAAAAATTAACAGAAATTTATTTTCTCACAGTTTTGGAAGCTAGAGGTCCAAGAATAAGGTGTCAGTCAGTGGCTTTGATTTCTTCTGAGGCCTCTCTCCTTGGCTTGTAGATGGTTGCCTTCTTTCTGTGTCTTCATCTGTTTTTCTCAGGTATCTCTTTGTGTGTCTAAATTCTCTTAAAGGATACCAGTCAGATTGGATTAGGGCCTATCCTAACAGCCTCACTTCAGCATAATCATCTCTTTAAATGCCCTATCTCTATACAATCACATTCTGAGGTACCCAAGGTTAAGGCTACAACAGATGAATTTCAGTATAACACAATTCAGCCTAAAGCAGTGACCTTGGAAACTTATGGTTATTACTCTGAATTCAGTTTCTTCATCTATTAAAAAAAAAAAAGGATAGAGCAGGATGTCCTATTGTATCTGGATGGTTTTCAGAATTTGGCTATTTGTAGGACTAGTGGGCTGGTGACCACTTCTTTTTTCTTCTTACATAAATTGATATGCTTTGGTATTTTCTGGCAAGTGGTGAAGAAGGAGGTTTATGGTTATTTGTTTTGGTTTTGTTCATTGAGCTTTGTTATTTAAGAACAAGAAAGGAGCTGAAAGCCAGTGTCTCTTTGAATTGGCATAAAGTCCTGATAGAAGGGCTTTGTGGGTTTGTTTGGGTTTTTTTTGAGATTTTGGGTACAGGCAGTCCTTCTTTGGGACCCAAGGGTAAAATTCTATGCAACCCTGGGGAGAAGGCTATTCTTCCCACTTTTGTAACCAATATGACAATATGGTTTTTCCATTTCCATTAAATTCTTATCTATTAGTTAGCTTTGCTGCTGTAACAAACATCCCCCAAATCTCAGAGGTTCACAAAAACATGTATTCCCTGCTTAAGATACATGGTCAGTATTTCTGGGTCAACTGAAGATGCTATGGCTTTGTTTGGCTCAGCTCCATGTGTCTTCTTATTTCAGACCCTTTATGGGACATGCATTTTCATAGCAATGAGAGAGGAGCCAGAAATCTGGTGGAGATGAGTGATATCTGCTTCTACTTCTTCTCAGATGTGGCAAACATCTGTATCTTCCAACAGGCCACTGGCCAGAGCAAGTCTAATGGCTAAACATGATGTCAAAAAGGCAAGAAAATATACAATAACTACAAAGAGGAGAGCAATGGGTTGAAAGAGGGAAAATAGGGAGAGGGGAGGTAGATATTATAAACAATAATACAACCTATTACATACTATTGTTTGCTGCTTATTTGAAAAAGCCTAGCCTCTTTCCACATAGAAGAATTAGGCTAGTTCATAGGGATAAATCATGTTGATATATTTTCCCAAATTGCAGATTTATTGCCCCAGTGATTCACTTCTTTTCTCCTGTTATTTGGATCTATGTAAGTGATTGGAATTTTCATAAAGTAGAAATATCATGTCAATATGCCAAGCAATCCTCTTCAGAATCAATCACACACTTACAGTAAAGTTCAAACATAGTCGCAGATACAGCAGGAGAAGTTTTCCGCCAAGGTTTCAGTCAAAAAAGTCATACTGGCATCATATATTTATTAAAAGTTGTTTAGACTGTCTTGAATTTTGATAAATAATGCATTTGTATGTTCTATTTTAAAATTAAATTTTCAAGAGTTAAACACTGAATTTGATTTTTAAGGTTTAATATCATTATATTTAAATTACATGACTGACATCCTCTGCTTTGTTTTTATGTTCACCATGGAAATTCTCAGTTATTCATTCACATTTTCATTCATTCTTTCATTCATATATTATTAAACATTTAAACATTGAGTAGGCACTGTCTGTATTTGGTGTTGGAGAAATGAAAATGAGTAGTCATATCCCAGCGTGGAAGAACTCACAGTCTGGTAAGGGATACAGACATGTAAAAAATAATTACTCCACGTAAGACAAGTGCAAAATGGAGCCGAGTGAAAGGGAAAAGAATGTTCTCTAGAGCCCGACAGATCTGGGCTCAAATCTCAACAGTTACCAGGTGTGTGACCTCAGGCACTTACAAAAGCTCCTTGTGTCCCAGATTGCTTATCTTTAAAGATTATTGTAAAGATTATTGGTTTTTATGAGGATTAGGCATAACATGTATAAGATAACTGCTACCGTTTCAGAACATAATACATGCACAATAGAGGTGATGTTTATTATATTATGATATTTATCGGGCAAGCTACTTAAAATAACTTGGTTGGGAGTGAGACTACATCTCGAAAAATTTTTTTTTCAAAAAGGTGACATTTGAGAGAGAAACGTATTCAAGGCAAAGGTCAAAATGGCTTATGGGAAGAGATAAACACAATGCATAGAGGTGGGGAGAAAAAGAAGAGCCGTGAACATTGGGCAGGACAGATCATGAAGTTTATGTGCCATAGTAAAGAATTTGAATTTATGGGCTCTTTCTTTACAGCTATAATGGCCTAACTCTCTTCCATCCCCCTCCTCCACTTCAAACTACCACCTATTATTTGTGACAAATTGTTTCAAAAATCTTTTACTGTGGTTATTAGATTAAATGTTATCGCCTCCCTCGCTTCCCCCACTGCAAACATTCCTACCCTACAGCTCTACCCATTCACGTTCCTTCTCATTCTTCTCTCACCTCTGTCCTGAGAGTTCACACCATCTTTCCCAGGCTGCCTGGTTAGTGAGATGTTCTTCATGACTTCTCTGTTTCGTCTTGAGGTTTCTATTTCCAGAAGCTAGTTAAGGATCTTTTTGATGAGCTCATCCTCAAAACCAATTACTTTTATTTTGGAAATATAGACCTCCTTTGAAATAGTTTTACAAAATATTCTCTTGTTTTCCTTTTTAGACTCTTTGATGTCTTCCATTGTACCATTTCCTTCACCACATTCTATCTTGAAATGGCTTATTTCCATTTCTGAACATTTTTAATTTTTACTGAAGCATTTCATTCCTCCAATCCTTCTACACAGGCAGGTGGAATTTGGAGCTTGCCCTTCAGTGAGCATTTCCTGCCTATAATTCTGAAACAGCCCCCAAACTCACACTCAACTCTAAAACTACTAAGCATTGTTTTATAACACTTTGCCCCCTCTGGCACTGGTGGCAAGAAGTGTGTCTTCTAAAGTGCATCCTGCTGTTTCAGGAAAGCACAAGGACTGTCCACATCAAGGAATCAATATTCTGCTTCTGGAATCTTGCATAATCGATATGCAAGAAAAAAGCTTTAGAAGCAGCTTTGCAAACCTCACTGTGTGATAATGCTGAGATCCCTTATATTCATATTCTCATCCTTTCTTTGTTTTCTCCATTTATATCTTTCAATCTTTCTATCCCTTCTCTCTATTAAAAATTTTTTAAGGTTTATTTATTCTTAAGTGGGGGAGGGACAGAGAGAGAAACACAGAATCTGAAGCAGGCTCCAGGCTCTGACCTGTCAGCACAGACCCCACGTGGGGCTCAAACTCATGAGCCGTGAGATCATGACCTGAGCCAAAGTTGAACGCTTAATCAACTGAGCTACCCAGGCATCCCTCTATAATTGTTCTACTGACAAAATTCCCACCAGTTTAATTTTCCAATTGGAACTTTTCTACTTGTGTAATTTTCCTTTGTCTCACATTTTTATTTTTATGGCCTTCCATTATGATTTCTCCAATATTTTTGGAGACCTCAACATTACTTTCAATGTCATCAGCCTAACATTTCATGGTAGGCCATCTAAGGGACTTTTAGATAGCACATTTATTCTTCTTAAAGTCAACTTTTTTGGGGCATAGTTAACATAAAATAAAATTCAACAATTTAAAGGGTATAACTTGATGAATTTTGACAAGGGTATGTACCTATGTAATTACCTGTGAAGAGGTAGAACATTTCCATCAACTCAGAAACTTGCCTGCTACTATCAATCCTGTCTCTCTCCAAACCAGATCCTGTAATCATTGACCTGTGTTCTAATTTTGTCTTTTTGAAAGTTTTACATAAATGGAATTTACTGTGTATGTCTTTTGTGTCTATCTTCTTTCACTTAAAGTAAGACTATTTAAATTAACTTATTTCACTGCATGCATCAATAATTTATTCCTTTTTATGGCTGAGCAGTATTACATAGTATGGATATACCACAGTTGGTTTATCCATTAACAGCTAATAAACATTTGGGTTGTTTTGACTTTGGGAGCAATATAAATAAAGCTGTCACTATTATTTGCATACAAGTTTTTGTGTCACCATATGTTTACATTTGTCTTAAGTAAATATGTATGAGTGAGATTGCTGGGTCATATGGCATGTCAGTTTTATGTTTGATCATTTCCTCCCAATCTGACTAATCTTCCATTTTCTTAAAAATGTCCTTAGAAAAGAAAATATTTAATTTGGGGAAACATTATCTTTTTTCTTTTATAGTTTGTGCTTTTTATATCTTATCTAAGATTTTTTTTTCCTAACCAAAGGTCACAAAGACTTTTTCTTGTATTTTCTTCTGGCAGTTTTATAGCCTTTGTTCTTGGATTTAGGTCTTGTGCTCCATTGTATAATATAAATTATTTTTCTTTAATAAATATAAGACACTTCAGGTTCTCTATTTTTTCCTGAGTAAACTCTGATAGTTCGCATTTTTCAAGGAACTTGTCTATTTCTTTCAAGTTGTGAAATTCATTAGCATATAGTTGTTCATGATATCCCTTTATTATCTTTTACTACTTATAGGATCTGTAGGGATGCCCTTTTTTTCATTTTGGATTTTGGGAACATATGACTCTCTCTTTTCTCCTTGATAATTCTGCCTAAAATTTATCAATTTTACTGAACTTAACAGAAATTCAGCTTTTGTTTTCACTTATTTTTCTCTATTTTTACTGATTAGAAAATCAGTTTCACTGACTCTTACCTATAAGTATAAAATGTAGAATATTTAAATTAATGTGATAGCTCATGTTCCTTTTGTTCTACTTGGCTTGTTAATTACAAGGGCAGTTTAGATTTAGCATATTACTCTTTAGACCTCTAAACAACTCAACAATTTAGGTGCTTTTCCTCATTACGTAAGTGGTAATAAAACTTGGAACTTATAGTAATTTTTAAGATGGTTAAACTGTAAATTGTGTTACATCAAAATAATCTAATAGATTTGGCATAAGAGGACACACCAGCCTTGAGCATGAAGATAACTTTATAAGCAATCATTGCTACTTTGGATCAGTTCTGACTAGAATTTTACAGGCTTCAGACCCTACCAATGAAGTTTATAAGGAAAGTGTATAAATACCATAAAAACATTCTTGCATTACAAAATTTTCCCCCATTGATTCTTATCTGAAGGACTCAATTTGTTTCATAGACTCCTGTTAACTCACTTGTGGTCTACGGTTAGAGCTGATTGACAGGAGGAATATTATAAAGTGGGAAGTGGGACACATACATTTCTCTTAGCTTTACTTGGTGAAGAGATTCTAGAGAATATGAGAATGACAGATATTTGGATCTTCAGGGAATAAAGGAAAAGCTGAAATATATTATTATCACAGAATAGATTTTGTGTCATTTTTGGTTCTCACTACAAAGAAAGATGTAAAAATGTGATTTGCTAACTTTAGTCTTTCATAGCCTAAGACACTCTATGTTTTAAACCCTGGAGAGGGTTTCTTTTTCTTTTTCTTTCTTTTGGTACTTATTTCATAGACTCTGAAGCCCAAGTGATTATTAGAGGAAAACTACCCTTGATCTATTGTATCAGATTCTCAAGAAAAAGCTATTGACATATACTGCTGAATTCAAAATGCTATTTAAATTGTTGCTGAGTAGGTTAATTTCATAAAATCAATTTTAAGTTGCAGCTAGAGATAAATCTTGGCAATCTTTGATTGATATGTCTTTTTTTCAAAACCCACTTTGCCCCAAATTAGCCTATTTTATAACTGATAGCTGTATCTCAATCACTTTTAAATCATATGCATGAATTTTTTAAAGATGTTATATCTTTTATCATCATATGAGTGCTTTTCCTGGGAACCCTATGGGACCATAATATGCCTTTTACTTCAGGGATATGTAAAGCAATACTTCCCATACTTATATATCAAACTGCATGTTATTCAATAAATATTTGAAGTAACGCTTGACTAGACTTGTGTGCTCTTGAAGAATAGATCCTAGGCAAATGAAGTTTATATTCTGTCTCAGAGTTTAGAATCTAGATCAGTGATAAGCAACCTAAGACTCACCTAGAAAATTTTAATTGCAAATTTTTATCTAACATAATAAAAATTCCAGAAATAAGTTTATGGTTTTTTTTTTCTCAAGAAGCTGTAGGTTTCAGGGATTACCAGGTAGGATAGTCAGCCCCGTACTGAGTCCTATGGCAGGTTGAGGAATCATTGAGCCTAGGACAGAGTGAATCAACAGTGAATCAGTAGAATGAGTCAGCATGGAATGAATCCCTAGCTATCTAGGAATGTAGTAGCCCTTTGTACAGCTCTGGGTTTAGAACTTCCCTGCCAACTGTGGGTAAAGCAGAGGGAAAATCCTACTCCCATGGGAGGAAACTCAAAATGATGACTGGCAGAGGTCCACACCTTACTTGTCTTTGAATCTGCCACAGTTTTACAGTGTCACCCACAGAGTAAGCATTCAGTTGTGGTGAGTGGAATGAACTAATTCTAGCCCACCTCTTCCAATTAATTGTATTACCCAAGATACCCTGGACAACTCAGTTCAGCTTATTGAAACCCAGTATGAATGGAAATGGAAATAATAATTGCAACCTTAAGGGGATATTTTGAGGGACTAATATATAATGCATTTATAAGAATCTGTCTTTCGAATGGGACTCAAAATACTTTCATTTTATGAAAAGAAAAAGTTTGGGGCCTATATATTGTATTTATCTTGATTTGGACTATACACACACACACACACACACAATCTAATTTCCAAGAAGTATAATCTCTAACAATACTCTCTTGCATTTTGTACTACCCTTTAGTTTTCACATAGCTGTGTTTAAATATGTAACTTTAATTTTTATCTCCCAGTAACCTTGCAATATAAATAAAACCAGGGTGCCTTTGTTCTCCAAAATACAGCAACTCAAAACATAAAAACTAGTGCTCATTTTTCAGTAGCTTCAGAAAAAGAAATGGTTACAGGCTGTACAGATGAACATGTTAGGCTCTTTAAGCCCTATTTGCACCAGTGGCCATAGCTGGCCTATGTGAGAGGACAGATCTGTAAGGGAAATGGGCCCGTCAGAGTTGTGTATCCTCTGAAAATATTCCTGCCTCTCATGTGTAGCAGACAAAAGATATGTGTAGGGGCACAGAAGAGCAATCTCAAAACTAACCTTAGTGGTGTTAAGCACCTATCAGCTTTGACATATCTTGTGTCTCCCTGCAATCCAGCCTCCTCTCTGTAGCTGGAAAATGCTCTAAAGCTCATACCTGACAGTATTGCCCACCTCTGTCCCCATTTTCCATCCCCCCAGAGCTTAAGACTTTGCTTTCCTATTGTCCACTTAATAACATCTAAATTGCTTGGCATGGAATAAAAAGAACTTTATTACTTAACTTCTGACTCAGCCTTGCAATTTTCAAACCCCACCCTATCAACAAACATATGTACATTACCCCAAGCCAATTTATGTTCATGCATACTGAACTGTTTTTAGTTTCGGGAAAAGTTACTTCTCCATATACTCCATATACTCCACATACTCACTTAGTCCTTTGTTCCTTGGCTCACACCTATTCATCCTAAAGTTCCAGCTCACATGTCATTTCCAACAGGAATACTTTCCTGATTTGCTAGGACTGAGTTAGATGTCCTTCTATGTACTCTCCATAGTTCACTGCACTTATCTTCCTCAGACGGTCCTTCCTACTATATGAAATGTTTCCATTTACATATCACCTTCCTCAGAAATGTAATCTTCCTGAAGGTGAAGATACCATTGTATCTTAGAAACCTAGAACTGTTCCTGTTATAAATGCTTAACTTGTGTTGAGCAATGGATGGATAACTGAATGTATCATTAGTTGTGATATCCTTAGAAAACCCTGAGTCTGTGCTTATATGTCAGCAAAACCAGGGATCAATTTTAAATAACTTCTTAATACCCCATACACTGTACAAAAAGTGAATCATGTTTTATTTATTTTTTTATTATTATTATTTTTTTAATAGTTTATTGTCAAATTAGTTTCCACATAACACTCAGTGCTCATCCCCACAAGTGTCCTCCTCCATGCCCATCCCCCCTCCCCCCCACATCCATCAGTCCTCAGTTTTTGTCAGCATTCAAGAGTCTCTCATGGTTTGCCTCTCTCCCTTTCCCCCACCATTTCCGCCCTTCTTCTCCCCCTTGTTCCTCCGTCAAGTTCCTCCTAATCCTCCTATACGTGCAAACATATGATATTTGTCCTTCTCTGCCTGACTTATTTCGCTCAGCATAACACCCTCAAGGTCCATCCATGTTGCTACACATGGCCAGATTTCATTGTTTCTCATTGCCATGTAGTATTCCATGGTATAGATAAACCACATCTTCTTGATCCATTCATCTGTTGATGGACACTTAGGCTCTTTCCATGTTTTAGCTATTGTGGAGAGTGCTGCTATGAACATTGGGGTACTTGTGCTCCTATGCATCAGCATTTCTGTATCCCTTGGGTAAATTCCTAGCGAGGATGTGGAGAAACGGGCACCCTCCTACACTGTTGGTGGGAATGTAAACTGGTACAGCCCATCTGGAAAACAGTGTGGAGGTTCCTCAGGAAACTAACAATAGAACTCCCCTATGATCATGTTTTATTTTTTAAATGATTTCAGGTTTCAACAATAAAAACAATTCTGTATCTTTATAGCTACATATTCTAAGATACATCTTGCTGAACTGAGATTTAGCAAGAAGTGCTGCAAAATTGGATTAAATATAAACATGTTCAGTGAGACTGTCTCCCCTCCCCCATATTTCCTTTCATAGAATTAAAAGGCTTTATCAGAAATATTTACTAGAATTCTAGAATTTTCGAACTGTATTATTTGGAACTGCATTAGATTAAAATACTTCATGTTGAAACTAAGTCTTTGAACTAAATCAAACTGAAAAATACTGTTTCTCAAGAAAAAAATGACTAACATTTCAAGATGTTTGAATCAAAACAAATGTGTAATAAAAAATTCATAAAATAGTGTGTGTTTGAGTAGATACTGACAAAAATGAAGAAAACATAGTTTTCTTAGTAAAACTCATTCAATACTAATAACCTGTATAGGTTATTAAGAGAAATAAATAAATTTTCAAGACAATGATAGATTACCATATATATGTCAATATTAGCATGCCTGAACATTTTTTGTGAGCCAAGAAGTTCTTGAGTCCAAAAAGGGGATATTCTCTGAAAGTATCAACATGAGGCCAAGAATATATTTACTTAATTGATTCAGGGGCAACCAGAGATAACTTGATTTTGGCCTCAATTAGAGAAGAAAGTAATTATGGAATTTTAACTCAATCATTAATTTGCTAGCTAAGTGCTTTGAAGTTGCACATACAAAGGCTCAGTGTTATCAGTACCCTGGATATTCCCAGAGAGTGGGAATCTTCCTTTGAGAAGATTCGGTACATTCAGATAAGTGCACATAAAATTATAGATACACCAGCAAATTGTTTAATAGGAAGAGTCAGAGTACTTTGGTTGAGTGACAAGTTGTCTTTTCTGCTAATTGTATGCATGTGTGTTTGTTTTAATGTTTCTACGGGTTACCTCTTTATGATCTACTTATTAATAGAATCGCCCCAGACAACAGCCAAGGAATATGAAATCCTCTGGATATTCTGTCTTCAGGGTGGCCAGCAACTCGGAGTTTGAGGGTATTTTTTCAAAAGAAGTCTTTGTAGACTGATGAAGAAAGGACAAAAGCAATCCCATAAATGTCAAACGGTGATGACCATATCCCATCAGAATACAGGGAAGTTGACTTGCTAGGGTATTTTAATAGAGTCCAGAACAGGACCATTCTAATCTCTGAAAATTTGGAATGATTACAGCAGAAAATTTTGAAATTATTTCAAGAAGGTTATTTTTTCTCCAGTCTAAATTTGAATTGGGTGTATAATGATAGTGAACCAAGGCTCCAACAATTAGCATTAAGCAAACCCTTTTACAGTTTTAATTAAAAAGAAGAGGTATTATAAAAATAACATAGCAGGTGCTCCTGGGTGCCTCAATTGGTTAAGCGTCCGACTTCGGCTCAGGTCATGATCTCGTGGTTTGTGGGTTCGAGGCCCGTGTCCGGCTCTGTGCGGACAGCCAGCTCAGAGCCTAGAGCCTGTTTCAGATTCTGTGTCTCCCTCTCTCTCTGACCCTCTCCTGCTCACGCTCTCTCTCTCTCTCTCTGTCTATCTCTCTTTCTCTCTCTCTCAGAAATAAATAAAACGTTAAAAAAAGTTTTAAAAAATAACATAGCAAATACAATATGCAATACACTTTTAAATAATCAGAAACTCATCTAGTTAAGATAATTATTTCATCTGTATATTCCCTACTAATTTTTAAAAATTTTTCTTAGATGCACGTATTTCTCATTCTTTTTTTTTTTTTTAAGGAAAATGTGTATTGATGAGCCACTTTACTGTGTGTGTCAGATACTATTTTAGTCCCTAAATTTACAGTGGTGATCATTAGCAAGTGCCTTTACTCATAGTTATACCCCAGTGGAAAGAGATACACAATGAGAAGAAAACGAATAACAGGATAATCTTAGACTATGAAAAATAATATATAAGAAATTAAAAGGATGACATAATAGACTGATGAGGAATTAGACTGGGTGAAAAGAGACATATCTTCTGAGGAGCAGCCATTTGAGTGGAGTCCTGATGAATGAGAAATAGCTGATTATGCAGAGTCAGTGGAAAAATGTTTCAAGCCTAAGGTTGTCCTGGGAATGCATTGGTGTGTTTGAAAAAAAAGAAAGAAGCCATGTGTAGAGTTTAGGGGTTTTTTTTGTTTTTTGTTTTTTTACTAAACCACTCCTCAATTTTTGGATTTTGAGGTAACTTAATTTTGGAAATATTATAAATAACGCTGCAATGAACATATTCCTATTTACAATTTTTGGCTTGTTAAACTATTTCTTTAGGTTCAAATATTTGAATTGGTTTATGATTTTTTATGTTAATTTTTAAAAAGAATTTCATTATTGTTCCTGAAACTACTAGCAGTTATTCAGATCATTATAAATTCCTAGTAACTATAGGTTTAGCCATATTTCAAAAATGAAATATAGAGACAAATTTATTGGTTTTTTAACAACACAAATAATGCAAATTATTTCTTAAAGAGCTAGAAGATAAAGATGAACATAAAAAGCTATAATCTCACCATCTAGACATAACCAACCAGTGGTAAATATATGTACATCTATTCCCTCTCTTTCTGTGTGTATGTCTCTCTGACCCTCTCTCTTTCTATTTCTCGATGATTGTAGACAAATTTGTCCTCAAATTATACATCCATATAAATAGAACATTTGTCATTTTGTTTTTATGCTGAAATGTAAACTATTTGAGGACAGAAAATATAATAATTTTTAAATTCCCTAAGAGATCTTCTCAGTGGTGTACAGACAGAATAAAAGAATCACAGAATTCTGAAGTTTAATATTAGAAATTATCTGATTCACTCAATTTATTTTATGAAAAAGAAAATGGACTCAGAGAAATTGATATTTTTCCCAAAGTCAGATATCTAATTTGTGGCTTAGTTGAAATTAGAACGGAGGTTGTTAATCATTTGATTGAATATTCTGAAAGCATTTCTTGAGACCGATTTATATATTTCTTTTAGCCTTCACAGAATCTATTGTTGAACTGACTGTATTACTGTTAAACAGTAGAACTGGCATGTTGGAATTTCTTTAGAGTTTTTTCTTAATTGAGGAGAAATTCACATACCATACACTGACCATTTTTAAGTGTAAAATTTAGTGGCATTCAATACAGTCACACTATTGTGTAACCACTATCTCTCTCTAGTTTCAAAGTTTTCTTCACTCCAGGAGAAAGTCCCTTACTACTTATGGAATCACTTATCATTCCTCATGCCCCCATCCTCTGCCAACCACTAATCCATTTTCTATCTCCATGGATTTGACTATTCTGGATATTTCATATGAAAGGAACCATACAGTATCTTACCTTTTGTGTCCGGCTTCTTTTACTTAGCATAGTGTATATGTGTATTACCTATAATATTCATGAATTTGACAACATATATGCTAAGCAGCCTAACTTCTAAATAAAAATAAAAGGCTCCATAAGGTTGTCATAATAAATGAGACTGATACTACCAAAATTTCATTTGCTTTACCATTGAATAAATCTCTTAACAATTAGGAAAATTAATAGTTTTCCAAATATGTTGAAATATTGGATTTTTTGAATGGGTTAAAGTCTATGATTATGTGCTTAGTAAGAATAATTTTTCTTTCACAACATTACATTTCCAAATGTTTATGTCCAATGTCCAGATAGTTTAAAAATAGTTTTTTTTCTTTTCTGTCCAAATCTTCATTTCACTTGTGACAAACACAGATCATGCAAACTAAATGTCTGTGTTTCAACACTGGACTCTGGGGAGAAACTGGCCTTATAGATGACAAGAAAATGGTAACACTTATTTTCTTCACAGAAGAAAAAGAAAGTTAGTTAGGAAGCACTTTACAAAGATTAGGAGTTCACTATTTCTGGGTAGGTGAAAAGATAATCAAATCATTAATCATCAGTAAAATGCAAATCAAAACCACAATGAGATCTTACCTCACATTTGTTACGACTATCATTAAGAAAACAAGAGATACTAAGTGTTGGTGAGGATGTGGAGGGAAGGCAACCTTAGTGCACTTTTGTGTAAATTGGTTCAGCTGCTATGGAAAACAGCACTGAAGTTCTTAAAAAAATTGAATCTAGAACTACCATATGCACCAGCAATTCCACTTCTGGGTATCTACCCAAAGGAAATGAAAACAGGATCTCAAAGAGAGCTATGCACTCCCATGTTTATTGCAACATTACTCACAATAGCCAAGTGTGGAAACAACCGAAGTAACCATTAATGAATGAATGCATAAAGAAAATGTGGTATACGTACTTAAGGTAATATTATTGAGCCACGAGAAAGAAGAAAATCCTGCCATTTGCGACAACATGGATGGACCTTAAGGACATTAAGCCAAGTGAGATAAATCAGACTGAGAAAGAAAAATATCATATAATATCATTTATATGTGGAATCTTAAAAAACCAAACTCATAAAAACAAAATGTGAACTGGTAGTCAGCAGAGGTCAGGGGATGGAGGAATAAGAGTGATGCTGGTTAGGGGTACAAACTTAGAACTAATAGATGAATCTATTGTATAATATAATGTATAATCTGATGTATAATATAATGATTAAAGACAATAATATTGTATTAACACCAAACCTCTGAAGAGACTAAATCTTAGTTATTCCCACGACCAAAAACAAACAAACAAAAATTATAACCATGTAATGTGGTGAAAGAGTTAGCTAAGATTACAATGGCAATCATATTACGATATCTGAATGAATCAAGTCAGTATGTCGTATACTTATAAATTTACACAATATCACATGTCAAATATACTTTAATTAAAAAAATAGTTCAGTGATTCTGAAAACAAAACTTCAAACTCTCTTCTTTTGAGTTTATTTGAGTTTGTCCCTATTTGTCTTATTCTGCAGTCAACTGAATGGTCATGATTAATGCACCTTTAAACAGGAGCTTCTCGAAGCTCCTTTTCACTACCTCAGGGGCAGCTGCTCCTGAGTGATGTCATGTTTCCTTCCTGACCTTGGGAATGCCATTTAAAAGCAACCATTTCCAGGGAGTAAAAAGCACAGCTTAGAAGTCTCAAGTCATGCTACCAAAATAGTCCGTTAAACTGTGCTTTTCAGCTTAGTTACCTCATAATGAATCAGTCTCTTCTCTGGACTGTGTTGATGACTTTCCCCCACCTTTATAAATTTCAGTATAAACGTGCACCCGCCAAAGGCATTAGGAGGGAACTAAGGAAATCCTATAGCAGAACAATGACAGGAAATTGACATAGCCATTAAGAAGTCTGGAAAAATTAAGTTAGAAGAAAGTGGGGCCTGGCTTATTGCCATTTTTGGAATAAGGAAAGAATTGCAGACAGGAGTGGCTTTAGAAAAATAAACATAATACTTAAAAAATAAGCATGGCTGTCACTAAGTGTATTGAAGTAAAGGTTAATAACTTGAGAAAATAAGGAAAATGGTAGAAAATCACTTTTCAAGGGTAGGTCATAACCATTGTAAATTAAAGTTCTAATTTTTTTTGGTGTTTTTAAGACAAAGATTTCCCTGGGCTTGGGACCAAGGGATGGCTGGGGTTCTCAGCACAGAGCTGATTCACCAAACCAGGGAATTAGTGTAAGGAAAGGTTTGTTTTCCTTAAACATCTGTAAGGAAATATGTTGTTAAATATTTATGGGTTTAGGAGCAGTCTATAATTACAAATTAGATAAATAAGTGCAATATGTTAGGATCTGACAACTTGGAAAAGATGACCTCATTCGTGGTATGATACAATGGGAAGCAATTTTTACATTTATTTTAAAGGAAATTCATCAATGATTATTTTGACCTCATCTCCATGTATCAGATGCCCATATCTAAAGTCAATTCGGGAAATGAGTAATAATGAAAGAAAATGCTCATGAATGACTGGATGAGGCATGTGAAAACAGATCATGCCTAAATTTATCCTTCTGTTGTTAAAATCTCTTTCTTGCTTTTGCCTGTTCATTTTCAACTATTTTATGCCATACTGAAGATTATACATAGCAAAGCTTTGTCTCATTAAAGAGTACTTCATACAATAAATTAGAGAGATTGGTAACTTCATAAGTTTTCAGAGTTGGGAGAGATCCTCAAGTCAGTCAAACACAAGTCTCTCCTCTCCTACAGTTAAGAAGCCAAGTCTGAGAACACTTATATAACTTACCTGAAGTTGCACATCATTAGAATAAACAGACATACATACCAGCTTTTCTGATGCCCCATCCACTGTGGCCAGAGAGGACTTATTGGATCAATAAATCTTTACATTTATTAATTAATGTTGAGTCCTATAGTCAAAGAATGTGAGTGAAACAGTCTATCATTTATCATCCCCAAGCCTATAGTGAATATATGCTTTGTGTTAAGCAGACAATGGCTAATTCTCCAGAAGCAAAAAACAAAAAATTGCTGTAAGAGACACATTCTTGGAACTGAGAACCATAGCACAGTTAGATTATCAACCAAATGAACACTGGCCATGATCCCTTGTCACTTGGATTCTATGAGCCTTGGGGCAGTCAGCTGTTGCCTCCTGATTCTTTAGTCAGCTGGCTCTTCCATTGTCCAAGTGTTTACTTAGATTTCAAACATGTGGAGCGCCTGGGTGGCTCAGTGGGTTGAGTGTCCGACTTTGGCTCAGGTCATGATCTCACAGTTTATGGGTTCGAGCCCTGCATCGGGCTCTGTGCTGACAGCTCAGAGCCTGGAGCCTGCTTCAGATTCTGCGTCTCCCTCTCTCTCTGCCCCGTCCCTGTTCATGCTCTGTCTCTCTCTCTGTCTCAAAAATAAATAAAACGTTTTTTAAAAAGATTTCAAACATGTATAACGTAAGTAAAGAAAAAGTTGGAAGTCCAGATTAAAGAAAGGGAATCCTGTAGTATATTAGGTTCACCTGTCTGCCCCATGTAAAAGGGAGAGAACAAGGTCATTTTTCTCATTTTCAGTGAGATGAAGAAAGCCAGAGAGCTTCTAGTAGTGGTATTACTTTATTCTTGCATCTAGAACAGGTGCATTTCCTTATCTGTTTTTCTTGGGGTCAGCCAGACCTAATTTAATAATTGGATATCTGACTCCATAAGTTCATGCATTTATTTAAAAACATGGATTGAGTGTAAGATATTTAATCTTTTTAAGTTTTGGGTTCCTTCCCTAAAATAAATTAATAAATTTACTAAAATAATAAAAATAAAAAGGGACATTATTAGGACTGGCTTCAACCTCATGATGATTGGCTGAGTGCTTGGATGCAAAACTTGGGGCACAGGGCCTGGCTTATAGGAAGCACATAAGTATCAGTAATGATGACACTGAAGAAGAGGAAGATGAGGAGGACAGTCACCAAGTTCTCTCCCAGTTGATAACAGGAGCATTTGTGATCATTGGCCACAATGCAATCTTCCACAAAGAAAGCTTCTTGTCATGGAAGGAGAAAAGCAGAAGTTTTTTTGATTATTTAATTTCGAACATCCTCACAGTAGACTTATTGGAAGGGATCTCTCAAAAACTAAAAATAAATGGATATTAATTATATAAAATAGTTGAATACAGGATAGATCTTATTATTAATAAATCACCCATTTCCAAAACATGATTTGAAATAACTTATAATAAAAGATACTTATAATAAAAGGCATCATTACAACAAAGATTCAGGAGTAAAGGCCAAGTGATGTGGAAAGATGCTTCAACCAGAAAGCCTGGTTAGGGATGGTTATTACAGTGGCGTGTAAAACTTACCACAGTAGTTTCTGGCAGTTAAAATCAAAGCACTTAAATAATTCTCTTTATAAATAAAATGAAGCATATCAGTTTATATTGGATACATTTTTTTCTTGGCTTTCTGCTCTGAGGTGAAATTTATCATGTACACACTGTCCACAATAGTAGTTTTTATTAGATGAAGATATCTCTTTTATAAACCTTCATAAAGTTTGACTCAGAATTTAAAATTTGCACACTTTGAAGGCATTCTCTGTTTCACGGGGAACATGAGTAATCAAAAGCGATACAGTCCAATAATTTGGCTTTCTGATAATTTAAGAAGAAAGGCTTACACTGATTGGTAAGAATATCACTTAAACAGTACAGTCCTGTTTGGTATTTATTCACTAATAAATTTTAGTCAGATTTTACTTGAAATAGAGTAACAACTTGAGATAGAAGTCATCATATGTACCTAAAAATGTAGGTATTCTTAATTGCTTGTTAAAGGACATCCACTGGGGCATTTGGGTGGCTCAGTTGGTTAAGCATCCAACTTCAACTTAGGTCATGATCCCACGGTTCGTGGGTTCGAGCCCCGCATCGAGCTCTGTGCTAACAGATAGCTCAGAGCCTGGAGGCTGCTGCAGATTCAGTATCTCCCTCTCTCTCTGATCCTACCCTGCTCACGCTGTCTCTCTCTCAGCAATAAATTTAAAAATTTTTTTAAAAATTAAAAATAAATAAATAAAGGACATCCATCTACTTTAGATAAAATGCTTGGTGTGTGTTTGGCCAAGTCATCTAGTTTCTTATGAAACTAAATTAGAACAAGACTCTGTTCTTAAGTAAATTGAAAGGTGACCTTCCAGGTAGGTTGCAGGTAGGTAAGTTGACCAAGGAGAGTAAAAAAGCCTCCTATCTGAATCTCAGATGCCTGAAGCCCCAGAGCTCCTTCCCATTAAGCTGTAGTTCTTACCTAGGGGTCCACAGCAAAATCACTTAGGGAGTTTTTTCAGAAGACTCTCTTCACATACCAACCAAATTTGAATCTCCAAGAGTGTGGCCTGGATAAGAATATTTAAAAACAAAGTCCCTAAGAAATGTTGGTGCAAATCCTCTAAAAGAGCTCTGGCCCCTAGAATATTAAGAGATATTTGGTCTGAGAGGATATGTCTACTGTCTAAAGACTTCTAAGGTGCTTTTTCTAGAACATTTTGTTTTGAGGAGAGAACTTCAGTAGTTCTACAAACTTGAATTAGCTGCTACATATAAGGCAAGACAACTAAATGGATTTTGTATAAAATGAGATTTATTTAGAATTATTGATTAATTAATTAAGAATACATCTTTCTGTATGCAAAATATGCCAAACACCCTTGGTTTGATAGAAATGATATTAAGCTTGGTAATAAGTTTAGGTTGACATATTATTTAAGGCCGCTCCTAGAATGCACAGTCATATCGCATATGTGGGCCAGAAAAGATTGTTTAACTTCCCATTTGGCAAGGCAGGAAGGCACACATCCTGTAACAGATGATTTACATTTATTTATTGAAGACCCATTCTACTAAAAAGACATGCAGTGGGATACAAATTCTTAATAACAATTTTAAGAGGAGGAAGGCTGGGATAGAATCCCATTTTATAGCATTTTCTTTTGGTATTTGGTCCACCAAGGGTTACATTTCTATTCAGTTTAATTCCTGTGCTGGTTTGAATAGGAAAGCCTCTAGGCTCTCTGTCTACACTCTTGACCTTGGAATCTTAGCTCAACTTTCAAATTTACATCTTCTGACCCCAAACTGCTTAAGATCTCCACACAGATATATAATAGGCAAGTTAAATTCAATATGTTTAAGACAAATTTCTCAATTCCTTACTTTCCCCACCAACCCATTCTTTTTCTACTCTTAAACATTTTAGTTGTTCATTCTTTTTTTAAAACTACTTTATTGAGGTATGACTGACATACAAAAAGCTGTACATATTTAATATATACAACATGATGAGTTCAGAGATAAGTATATGTGTATATATATATATATATATATATATATATATNACTACTGATCCCCAGTTTACTGCACTTCACAACACAAATTTCTCTAGAAATTTCCTTTTAAAGTACATTAATTTCCAATCTCTTCCTTCCTTCCTTCCTTCCTTCCTTCCTTCCTTCCTTCCTTCCTTCCTTCCTTTCTTTCTTTCTTTCTTTCTTTCTTTCTTTTCTTTCTTTCTTTCTTTCTTTCTTTCTTTCTTTCCAACACTTAACATAAGATCTGCATTCTTAGCAAATTTGAAGTATATATTATTCACTATAGGTACTGTGTTAAACAGTTGAACTTACTCATCTTGCATAAGTGAAGCTTTGTACACTTTGCCTAATATGTATCCATTTCCCTTTTTTTCTTGGCCCTTAGCAACTATAATTCTACTCTCTACTTCTGTGAGTTTGACCATTATAGATTTCTTATATAAGAATTTTCATGCACTGTTGGTCTTTCTCCGTCTGGTTCATTTCACTTAGCATAGTATTCTCCAATTCATGTATGTTGTCTCAAGGGTAAGATTCCCCATTTAAAATCTTCATATTTGTCCTACTTCTCTCCATTTCCTTGCCATCACCCTAGGCAAGCTACTACCATTTCTCATTTGGTTCATTCTAATAACCGCCACACTAATCTCTCTGCTTGCATTCTTTCACCCTAGAATTCATTCTTTACAAAGCAGCCCTAGAAATGCTCTCATTAAAGCCTTGTTGATTAATAGCCTTTCACCTAAAAAGATCCTTTGAGAAAATCTTTAGCTACTGCACTCATTCAAATGCCTTAAAGACTAAAGTACCCCAATATTGGTGAAATAAAAAAAATACATGGGAGCTAAGGAGAGTTTTGTAACCAGCAAAACATAGGATGAATGAAACAGGTCTATAAAATTGACATTTATGAGTTGCCCACTTTAATTTGAAACTAATGAGACTTGATTTGCAAACTTTAAATGGAGGTAGTCAGTATAACAAAATGTGTAAAATATTCTGCTTCATTAAATCACAATAGCACCATGATTTTTCAAGAAGGGTTGAACAAAATAGTTCAGAAGAATAGCTGTTAATTCAGCTCCTTCTAGAAGAGAATGTTTTCTAAAATTTCTCTTTCCAGTAGTACATGTATTTAATATCATTTTATTTTCTTCCCTGAATCCTTTATCATATATGAGACCTCATTTAATCAGGCTGCCTTAGTTCTGCCCACTCCAGTACTTGAAAGAGATGCAGTTCGTGGGTTGGTGCATGGGTTTGTAGCTTCCTGTGGCTTGCAGGTGAAGTGTGAAATGTATCAGATGGGGCAGGGGTTAGGTCACAAACCTTTCAAACTACCTTAAAGAGTTTACAGTTTATCCTGAAGGCAAGGAGAATACAATTAACTCCTACTTAACTTTCATTTGTTCTTTAAAACCTTGTTGCTAAGTAAAAGCCATTAAATGAAAAGAGAAATTCTATTACTTTTGATCAGGCATGTTGTTATATGTTCCATTCCAAATCAAAATACATAAATGATTTTTATATAAGATAAATATATATCACTTGATCACTGAAAATTTTCTGTAAGTATATAAGTGGATATTCTGATTGCAGTTTCCAGTGTGTGTTGGGGAGGAGTTCCTTACACCAACAAACAGTGCTCTGACAAAGTTGAGTGTCCTACAATTTAATTAAATTCTAACACTGTCTATTCAGAGATACCATCAGATCCCACACATTAAGGGTTCAGCCCTATAAGACTGCCCTGTCTCCATGTCATACACCAATTACAAGTCTGGGTTACCACCTGTGTTTCTTATCAACAGGCTGTAAGTCAGAGGTCCCCATGACCCCCTCCTTGGTTTCAATTTTCCTGGAGGGGTTCACAGAACTCAGAGAAACCTTTTACTTACTAGATTAAAAGTTTAATATAAAAGAATATAATCCAGGAACAGCCAGATGGAAGACAAGAATAGGGCAACGTATGTAAGAAAGGGTGCAGAACTTCCCTGGGTTCACCAACTTAGATGCTCTCTGAACCCTGTCCTTTTGGGTTTTTATGGAAGCTTCATAACATAGACATGATCAATATAATACTTAGACAATGGTAATTAAACTCAATTTCTAACCTCTCTCCCCTCCTTGAAGTTGGGGGTGTGGGAGTGGTGGAGGACTAAGTTCCAACTCTAATCACAAAGTTGATTCTCCTGGCAACCAGCCCCCATTCTCAGGTTACCTAAAGGCTTTCCAATAATCATATCATTAATATAACAAAAGCCACTCCTGCCCCTGTCACAGGAAATTCTAAGGGTTTGAAGAGCCCTAAGTCAGGAACTGTGGACAATGACCAAATATGTATATGAAGAATATATTTTGATCATCTATATGACTAAATATATATTTCTTATAAATATTATATGATAATAAATACAATCTGTAACATAATATATAGTACAATATTCTGAAGATTGATTGAACCTGCTAAAGAAAGGACTTGCTTGTGGGTGTTGGAGGAGAATGTGAAGGAGAAAGTCTTGGGAAGGGGCATATGGTTATCTTGTAATCAAGCTACACTAATAATGAAGTTTTCACACACACAAACACATGCACACATATTAGCTAAAAGCTAAAGTAAAGGCTAACATGAAAATGATACATACTCCATACCTCTCCATCACTTTCCTTTGGCTTATGTAAACAAAATACTTTAGATCCATCCAAAAATTGCATTTACATCAGATTTGTCATCCTGTATCAAGTAAAATGGTAAATGTGTCTTTGCCTAAAATTGTAATGTCTAAATATTCCATATAGTGTTTTCATTTAATGTGTTTTGAGGTAAAAATTAAAGCTGTTGCACTGAAAAATAAGTTTTCTGAAAAACAAGTCTAACTCTTCAAGAGCCATTATGGCAAACAGTCATTATTGTCATCATGGGATGTACATCTTTAGCAATGACAGAGGAAGGAAAGGGCATAATTGGACTTGGTTGTTATGAGTAGAATCGATTGTAGGCAAGCACTTATATAATTGAAAGAAATGAGACAGAGAATGGATGGATTGTAACCTTAGTTAGCTGACAGATTTGACAGGACGTGCTGATGTGTGAAAGTGCAGAATGCTAAGAGAAAAGACAATAGAAGGCAGTGCACAGACTCAGAAAGCATCTCAGGAACAGAAGCAGCATCAGGGTAGAGAAAGAGCTGGCAAAATCTACTTCAGACTTGTTGGTTTTGAAGTCTCCATGGGAAACCTAAGTGGAGACGTCCAGTAGGGGGTTACACAAGCTTGCAACCCAGGAATGAGATGCTGGCTGAAGCTGGGGGGCTTGATAGTCATCATCTCAAATGGTATCTGAAGCCAGATGAGTAGATGGGATTGCTTAGGGAGAGAGAAGAAAAAGGACACAGGGGAGAAGCTAAGGGCCACCAAATTTTAAGGGATGGGCAAAAATAGAGTTAACCAAAAATACCGAGAAACAGCTGCCAGAGATAAAAAAGAAAACCTAGAGAGTGTGAGGTCACGGAAGTTAAAAAAAGAGAGTGTTTCAAGGAGGAAGGGTCAAATGTCAAATGGGATAAGACAGAAAAATGTATGTTGGATATGCAACAAGATCACAGGTTATCTCAATGTGAATAATCTCAATGGGATGTTGGGAGCAGAAGCTATTTGAAATGTGTTAAGGAATGTGTTAAGTTGGAAAGAAACTTGAGAAAATCACCTGTAGAGTTGACATCCTTAAATACAGAAGTCAGAATATTTATATTCAAAATTTCCTTTGGGAAGATCTCATAGCACCAATTATTTCCCCACAAACTCTTTAGTTGCACACAGAGATGAAAATAGCTCCTACATTTATCTGACTTCCTCTTTTATTTCCCCCTACAAACAGACTAAAATGGACTTTATTTTATGATATTTACTTAAAAATTTAACTTGACTTTTGGCATATTCTAGATTCATGTCCCAATTCAACAAATATTTTTGCATTTAGAATTAGAATAATTTTAATATTCTAATACTCTAATATTAAAATTAGAATAATTTTAATAATTAAATTCATTTAATTTAATTATTTTAATTTTTAAATTAATTCTAATTTTAACATGGGGAAATTGTCCCTCTCTTCAGATAGCTTGACACAAGTTGATCCTGAGGACACCAGGAATTTCTTAACCACCAAAGCCCATGTTAGTGGTCATTTGCATAGAATTTAAACAGAGATGCCAAACAGTTTTTAAATCAGTTCTAAAAAGTCTTAGCCAAGACAGAGATTATAGATTGAAAACAAACTGTTGATTGGTTAAGACTTACTTTTTGTTTTGATGGTGGTTTGTTGGTTTTCCGGTTTACTATCAGGATCATGTTCCTAGATTAATATTGGCTGCTTTCAAATGTAATTTATAGATCACTCTACCATCTGAAAAGTAATTTTTGTTATGCTAGTTTATTTCATTCTTTCAACAACTATGTGATGTTGATGTTATCTTAAGTAGTTTCTCCATTAGTTATGCTCTTAATAAGTGGAGCCAGAATGAAAATCTGAGTCTTCTGATTCCAAGTCTTCTGATGTTAAATTTAGGAACACCTGGACTTATAAATAATAGCATGATAAAATAATTCAAAATAAATAAGAAAGAAGATGAAAGGAGAATTAAGAGCAAAAACGTCTATAGCAATTTTAGGTCATTATATCAGCAAACTTCTGTTTCCTGTTGAAGAAAATGATGTCAACTGTTTAATAATTTGCCTGAGGTCAGACTGGTGTTTGGTGGTGGCATTGAGGATGCCCGTTCTGTTTATTTCAAAAGCTAAATTATTTTGTTCTATATTACTTTGTACATCTAGAGTTATACTGACTACTCAAATATTTTATCCCCCTGGAATTACATGCTTTTATTAGAACATAAAGTTTTAGAAGTGACTTTATTTGTATTTGCATTCTATTTTATTTACTGACTTATAACATCCAACTGCTATTTGATCGAGACCCACTGAAGTTGTTGCCGTGGAAAAGTCCTTTCATAGGTGGCGTTAGTCTAATATTCTGAGAAGCAAGTCATAACACAAGACACAAAGAAACAAAAAAATCCAACTAGTATAATCAGTGAAGCCGAGAAAGAAATTATTCCCAGGTATATGCTTAAGTTTGCTTTTCAAAGTAACATCACCTAAATTAGCCCTACAATTAATCTCATAAATGCACTTCCACTAATCATCTAATAAATACTTGGGGGTGGGGGAGAAGGAAAGGAGGCAAAGAGAATTACGCCTAAAATATTTTGGAAGTCAGTGATCCTTTGTTTCTTATATCTTCCTTTTTTGTGTGTGGTTCTATTTTGTTTTGTTTTGTTTTGTTTTTGTAGTTCAATGAATAAGCCATTCCAAGATAGGCAGTTTATACTCTTGTAAATTAGTGCCTATATCCTTAAAACCCTTTTTGACTTTCTCATTCATTAGCCAAAACAATAGCTTTCATTGGTATCATACATTATGATTTGAAAAATCCCTTAGGTATAATATTATCTCTGTCCTCTAATGAGCCTTGGGTTTAGAAATAGAGAAGTTAGGAATGAGGTTTCTGCCACCAGATTATCTAGGTTTGACTCTATCACTTGTTAGCTATGAGACTATAACACTTAATGGTTTTTTGTCTCAATTTCTTGGGAAATAGGATATAGACATGCAGTAGCTATTTCATAAGTTTGTGTTTATATAGAGTATAAGTGAGTGAGTTAACACTTCTTATTAAAAATCATAATTATCATCTAATTCCAATCAAAATTTTAGAATATTTTAAGTGGAAGATATAGTTTCTCCTCATGTTGTGGATTTCAATTAGGTAGTGAAGTTCTTTCAATCAAAGTATTGAATTGGCTCCTCATTTCCTAATAAACATTAAGAAAAGACTCCTCACACAGGAATCACTTACTCTGTAGAGAATGGGGCTACAGGGAGAAGTTGTCCTGAGGAAGGATGACAAGTTTCTCTGGTTCCCCAGTGAGAAAATTTATTGTGTGCTTCATTAATAGGCATTAATTTTAGTCACTTCTTCATGTGTTTTATATACCCAAATGAAAGCATGGTTTTATTCCATAGCACAACAAGCAGAATATTGACTAATGATTTCTTTGGAAAAATCTAATGATGACTGCTTTATGGATAGCATATTATAAGTTAGGATTTTCTCCCAAATAAATTATTTAATGTAGTGTACATAACTTGATACATTCTTTTACATATAATGAAAATAAGATCCATAAATTTATCGATCTCCATAAGTTTACACAAGTGATTTTCATACCCATCACAGGATATTAGGTAGAATGTAGGTCCAGCCATTGGCATTCTCTCTCCATCCCCACTCCCAATCATAAAAATAAATAAATGAAACTTTAGAAAAAGAAATGCATTGCATTTTGAACCTAATACAGAAAGTGTGAAATATAATTTTGAGCTATCTTGGCAAGATGTGACTGGATAATTCAAAGATAAAAGGAATAAATGACTTACAAAATGGTTCAAAGGGATTATGGAACATCAAAGATTTATTGTTAAATAAAAACTTGATTGAAAATGAATTGGAAACTTCAGAGCTAAAGCTACTTAAAATGAACAAGGTTGTGAATTTGTTTTTAAAGGCAATGGTGAAAAGTGAAGATTAGACTGGTTTTTAAAAATTTCAGAGCCAAGGGCTTGGTAAATGCAAACCTAGATTTAATCCAATACAGCCCAATGTTAGAATGAAATAATGAGATTATATGTAGCATCATTTCTAGGGGTGTCCTGTGAAGACTTATTTTGGTCCATGATCTATTATGTGAAGTTGTGTGAGGACAGATAGGTTTGAATCGTCTTAGTTAGTTGGTATGTGCAAAACTAGGAAGATGCTAACCAAGAGAAAAAGTTAGGTTCACAAATTTGAAAATTTATCTTCACAGGAATGGAAGAGAATCTCACCAGAAACAGTTCCTAGAGTGATCTGAATAATTCTCTCAATTGGCATCTTTTCAGCCTGGTTATAGTTTATGCACTAATAATTAAGCAGCATCTATTAAAAAACATATCCAGCACTCATAATGTTTCAAGCACCATACTAGACTATGGGGATACAAGGTCAAGTGAAATATATTAAAAATGCAATATTATTGTACTGAGGCAGAGGGGGCATGAGACAGTATTGCACTGCATTGTGATCCCAGTCTTGAGCTCTATTACCATGTGCCCGTGAGTGGCTTAGGTGCCCTGAATTTAATTTCCTCATCCAGATAATGAGGATGATTATAACACTTGCTCTGCTTCCTTTGTATGGAGTGGATGTTAGGATTAGAGGGATACATTAAAAAATAAATCCTAAATTTTAAGATGTTCCATAAATACTAGATAAATGGGAAACAGCAGTTAAATAACACTTTAGGTTTAAAAAGAGTAATACATTTCCAGATTTCACTTAAAACAAACAGAAAGCAAGCTGTATGTCTTTGGAAAAATCATGTGTAGTATCTACTAACTATTGCTATCTATTACTTATTGACACATAGCTAACTGTCCCAAAATTTGCTGGCTTAATTTATTTTGTCATTATTCCATGGATTAGTAATTTGGTCTGAGTTCACTTGTGAAGTTCTTCTGCTGTTGTAATCTGGAGTTAGTTATTCATGCAACTGCAATCATCTGGATATTCAACTGGAATTGGTTGGTATAAGATTATCGTGTTTCTGGTGGTTACTATTGGTGTTAGCTAATTGGTCTAGGGGACTTCAGAGGGTATTTTTGCTCCATAAGGTCTTTTATTCTCTAGTTGGCTAGATCAGGCTTGTTCACATGGTGGTCTCAGCATGGTGGTGCAAAAGAATTAGAACAGGAACTATAAGGTCCTTTGAAGCTTAAGCTCAAAAGTCTTCTATCACCATTTCTGTTGCATTATGTTGGTCAAACCAAGTTTCAGACCAACTGAAATTTAAGGGCTGGGATAATAAACCCTGCCTCTTGATGTGAGGAGGAACAGTCACACTGCAGAAGCCCACAGAGATGGGAGAGAATATTATGGCCATTTTTGCAGATAGTTTACCACACCATTAATCTGCTGTTTGATTACTAATCTTTTTAAAAAAAATTTTTTTTTTTTTGAGAGAGAGAGAGAGATAGCATGGAGCCCAATGCTGGGCTCAGTCTCACGATCGTGAGATCATGACCTCAGATGAAATCAAGAGTCAGATGCTTAATTGACCAAGCCACCCTGGCACCCCTCACTACTGATCTTTTATTTATTTTTAATTTTATTTTTTATATGTTTTGTTTATTTTTGAGAGAGAGAGAGAGAGACAGCATGAGCAAGGGAGGGTCAGAGAGAGAGGGAGACACAGAATCCGAAGACAGGCTCCAGGCTCTGAGCTGTCAGCACAAAGCCTGACGTGGGGCTTGAATCCATGAACTGTGAGATCATGACCTGCACCGAGGCCAGGCGCTCAATGGACTGAGCCACCCAGGCAGCCCCCCCCTTTTTAAAATGGTGATCTTTTAAACTATAGGAAGGATAATCCTTGAAGAAGGCTCAGTAGCACAAATCCCAAAGAAAAAGTCACATTTTCAATAAAGACACTTCATTAAGAGTGGTGAGTCAATAGCAAAAGTAAATTCACTGGAAATCTGTGAAGGAGTTCATGTAACAAACACAGGAACAAATTAGGAAAAGACAAGACAGAAGATATGGTCAAGACAACCATGACTAAGAACAATGTGGTTAAACAAAAGGAAAGTAGCATTTAAGCCATGTGATAGAGATAGTCATTTCAGGGTAAAAGTTTAGAAAGCATAGAAAAGGGCATCATTGGAAAGAGTTTTAGAGGAACAGATAATACAGACAAAAGCTCTCTCGACTGGTGCCAAGTAGGATTAAGCAGGGTGTGGGTCAGGGTATATGTGGCATCATTTCCAGAGGTGTCATGAGGAGGTATTGAATTTGGTCCATGACCCAATACACGAAGTTATGTGAGGACAGATAGGGTCAAATAGTCTCAGTTATTTGGTATATGCTAAACAGGAAAACAGTGAGCAAGAGGAAGAGTTAGGTTCACAAATTTGAAAAGCTACACAGCAGTGGAAGAGAATCTCACCAGAAACAGTTCCAGGGTGATCTGAAGAATTTTCTCAGTTGGTATACATTCAGCCTGGTAATAGTTTATACACTAATAATTTAGCAACATCCATTCAAAAATACATATTCAGCATTCATAATATTTTAAGCACCATATTAGGTCATGGAGATATAAGGTCAAGCAAGATGCATTCAAGAGCCCATAGACATGATCAATACAAGTAATAACAGGTATAATAGCAAAGTCTAGGGGTCACAGAGGGGAGATCTCACTCAGTCTTTGATATAGGGCTGGCTTCCTGGAACATTGATATCTAAACTAGGACCACAAATGTGGGAAATTATCACGTCATAGTAGGATTAGGAGTGGTGGGCAGAACATACAGTATACTTAAAGGAAACTCAGGCCAAGAAATGCTGGGAATATTTATAGAAATCTATTGCCTGACAGCTTTGCTCTCAGAATTATAATAACCGTGATCAAAATTGTTATCAACCACTAAATTCCTACCCATGCTGCATATTGTACTAGGCACTCTCTATATAAAATCATTAGTTTTAAAAAAACCAAATTACATAATTTATTTCATTGTACACACACACACACACACACACACACACACACAGTTAATTAGGTTACTAAGATATAGAAAGAAGTTGGTTTAATTCCAAACCATAGCTCTTTACTATAGGGTACATAGCCATTTGAAAGACCATGGCAGACAAACCAGGAATTGTATTTACAATCTTTGCTACTCTCAGAAAGCCCATTAATTAATCCCAGCTAAGGTACTGTCTATTTTTAAAAACTTACTTGTGTCTTATATTTATGTCTCAAATTTTCTGATTTCTTTGACAAGAAAATAATGATCATATTCAGGTACTTTCAATAAATAGGTAGATGTAACTATTTAATAATGTTTTTCTTTTGAAAATTGAAAGCAGTGTTTCTCAACAGAGTGTACACATTTCAGCATCTCTGATGAGATAGGTTATTATTTTGCAAATAAGCTCTGTTTCAAATTTAAAAAAGAAAAATCAGACTTATTGTTTTTACACTGTTAACAGTAGACCACCATAGAATTTTCTGTGCTGATAGAGGATAAGCAGATGATTGATTCTGAGAGGACCAGTGTTGGGGGAAAGGAGAATGTGTGCCACTGTATCAGAATTTCAGCATAGTGGAAAAGATGAACACTTAAAACATGCACACACAGAGTCCTTAATAAAAAGATGAGAAAGATTTGTCTTGCAGAAACAATGGGCTTATCTTTATAGATATTTTAGTATCTGCTGATTGTATTAGAATAGGAATTAGTTGGTATGCATTTGAGTCACAATATGGATTCTTATCTCCATTCCTAAGCTCTGCAGGAAATCTTTCAAAATGTAATACTGAAAATTTATGAGACTGACTTTGACTTACAGTGGTCCATTTAGTAAGAAATCTTCAACTAAATTTTCCTGGTAGTAAATTTATACATTCTTAGTCTTTGATCAACTGGATATAAGAATCTTTTGGATTTTAGCCTTTATTTGTTAAGGTTACACTTGAAAACATTATAATGAAGACTATATCTCTGAGAATCTAAGTATATTTAATGAGAACAAAAAAATCTGCAGTTCACTTATGCAAGCAAAGTCCCCAAGATAGAATTCTGTATCCAACAAGCGAATAACATCAGAAAAATTTCCCTCATCCTTGGTGGATTGTGAGAGAAGCGACTCTCCCACTGAGAGTCTCTTCTCATGCTTTTTATGAAAGCATCTGTTTCACCTGTGCCCCCAGATATAGTCTGTTAGATCTCAACAATGGCTTCTGAATCTCCACGAGTCACACCAGTCTCCACTTCAAAGGCTTATTGTAAGCAGGGCAGTTGGTGGCAATCTGCAGAAGTAAAATGTTATGGAGCAAATCGGGTTGGCACAGTTTTTTTTATCTTGTCAAAACATAAGTCTTTCTTGACTATCTGCTTCTTTGCTTTTTATTGTGGAAAAATCATGCATAAGATATGAATTCTGAATTTTAAAAACTCATGATCTTAGAAGTAACATGTACATGCATCATTGTAATATAATGTCCATTTAAGATAATGTGTGTCTAACATATAACAAAACACCATACTCATAATAAAGTTTCTCTGTTATTATTATCATTTTTTGCCCATGATACAAAATGCATATAAATATTTTATGCAATCATTTTTTAAAAAATGTTTTCTTCTGTAGGTATAAAAGAAATGAAGAAGGGTGCCTGGGTGGTTCAGTTGGTTGAGTGTCTGACTCTTGAACTCAGCTCAGGTCTTGATCTCAAAGTTGTGAGTTAAAGCCTTGCTTTTGGCTCTATGCTGAGTGTGGAACTTACCTAAACAAAAAAGGATAAGAAGAATTTTCTCTATATTTGACATTAATAAATTTTCCACTTGTGTAATATGACATAGCCAAACACAACAATCTTCAAGCGACTGACTAAATTGTTTTTGTTGTACTATAATGTCTAACAATAAACATTGTTTGGAAGAAAGGAATCACAGTCGGTGAAATAATTTTGCCCATTGCTTAGCTGTAATGTATAGTATTTCCCTGGGGCTAAAGTGAATAAAGGGAAGGGTTTAGACACTGAGGATGATAAAAGATAGCATGAATTTAACAAACTTTAAAAATTATCCATTAAAGAAGAAAATACAACCTTGGAGATAAAACAAGAGTAGTCCCTTCAATTTAAAGTGACAAAAATAAAAATACTATAAATAGAGAATAATTTATCCAAACCTGTCACATGATAGCTATGGTAGATAGTGTCAGTGGCAACCCCCATCTCCCCACCTCCTACTTACCACTTACCCTCAACCTCTTTGCAGGTCCCATTTGCCTGGCTGTATAATAAGCATTAGCTGCTAAGGGCTCATACGTGTATATATCTCTGAGGCGTGCTTTCAACTGATGAGAGACTCCTCACCAGGAGAAGCCTGGAAGACCATAATCACAGATTGATGAGTCAGGGATGTAACAGCCTTCTATGCAAGATAGTCTGTATGATGCAATCTAAGCTCCAGAACTTCCTACAAGATTAAGTAGATATCTAAAACACCATCACTGTTTAGCTTTGTTCCTACCTTATCTTGCTCTTCTCAAATTGTTACAGGTTTCCTATAGAAGCATTTCACCAAAAATCCGCTTATATAAGAGTCCTCATCTCATGCTCTGCTTTTAAGGAGCCTAACAGACAATTACCAACATCACATAGTTATCCTGTTGTGTAGACAACAATTTGAAATGTTTAAGGTTTTTTTTAAGTTTATTTATTTATTTTGAGAGAGAGAATGGGGAGAGAGCACAAGTGGGTCAGGGGCAGAGAGAGAGAGAGAGAGAGAGAGAATCTCTGCACTAACAGTGCAGAGCCTGACACGGGGCTTGATCTCATGAACCGTGAAATCATGACCTAAGCTGAAATCAAGAGCCAGACACTTAACTGACTGAGCCGCCCAGGTGCCCCATACACTATTCTTGATTCAATCATTTATTAGCCATGTGATCTTGGACAAATCCCATAAATTTTCTGAGTCTCTATCTAATCTTTTTTTAAAAATCATTGTTGTGATGACTAATATCATGATAATGTAGATAACATGCTTAGAATGGTATCTGGCATAGTAGATGCACAATGAATGATATCTTTAGCAATGAAAAATGGTTTAACGACATTTGTAGACGTCAACAAATCAGTTAATTAAGCCTATGTTTGCACTCACTCTGCTTCCAATCTCTTACTCAATTTTCTTAAACTGATGATGGATGTTTTCCAACAGGACCTGCTTAGAAGTTTTCCAACAGGACCTGTTTAACCTGGATTGTAGTGTGCATGTACATATTCTAAGTGGAGCTCAACATTCCAACTGGAGCAGATATGAAAATGGTGATACTGAAGGCCCCAAACTGTAGGACTTCTAGGCCAAAAGAAGTTGTAAATTGGTAACCCATAGATAAATCTGTCATCTAGGCAAGTTTTTTTTTTCTTGTAAAGTAAATAAAGAGAAAAAGACAACAGTTGAACTAACATTAAGTATTGGGGGAGTATACCTAAAAATCCAAATCTGGCTTCCATTGAAAAAGCACAGATCTTCATTCCTACATGACAGTGATTGGCTGGAATCAAGTAGAAGCTCTTTTCTTTGGGTAGAACATGTGCTCTCTATTTTTAGGATAGCCATATAATTTATTGTCAAAGCCACCATCCTTTGATAATGATAAGGGTAGAATCAATAATTGTGCAGGAATAATATGCATAAATCAGAACTGACCTTGGGCAAACTGAGATATTATCTTACCATAGCCAGAGTCCCTTTCACTCCCTATTGCTTCTCATAGTGAATCCCTTTATTCTACTGGATCACTTGTCTTTCACCTGTAAATATCATGGGATTCTCTTCAAGAGAATTTTATTATTTTATTCTTTGAGTGAGTCCAAGAATCAGTTAATTAATTGATTTGTTCAGTATTCTCATAAGTGAATTGCCCTTAAGTAAAAAATACCTAAAATAAAATCTGACTGGTAGCCCCAAGATGATATAGACTGTTCAAATACTTATATTTTTCTATACAGTTTTCTGTGAATTCAACATACTTCATAACTCAAAATATATTTTTAAAAATGTATGTAGACTTCTACCTAATGAAAGCAGCAAGAAAAAAATGGCCATTTTCATATTATTGGAATATCAATCACTTCTCCAGCTCAAGCAGTTTTGTGATATTATCAAAGAACATATTTGCTGTGCATGGTGAAACATCTTTTAAAAAGAATGATAGGTGACCAAAGGAAAATAACACATATGGAATACAAAGTTGGAGATATGGATACGACCAGCTTATGCAAGTGTATTTAGAATGGACAGCAGGCTTTGCAATCTGTTGCACTGGAGTTTTAGGGACTTACCACAGACAGTGTTTGTTATTGCAGAACATTTTGCTTCCCAGGAGGGAGGAAGATTAACCAAAAGAAATACAACATTTAAAAATACACAGATGATCCAGCAAAATAAAGTCCTAGACTATAAACCACAAAAGGACCAATATATTTCCTTGGGAATTACTGGAGTGGCCCAAAATCTAATGCTTCCATCCTTAGGATGTTTACTGAAAGAGAAGATTGAGTAATGCTTTGCATTGGTGTTTTGGCAAAGCCCCCGTTACCACCCCACACACTCCCCACTCTCTTGTGGCTTCTTGGGCAGCTATAATTTCCTTTTGGCACATTTGACTTTTTGTCTCCTAAAATGTGGCTTGCCGGTGGAATGTGGGTCAAGAAGCAGGCCTTATTTACATATTGGGAAACTGACCACTAATGTAGAGTTGAGCATACCTGATGAGAAGAAAGACAAAAGGGTCACATTTGTATGCACACACCATACAGGACAGCCACCTCTGAGCAATGGACCATTTTGCTCCTAACATCACAATGAAAAATATTTGTTTGGCCAATTGGCATCTCGGACCTAGAGTATGCTGGTTAATTGGTCTCCTAGCCAAAAATCCTCTCTAAGTTCCAGAAATTCCTTTTTTTGTATTTTAAGATGTCTGAAATTCTTCTCTCTCCCTTAAGAGGGCAATCCCTTAGGGTTGTTTGAGAACAATTTCACTCTTTATTTCAACCACAGCTGATATGGTTAAGTTAGGGTATAAATAATGTTTTCTATGACATTTAACCTAGTTTCATAACTCAGTAATTATTTTCATTTTAATGTATTCTTCCTGGTATAGTAATTCTATGAAGGAAGGATAAAATATAAAATAGCCCTAATTCATTACGGCTGAAGGAATTAGTGTTATTTTTTCTTCAGATTCATATTTTTAAATTTTGAATACAATGATGGTCAAAACTGGAAGACCTCATCAGTTGACGTTCCTACATGTAAACTAACCATTCCCATACTTCCAGTCAGCTCTCCACAAAAATAATAACAGCAACAATAAAAAAAAGTATATCAAATGAAAATAATCAAATTGGAAATTCTAACTGGAAAATGTATAATACTTCATTGAATAGCATATTATTGGTCCCTAATGTGTTATCATGCAGCCAGTCATTATAACATCAATTGATACTTATTGTGGGTTTACTTTGTATTAGGTGGCTTACTAAGCATTTTACATATATTTTCACATTTAACCAACATGACAGCCCTTTGAAGTAGTACTATTAATATGTCTATTTTATAGATTTTAAATTGAGGTCTATAGAAATAATCTATTGGTGTCACATAGCTTACCAATGATAGAGCTGGGATTGCAATTTATATCGCTGTTTGACTCTAGAGTCTTTAAGTTCTTTACTGCTGCTATTTTGCCTCTACCATTTTTGGGCTCTTGGACAAGACAGGTTCTAGCAGGGCTTGTGTGCTCTTTGATTTTAAGTTCAACCAAATTCTACTAATACTTATTGAACACTTACACAGTCCCAGGCATACAACCAAAATATTTCTCTTGACAGAAGTGTCTTTGCCTTTCTATTTTGAACTTTCCTTAGTATAAATAAAGATAACAACACCTACCTCATAGGATTGCTGAGTACATTATCAGTAAAAGATAAATAACTATTAATATTATCATTATTTAATAATAAATTTTTGGCATATGGTGGGTAATGAATAAGTGTTGGATCTATGAATGAATGTGGAAATGAGACAGGGTCTTGTCTATAAGATGTTTATAGTCTCACAGTAGTAGCAACAGAGATGCCTAGCTATCTGTGCTTCATTGGTATAAGTTTCATACTAATGGAACACATAGGTTCTATTAGTACAATAATGAGCAAATAATTAAACTTGGGCAGAAATGATAAGGCAGTAAATTCACAGAGGCTTTGCAGAAGGAGGTAAAGAAGGAAAGGAAATAGGAAGGCAGGCAGGGAAATGTCAGGCTGGCTCAGGGGTTAGAGTGGGAGAAACAAGAAGAACGACATTATTCAATTATTATAATTCTTACCCTAAAAGTAAAAAAAAATTGAGCTTGGCAGTGACAAGGAAGGATAAGATAAGAATGAACTCCAGAAGCATTTGAGTGGTTGGCAAAGCTTAGTGACTGATTAAATAAAGGAGATGGAGAAGGACCTAGGTTTCTGGCTTGTTCAACTGAATGGCTAACACTGATGTCATTGAGATGAGAAATACAGACAAGTTGTTATCTTCCTAATCTTTACTTTCTTGATCTATAAACTTAAAATAGGTGTAGTCCTTATCGCACATAGTTTGGGTGAGAATAAAATGTTATAACATATGAAGAAGAGCCTAGCACAATGCTCCCTATGTAGCTCTCTTACTTTGTGTGGGATTGGCAGTAGGAGGGGGTGGAACATAAAAGAACTAATATATTTAGCGTTGGAGTATTTGAGTTTGAGTTACTTATAAGTCGTCTAGGTCAGTATGTGGAAGTCCTGAAAGAACATCTGGTAATTTGTGAATTTAAGGAAAAGACACACCTTATAGGTTAAAATATGCTATTTTTAGTGATGTTTTAAATTTAAATCAAAGATAACAAAATCAACCATAGTCCTTCCTGAGGGATGATAAGGTTTGCCGGTAGGGAGTGACTAGGGAGGGTCTGTTGATCCCAGGAGAGCGCCAGCTTAGGATTCTTCCAACCACTTATAACTCTCCATCTTTGAAAGCAGACTGTGACTGCATGTTTCTTGAATTCAATAGTCTCACCCAAACCCAGAAAACTACCATCCTTCCTCCACATTGCACATAAAGGCTCATAATCACTCTTGAATTACTTTATGGGGTATAAAGGGGGAGAGTTGATCTACTTTTAATCCAGATTTAATTTGTTATTAGCCATGCCCAACCTACTGCTATTTAATATTTGAGCACGGCTATTTGGTCTGTAATCATTTCTCCTATTTTCTGTGTACATATTTTTTAATGCTTGAACTTGGCTTCTTAGTTTAATATTAGCAATTAAAATTTTCTCATGGTGTTGATTTTTAAAACAACATATGGTCTTAGGCTCTTTATGGATAAGATAAAATATATCTAGCTTATTCCTTAGTGAAACTCATCCTCTAATCAGTAACTAGAGTTGGAAATGGATACTCCTTGTACTTTGTGGGATTTTTGGTGACTGAACATATTTTACGAGTAAGTGAATGGGAAAGGTGAATTCTGTCAATACTAAATTGAAACAAACATTTAGCACTTAGCTTCGTAAGAAAAGAAAATCCATGATATCTAATAGCACTGATCCAAATCAGTGTAATATCTGACTCTAGGATTTTTATGTCATTTTTTATAACAAATAACTAATTTGTATATTAACCTCAATTCTTACATTATCACATAGAAATGTAAATGTATTGCTTTTCATTGCTATGCAAACTAACTCAAATTATAAAAAATATAATTCATTTTCTTTATGAGGCAAAGCAGAGCATGGTTAAAAAATATATATGAACTTTCTGAGGAAAGTAAAGCAGAAATATTTCCATGTTAACAGAACATTTAACAAATACAAAAAAAAAATAATTTGAAGAATATTTTTGGCTAAGGACTTTGGGGCAACAGATTAATAGTACAGCTTGTTGAGTCTTTCCCTGACAAGTATTGTGTATGCAAATTGTTGCCAGTAGACTCATATCTTAATTCACCCAACACCAAATGCAGCACAGATTGCTTATATAACCTAAAGATGCACCCTATAAATGACTTTTTTTCTTGATTTAGAATTTATGAAGCAAACTACTCAACTATTCATGGTAAATAAGTAAACAGACGTTTGAAACCTTCTTTCGATATGGAAACTATTTAGAGATTCGAATAAGCTTCAAATTTGTTTATGAAAAAGAACATCATTGACTTTCTTCTGCAGTCTGTACTAAGGCACAAGAGTGGAGTTCTGATTAGATTTCACACATTTTGAATACTTAAGAGTGCATGTTCATTTTTATTTATCAAAATATCAATCCATTTTTATGTTGCAATCTACCTCGTTGAAGATTTATCTTGTAGATTTTCCCCCATTTTTCTTTCTATGACCAGAGAGCCACCTTGTTGTCTTAACATAGTAAGCCACATTTGTGAGAATATATCACTTTCTTTCTGACTGTGTGTGTGTGTGTGTGTGCGTGCATGTGGACAAGTGGTAAGGGGGAAGTCATAAGGTTCCCAGAGGCTGACGGAATTACTACTCCAGCTAGTTAAGCAGGTTACCCCCATAGTAGTGTTTATTTTCTAAAAGTGTGATTCCCTTTATATTTGAAGAATAGAGATAGAATAGCTAACTGAGACTTTGTGGTGAGACACAACAGCGAAGAAAGGGGAATAATGGTTTTAAGTTTGCAGATGAACACATGAATGAATTCTGACACTTTTGAGGCAGCTGGCATTTTAAGACATTAGCTTGAAAGAATTGTCAGTTGAAAGCAAAAGGCTGACAGGCATAAACCACCCTAGGCTAGAACTGGCTTGGGAGAAATTTCAAGCTTCTCTGCAGGGACTTGGAACTGGTGCACATCAGCATCATCTCTATGAGTGTAAACAGAACCAAAGGCAGAGACAAGCTCCCCTCCTTGGGGTGTGGAGGTCAGAACCTCCCCCCTCTTAAGGCTCCTTGAACCAAGAGCTTTCTACTAAATCTGCTGGGTAAGATTTGACTGGTTTTGTATTTTTTTAGTAAGCAAAACTACCCTAATTTAAAATTGGCATAGCAGTTCATAGTAGCTTTATTTTGGTTGACTGCAATATTTTTGCTTCTTTTGCAACATATACAATCATTAAACACTATGCTCTAGAGTTGGAGCCAATCCCATTTTCAGACATGGCCAGGAATTGTTGGTTCACTACAGTGTGAGCTTGATCAGGGCTGATTTGAGAAATCTACAGTGGACTGTGAAGAGACCAAGCTTACCAGGATGGTATGGAATGCTTTTGATATCTGGACAGCAGAGTAGTCAGATGGAAACAGGTGACAAACACAGATTAATCACTGGTTTTCTGCAATTCTAAATCTGTTTAGTCTTGAAGAAACTACCTAAAAGAGGGACATTGAAAGTAATCTGCAGACTTTATATTTGTTTTTAAAAAGAAAAAAATAAAATATTAAACTTCATTATGGACAAAAAGGAGGGTCATATCCTGTCAATCATTACCAAAGTACACAGTCCTAGGGTGTAAGAACAGCCTTACTGGCTTAAGACAAAGAAAGCCATCAGTGATACAGGCACCAGGTTGGGGCAGATGGATGGAAATACAAAATCAGGAGCAGAAACTGAGGATGTTTTCTTTCTTCCTTCCTTCCTTCCTTCCTTCCTTCCTTCCTTCCTTCCTTCCTTCCTCCCTCCCTCCCTCCCTCTCTTCCTCCTCTCTCCTTCCCTTTCCCTTCTTTTTCTTTCTTTCTTCCTTTCTTTCTTTCTTTCTTTCTTTCTTTCTTTCTTTCTTTCTTTCTTTCTTTCTCTCTCTTTCTCTCTCTCTCTCTCTCTTTCTCTCTCTTTCTCTCTCTTCTTTCTTTTCTTTCTTTCTTTCTTTCTTTCTTTCTTTCTTTCTTTCTTTCTTTCTTTCTCTCTCTCTCTCTCTCTCTCTCTTCCTTCCTTCCTATGTTTGTTTAGTTTTGAGAGAGAGAGAGAGGGAGAGAGAGACAGAGAGAGAGAGAGAAAGAGGAAACATGAGGGGGGAGGGACAGAGAGAGACACACACACACACACACACACACACACACACACACAGAATCTGAAGCAGGCTCTAGGCTCTAAGCTGTCAGCACAGAGCCTAATGTGGGGCTCAAACCCATGAGTCACAAGATTATGACCTGAGCCAAAGTTGAGGGCTCAACTGACTGAGCCACCCAGGTGCTGCGAGAACATTTTCTTGAATACAAATTCCCATCTCACCAGAAGATACACTTACCCCTTGGATAATCCAGACTACTAAACTGTCTCTAGAGCGGCAAATAACAGAATGAAATAAAGATAGCTAGGTCACAGCTTATGTGGTTCTGTCCTGGAGGTAACTGAACTGCTTTGAGGGACAAAGCCACAACTACTGTAACAAGAGGTTTCAAATACAGGTCATACTGGTTAAATTTCTTAACCCTTACCAGAATATACTGAAATTAATATATATATATTATATGTATATACATGTATATACATATAATATATATATATGTATCCCCAATCTAACAATTCTTACTATTGAAAATGTATCTAAAGAAGTGATAGTACTATTATATGAAAAGAGATATAAATATAGGAAGAGATGGAGCTAGAGATTTGTACATTAATTCACCTACATAATTACAGAGATGTTAATGACAGAATTGTTTGTAGTGGGGAAAAAACTGGAAAAATGAGGATAATAATCAGGAGGGGAATGTTTAAATACATTTTGGCACATTTGTGCTATGCCAAAATTAAAACGGTGAACCTTTTACTTTGTCAACAAAAGACATTTTGTCAACAAAATGTTGACATTTGTCAACAAAAGAACATTAAAAAAATATATATCTACTATCAACATTTTATAGAAGAAAAGATATTAGGTACAAAAAGGAAGGATGCAAGCCAGACATGTTCTTTGTAAGAAAGGACAGCTGGAGATATATAAATAAACACATGTAATGTTGTGTTTATTTTCCTCATTTCAATACCAGCCAATGAAAGTCTGACTTTCAAGTTTATGACTCATTTGTTTAGTGGAAAACACTACACTCAATGTCAGGTCACCCACATTCCAGCCACTCACTTCTTCATCTTTAGACAACTTAACCCCTCTGGTCTACCTCATCAGGAAGGTACATCAGAGAAGTCTAAAGCTCCTTTGCCTTGTAACATCCCATTATTCATGATGATTTCACTTCTTAGTCTCCATAATTCCTCTGCTCCTTGTTTTCATTCATTTATTTAGCAAATGTTTAATCAGACACCTATGTATATGTATCAGCCATGGTGATTGCCAAGGGAATGAAGCCATGAACAGGGTAGGTGAGGTCCTTCCTTTCACAAAGCTTCTGTTTTCCAGGGAGACAACAATAAGCAAGCCAATGAGTACATGGAAAGAGCATTACAGATTGTACCAAGTGTTAAAGAGGAAACAAATGGCCTGATGAGATGGAATGTGAAAGTGGAGAGTTTAGGGAAATGTAATCTGAACTGAGTTTCCATGGAAGGCCATTTTGAGGATTGGAGCTGAGACTTGAAAAATGGATAGGCAATAACCTCACCAGGAATTGTGTAAAGAGCATACCAGACAGAGATAACAGCAAGGTTTATGAATTGGTAAAGGACATGGTTATTTAGGGATAGAAAGGGGGCCAGTGAGGCTGAAGTATAATGAGCAAATGGGGGAATGGCATGAAGGAGTAGGTAGGAAAAAAAAGAATAAAAATGTAGGCAGCTAGATCATGGAGGGAATGGCAGGTATTTTAACTTTCATGTAAATGCAACAATAAACCATTAAAAAGTGAAGGGAATAATATGATCTGTGTTTTAAAATGACCACTGGCTACTATGTGAACAACGGAGGGCAGGGAAGCAGAGAAATAATTTAGAAGCTATTACAGCAGTCCAGGTAGGAAATGATGCCACTTTGGGTTAGGACTGTGGTGGGGAGGATGGAGTGAAGTGGAAGAATCAGAGAAATATTTTGGAGGTCAAATAAGCTGAATTTTTGAATTGAATGCAAGGGATAAGGGGAAGGAAAGAAGCAAGGCTCACCCCATTGTTTTTGAACTGGAAAACTAGACAGAAGGTGATACCATTGGTTGAGATGGAGAGGACCAGAACGTAACGGGATTTTTCCCCCCTTATTGGGAGTTGGGTACAGGAATCAAGAGAGTGAACAACTGAAACTGCTGAGTAGCCATCCACATGGAGATGTGAACTAGGTGGTTAAGGCACTCAGGGAAAAAGTCAGGGCCAGAGTCAGTATTCTGAGATTCATCAGCATATGGATGGTAGTTAAATTCATTTAAAGAGGAAAAGAGGGTATTGAGCATCAAGCACTAGGTAGCTTAAGATCTGAAGTTGATTTCAGGCCTATCAGCAAAGCTAACTAAGAAACAACAACTAAGTAAAGTGGGGAGAAAAATCAACAGCATGCCATGAAGCCAGTAATGTTTTTAAAAATACCTCAGTGTAGACATCGATATGACATCATGTGTCATCCATTGCCTTATTCAGGAATTTACAGGGAATAGTAAACTCAACATTTAACCAGAAAGGTCATACTCAAGGACATTTTATGCTGACATGAAAGGCTTTCCTAATATTGGAAGTGATGTTTCACTGGTGAATTGGTAGTTTTTTAATTAGCATAAGGAATGTTTAAGAATGGATTTTCATTATTGAAATCAGTTTTATTTAAAATATATGAGACACTTCTTACATGGTGTTTATTTATAAGGAATACATAATTTGTAATTGGTACATAGAACGTACTCAATAATTGCATAATGTTTTATTCATTAGTTTGAATCCAAGATTTGTCTGTAATGTTTAAAATCGTTCTTCAAATGCTCTCTTATTCTGGTACCACTACTATGTTATTCATCCTCTTTTTAAGACACTTAAAACAAACAAACAATATGTATACATATATAGTGTAGTATATGTATAGTGTATTTTTCCTCCCAGGAAAAGGAATGTTTAGTGTTGATTGTGGGAGAAAAAAAACTTAGAACAACTTAAAAGATTGAAGTAGAAGAGCAGAAAAACGAAAAGAAAAAAAATGGTTTGAGGAATGGTTTGAGAGGGCCTAACTCATGTGTATGCAAAATATGAAGTATTTCTGTCAATGGTCATTTTTGGTACAGGGCCACAGAAATGGACCACATAGTTCCCTGGAGATCATTATAGCAGGGGTAAGGGAGATGGTTTGCTCATATTTAACCACACATAATATTGCCCCAGGAGAGCTTGTTTCTGAAATTTGTAAGAGATCCAATCACACTGTGGTTTGTGATTTGAACAAACTGCCCTAGAATGAGCTCTGAAACAGCTCAAATATTGCAGCCTAATTCATGTTCTGGCTAAAGTACTAACAGTAAAAGACGAGCAAAGTACCCCAAATACCACAGAGTGGGCCGTTCAGATAACACTATTTTACTAGTGGAAAATATAAACACGTGTTTGCCCAAATTTCCATTGTGATCAAGGAAATTTGCTGAGGAAACAGAACTAATCTACAGAGAATTTTGAAACTGATGAGATTCAGATTACCCACAATTTGCCTTTGAGCCAAAACAAATGTAGTTATTTAGAAGCTTTTTCCCACAGGTACCTAAGGGAAAGGGGGAATTTTCACTGTGATACAAATATTTCCTTTAGGAAAAGGATATCATGATCCTGATAAGAGAAAACATGTTCTTAGTCTGCATGTCTGGAGTGCTTAACATGGGATGAGAACCCTAATGAGGTTATTTTTTTCAACCTAAAATAACTCTCTACCCCATACCAACTATCTGCAGGTTTTCTAAGTAAGTAAAGTAAAACAATTACTTAGCCATAGTCTGTGCCCAAGGTATTTTCACTGGATCTCTTAGCAAAGAATTCTGTGCAACAGCATGGTTAAAGAATCATGCTAAACACTTAGGCCATAAAAGTAAAACTATTGAAAGTATATGGGTGAAGGGGGGAAATGGTGGGGGAAAGGGAGAGAGGCAAACCATGAGAGACTCTTGAATGCTGACAAAAACTGAGGACTGATGGATGTGGGGGGGAGGGGGGATGGGCATGAAGGAGGACACTTGGGATGAGCACTGAGTGTTATGTGGAAACTAATTTGACAATAAACTATTTGTAAAAAAAAAAAAGAAAAGAAAAAAGAAAGTATATGGGCATTCTGTGTACCAATATAAACCTATCTGCTTCTCTTTGAAATGATCTTGCTTCCTTATAGAAATAGTCTAACGGTATATATATATATGCAAAGGTACAAGTTCATTCAATAAAGAAATGGTACAATTTTGTTTGTTGACACTGTTGACCTTGGACGAGCGTTATAGGTTCAGATTAACACAGATAAACCCAAAGGCAAATAAAAAGCAAATGCTCTTTTACAATAGGGACTTTGAGGAAGACTTAGTATAAATACCTTAAAACAAGTATTATAATTCACACATATATATGCTGTATAACACAGCAAATATTAGGGTTAGTTTTCACAGTACTATTCATGGAGTTAGTGAGATGGTCACATTCCTAAAGAGAAATGCACCCCTGTGTGCAGTTTTCAGTTCGTGTGGAATCTTTTTCAAAACTCTTTTTTGGGGGTGGGTCATTTTGGGAAGCAGCACAAAGTAACAGTTAGAAGCACAGACCTTGAATTCACACTGTCTTCCTACCCTAGGTCTATCACCTGCTCACTGTATGATACTGGTCATTACTCAATCTCTCCGTGCCTCTGTGTCTTCTTATCTATACAAAAAGACTTATAATAACATCTAACTGTTAGAGCTGCTTTGGGATTAAATGAAATCCATCCCCTGAGGAAATTTTATTTTTAGAACAGATTTATGTTCACAGCAAAATGAGAGAAGGAAGGTACAGAGATTCTCCATGTAGCCTCTTAACCCACACATGCACAGAGCTTCTCCCATTTGTAACAATTGATAAACCTATATTGACACATCATAATCACTCTAAGTCCTTAGTTTTGGGTTTTGCTCTTGATGTACATTTTATTGGTTTGGATGCATGCAACATTTATAATGGCATGTATCCATCTTTACAGTGTCATGCAGAGTAGTTTCACTGCCCTAAAAACCCTCTGTGCTTCATCTAGTCAAACTTCTCTTCTTTCAGTGCCTGGAAAACACTGATATTTTTACTCTGTCACAGTTTTGTCTTTTCCAGAATGTCATATAGTTGGAATCATATAGCATGGAGCCTTTTCAGATTAGATTTTTTTCACTTAATAATATGCACTTGATTCTTTCATGTCTTGATAGCTAATTTCTTTTTTTCTCAGCTCTATTGAGGTGTAATTGACAAATGAAAATGTAATATATTTAAAGTGCATGAGATAGGAGGGCCTGGGTGGCTCAGGTGGTTAAGTGTCTGACCCCTAATATTGGTTCAGGGCATGATCTCACAGTTTGTGGGATCAAACCCCACATCTGAGTCTGTTCTGACAGTGTGGAGCCTGCTTGGGGTTCTCTCTCTCCCTCTTTCTCTCTGTCTCAATAAATAAACATTAAAACAATTAAAAAATTAAGTGTGTGAGATGATTTGATATATGTACACATTGTGAAAGGCTTCTCACAAGTTCATTAACATATTTATCCTCTCACATAGTTACTTTTATGTGAATGTACTTAAATTATACTCTCCTTGCATAAATTATGTTACAGTATTATCAGCTATAGTCAGCATGTTATATATTAGATCCTCAGACATTATTCATCTTATATAACTGCAAGTTTGTACCATTCTACTCAAAATCTATGAGTTTGACTATTTTATTTTTTTTAAGATTCCACATGCAAGTGATCCCTTGCAGTATTTGTCTTTGTCTGGCTTAGTTTACTTAGCATAATGTCCGCCAGATTCATCCATGCTGTCACAAATGACAGGATTTCCTTCTTCTTCATGGCTGAAAAGAATTGCCCTGTATATATGCCATATTTTCTTGATTTGTTCATCTGTTGATAGACACTTAAGTTGTTTCTATACCTTGGTGATTACGAATAATGAACATCCCAATGAATATGGGATGCAGATATCTTTTCCAGTTAGTGTTTTCATTTCCTTCAGATTAAGTACCCAGAAGTGGAATTGCTGGTTCATATGCTGGATCATATCTTTTTTTAACTTTTTGAGAAAACCTTGTACTATTTTCCATAGAAGCTGTACCAGTTTACATTCCACCAATGGTGCACAACGGTTTCCTTTCTTCCACATCTTTGCCAACATTTGTTATTTCCTTCCCCCCTTTTTTTGACAATATACATATAACAGTGTGAGGTGATATCTAATAGGTGTTTTGATTTGCATTTCTTTGATGATAAGTGATGGTGAGCACCTTTTCATGTTTCTCTTGGTCATTTGGAGGTCATCTTTGGAAAAATATCTCTTTAGATTCTCTGCTCATTTTTTTGAAGATTTTTAGATTTTTTTTTATTTATTTCTGAGAGAGAGAGAGAGAGAGAATGAGCAGTGGAGGGTCAGAGAGAGAGGGAGACACAGAATCTGAAGCAGGCTCCAGGCTCTGAGCTAGCTGTCAGCACAGAGTCCGATGTAGGGCTCGAACCCACGAACTGTGAGATGATGATCTGAGCTGAAGTCAGACACTTGACCAAATGAGCCACCCAGGCGCCCCTTAAAATAGTTTTTTCTCTGGCCATTTTTAAATTGATTTTTAAAATTTTTGCTTATTGATTTGTATGAGTTCTTTATATATTTTAGACATTAACTCCTTATCAGATGCATGATTTACAAATATTTTCTCTTATTCAGTAGGTAGCTTCTTCATTTCATTGATAGTTTTTTGTCACGTAGAAGCTTTTTAGTTTGATATAGTGACACTAGTTTATTTTTGCTTTTGATGCCTTTGCATCTAAGTCAAATCCAAAAAATCACCCCAAGACTGATGTCAAGTATATTACCACCTATATTTCACTTTAGGAGTTTTATGGTTTCAGGTTTTATGTTCAAATCTTCAATCCATTTTTGAGTTGCTTTTTTATATAATGTAGGAGAGTTGTCCTGTTTCATTCTCTTGCATGTGACTCTCCAGTTTTCCCAACAACCATTTACTAAAGAAACTATTCCTCCCCCATTATATATTATTCTTGGTTCCTTCATCATAAATGAATTGACCATATATGCATGGATTTGTTTCTGGGATTCTCATTCTGTTCCATTGATCTGTGTGCCTGTCTTATGACAATACAATACTGTTTTGATTCCTACAGCTTTGTAAAACAGTTTGAGATAAGAGAGCATGATGTCTCTCTAGCTTTATTCCTTACCAAGATTGCTTTGGCTATTCAGGGTCTTTTGTGGTTCCATATAAATTTTAAAATTGTTTGTTCTAGTTCTGTAAAAAATGTCATCAGAATTTTGATAGAGACTGCATTGAATTTGTAGATTGCTTCGGGAATTAGGAATATTTTAACAGTATTAATTCTTCCAACCTGTGAGCACAAAGTATCTTTCCATTTATTTGTGAATTTCTTAATTTCTTTCATCAATGTTTTATAACTTTTAGTATACATGTCTGTTACCAACTTGGTTAATTTACCTTTAAGTATTTTATTCCTTTTGATGCATTAGAAATGGAGATTCTTTTCTTAATATCTCTCTCAGTAGATCATTATTAATGTATAAAATGCAACTGATTTTTGTATATTGATCTTCTATCTTGCAACTTTACTGAATTCATTTATTAGTTCTAACAGTTTTTTGGTGGAGTCTTTAGAGTTTTCTTTAAAAAATATCATGTCATCTGCAAATGGTGACAATTTTACTTCCTCCTTTGATTTGAATGTTTTTCATTTCTTTGTCTTGCCTAATTTCCCTGGAGAGGAGTTTCCACTCTATGATGAATAAAATTGGAGAGAGTGGACAGTCTTGTCTTACTCCTTGTCTTAGAAGAAAGGCTTTCATCTTTTCACTATTGAGTGTGATGTTGGCTGTGGGTTTATCACATACAACGTTTATTATGTTGGAGTACATTTCTTGTATACGCACTTTATTGAGTGCGTTTACCTTCTTCCTCCGTGTTAAACCTGGGTGTACAGCTAGGGGAGAATGTCCCCATGCTCACTTGAAAAACTGATTCTTTGTTTGCTACTGTATCTTAAGACCCATGAATGCAAATTCCATGGACCCTAAGAGCTATGAGTTGGGGCCTGTCCATCAGGTGGCAGTCGTAAAATTTAGGACACTAGTTGTGTGGACAAGCTCCTTCTAACTGAAGCTAGCAACAGTTGTTGTTGTTGTTGTTGTTGGAGCAAGCCAGAGGGGGAAGGTGAGGGAAATGCCCACCAACTCTTTCAAATTCAGTCTACAAGTAGATAGGAGTTAATTAGAAACCTGAATTGTCAGCAGCAGCTGGGAAAGTATGCTATCAACCCCCTTCCAGGACTGATTAGTGTGAAATAAAGGAGCATAACTAAATAGTGCCATGTGATGATGAAAGAGGCAATAGTAGCCAAAGAATAATGGAGAGCTGCATTTCATACTGATTTGACTGGAAGTTATATACTTAATTCTTATTAATGCAAATCAACATTAATCCAATGTCACAGTCTTTCTCCATATAATAACTATCGAATCACAGTACCTGTTGCCTAAGTTTTCACAATACCAATACATTCATTGAACAGAATTAGAAGAAAACAGAAATCCCAGTTTCTCTCAGTTTCTTGTCAATCAAAGGAAACTAAGAACATTGGTATCTGCTTACCTGATAGAACATGCACTGAAACAGGGCTATATAGAAAAGTGAACTGGGGTTGGATTAATATTTTGTCTAAATATGGACTCAAATAAGTTTTGGGGGAAAGATAATTGCTTAGTTTTTATTTGGAATAATAAATTAAAAATGTTTGAGGCATTATATTCATGGATTGTTAACCCATCAATAATATAGGTATTCATATAAACATATCAATAGCACATGCATTCATATAGCATCCTTATTCTAGAATACTTTCCAAGTGGCTAGATATCATATTTTTTACAAATGGTAACAGTTAACATATATTTTAAACACATTTATTTCCAAAAATTATAGGACAGTTATAATAGTTTTAAAATCTCCTTTAAACTGGGTTAATGAAAACTTGTTTCAAAAGTTCATGTGAAAGTGTATATAAATAAGAATACCAAAATATTTTTAAAAATAATGTTTGCCATCTGGATATCTAAATGTATTATAAAATTATAGTATTTCAAAAAGAATGGCATTGCATAGAAATAGACTGATGACTGATTACATAGAATAGAGAAACCAAAAAACAGATTCATGCGTATTCAGGAATTTGGCTATAATAAAAAGTGCATTTCAAATCAGTGATGTGCAGACATGTTATTAAATAAATGACATTGGGAAAATTGAATATTCTTAAAAAAGGGTGGCATGTTTGACCAATAACTCATACCTTATATAAATGTGTTCCAGATGGATTAAAGAGCTAACCAATATTTAATTGAACAAATGTATTAAAGGAAATATAGAAATCTAATGTTATAATCTCTAGGAATGAAAAAGATCTCCTAGGCAAGACACAAAACCCAAAAAAGGAAAATATCAGCATTTTGCCTAAAATATAAATAACTCTTTATTTAAATAAAGCTACCATATATAAAGACACCATAAAGTTACATAATGAGCCACAATATAGAAAAACATGTTTGCCAAAAAATAACTGAAATTAATATTTCACATATGTAAAGAGTTCCTACAAATAAAGAAAAAGAAAAACCCTTTACAGAAAGTTTGGCAAGTAACAATAAAACAGATGGAGCAGAAGAAGCAGAAGCAGAAGCAGCAGAAGCAGAAGAAGAAGGGGAAGGGGAAGCAGAAGAGGAGGAGGAAGAAGAGGGAGAGAAGGAGGAAGAGGGAGAAGAAGAAGAAGAGGGAGAAAAAGAAGAAGCAGAAAAGAGAGGGAGAGGAGGAGGGAGGAGAGAGGGAAGGAAAAAAAAAAGAAAACAGTATTGCCAACATTACTTGTAATCAGGGATAGGTGTATCAACATATCTATTCAATTAGAATAAGCTTAAAAATCAGCGAAAACCTGTATTTATAAGGACATAAGTAAACAATTCCTGTCATGTATGCTATGCAACTATAAACTGACTAAGCTTTGCAGGGCAATTAAGAAGTATCTTTCAAAATCCAAATAACATATATCATTTGCCCAAGAAGTCAACTTCTAGGAATCTAACCTAAAAAATAATGCTAATAGCATGCACACAGACACATTTCTATTTCTTCAAGCACATCATTATTTTTTCAAGTCCTTTTTTGCAATTCTAACAATTTAGAAAACACCTCTATTAAGACAGGATTAGTTCATCTGTGATCGACAGAGAAACCCAAAACAAAAGTAGAACAGTGGTTTGAACATGGTTACTTCTCCTTCATGTAAATGCTTGGTATGAAAACTCAAGGATTATCAGAGATCTTTTTATCTTGTTGTGGTGCCATCCTCAGTATGTGTCTTTTACCTGTGGTCCAATGGAACTGTTCCAGCTCCAGTCATCTGCTGCATATTTGAGTTAGCAGGTAGGAAAGAAGGAAGAGAGGGGCATGTCCCCTCTTTTTAAGAACATTTATTAGATGTTGCTTACATCACTTTCACTTACATGCCACTGGCCAGAACTTACCCACAGCCCTATGGTCACATCTACATTCAAGTGTAATTACAGGATGTAGTTGTTGTATTGGAGTCATTGTCCCCAAATAATATTTGAAAATCTATTCCTAAGCAAGAAGGAAAAATTGAGTTTGCAGGACAACTGGTAGCTTATACCATAGTCTGGCCACTTGTCCACCCAAATGTTTACTCATAGCCTTCTTTTGACACATAGAGCCTTTTCTGAGAAAGACAGTCCTAAAGTTCCAGACAGGGATGATTGCATGACTGCAGTATCTCTAGATTATGTGTCATCTTATGGTCTGTCAATTGCTAAAATAAGAGGCAAGCTATCTGCCCCCAAACACTTGCAGTATATCATAGTCCAGTTGGAACTGGGTAAATACAATAAAGGCTCCCATTTGGAAAAGGGGAAAACAAGAATCACACAGTCATTGGACCAGAGAAGTGATAAAATCCTCTGTGATAGCACACTCTTGGCTTCCTGCTATGATTGTTGTTACTTTTCTCTCTTGCCTTGGCTATTACTTTAGATTCCACTAACTGCTTCCATTTTTATGTTAAAATAGCCTTCTTAACACTTCAGGGAACCACATTACTGCACCTTAACTCAACCTAGACTGTAGACCTAGGCAGAGAGCACCTCTTGAAAAGAGATTGTATTTCCTTCCATCTCTGCTTGCAGACTGGCTGGTTTTAGACCGTGTACATGACTTTCTTGTAGAATTTTGTTTAAAAGTGAAAGAAGCAATCAACACCCTTAATATTATTAAATGCCTCTACCATTTACCTAAGTGTTATAGCCATGGTCAGCAAATTGTACTACAGGAAATAATTTTATTATTTGTTATCATCAAATAGCAAAATGTATCATCCATTTTAGAGTGCAACAGCAGAGTCCTTCCTATCTTACACTTGATTGCTAAATCAATGCCAAATATATGGCTTCTGTCACATGCAGCCTTCAATTTCAGTTTCTAAATTCCTTTGCACTTAATGTTTAGTTACAGATAACAGAAATAACTCTAGCTAGTTAAAAACAAAAAGGGTTTAGAACAGAGGCATTTCAAAATTGTTGGAAAGACTAAGAAGGCAATCTTTATGCCTAATCTCATTTTAAAAAATTTTTAATGTTTTATTTATTTTTGAGAGACAGAGACAGCGTGAGCAGGGGAGGGTCAGAGAGTGAGGGAGATCTGTATCTGAAGCAGGCTCCAGGCTCCAAGCTGTCAGCATAGAGCTCGATGTGGAGCTCGAACCCGTGAACTGTGAGATCATGATCTGAGCCGAAGTCAGACGCTTAACCGACTGAGCCACCCAGGAGCCCCTATGCTGAATCTCTTGATATGACTCCCAGAATACCCCCACAGAATTATGTTAACAAGCAAATTTCTATCTCCAACATGATCAGGAAAATCAGGGAACCATGTTATTATAAGTGTTTTGAGCTTCAGCTTACAATGTGTGGTGAGGAGGAGCTCTCCTGATGCTCCCCTTGAATAAATAGTTCTTGGGACACTGGTTGGGTGTCCTATAATTCAATGTAATTCTGACACTATCTGCCTGAAGATAGCATCAGATTCCACAGGGTAAGGGCTCAGTCTTACAAGAGTGCTCACACCCCTGTCAGATGCCAATCACAATGCCAGGTTGTCACCTAGGCTTCTGACCTACCAGCTCTAGATTAAGGATTCCAACAGCCCCACACCCCAGAACTTCAGATGTCAGTCACAAGTCCAGCTTGTTACCTATTCTTATGACTACCTGGCAACAAATCAGAGGTTCCTATGATCCCCTTCTTGAGTTCAATTAATTTGCTATATCAGTTCACAGAACTCAGAGAAATATTTTACTTACTACATCACTGGTTTATTTTTAAAGGATTTAGTTCAGAAACAGCAAGATGGAAGAGATAAATAAGGTAAGGTGTGTGGGAAGGGGTGCAGAACTTCCATGCCCTCCCAAAGAATGACATTCTCTCCAGATCTCCATGTGTTCATCAACCCAGAAACTCTCTGTACCCTCTCCTTTTTTTTTTTTTAAATGGCGGCTTCATAATATAAGTATGATTGATTGAATCATTGGCCATTTGCAACAGATTCAATCTCCAGCCCCTCTCCCCTTCCCAGGAAGTCTGGAGGTGGAACTGAAAGTTCCAACCCTCTTAGCACATGATCTATCTCCTGGCAACCAACCATAGTCCTGAGGTGTAGTCCAAGTATCATATTATTAACATAACAAGATACCTTTTTTTGCTTTCCTCACAGGAAATTCCAAGAGTCTGGGAGCTATAAGCCAGAAATTACAGATGAGACCAAATATGTATAAGAAAATGTATTTTGATCATTTAAATGACCAAATATATATTTCTTACAAATCACAATATTGCACATGTCCCACATCCACATTTCTTCTACTGCCACTACATACAGTTCTAGAACTGCTCTCACTTAGGTAAGATTCAGGCCAGCAAAGTGATGCCAAGCACCTTGCTTTATAACACCCATGCATAGGCCAATAACTACTGTTTCATGAAAACAAGAACCACTACAGATGAGCTCACTAGCAGAAACAGCAGAAGTACCAGACTACATTTCCAATATACGAATGTGTCTGTTCATTGAAAGTTAAGCCCGTTGGAAAGCTATGGTGTTTGTTAAGGGAGTCTGAAATGTAGTCTGTAACTGTTCAGCCTCTGCCATTCAGTCAAGCATGTTCCAAGGTATTTTAAATGGGTTGAAGTTAGTCAATGTGTAATAAACATCTACCAGAACCCTAAAGTCCATCAAGGGAAAAGGAGCTAAATCAACTATGGAACGTTTATGCTAAGCAATATTAACATGCTGCTCAAAAGAATGCAAATGAAATAGAAGAATGTATAGTCCTTTCTTTTAAGGCTTATTATAAAATCAAGTGTCAGAAAAACTTGTATATTATACTTAACTAAATATATATATATATACATATATATATTATATAGGGTATATAGTTATATGACGTATAAATACAATGGAATAAATTTAATTGTGTAGAAAAAGACCAAAGTTTGCACGATAAACTGTTTATAGTGTTGCCTTGAAAAATATGGTAGAGAGGGAAAAAAGTAGTGACAAATGCACATTTTCTATCAATATTTTTCTATTAATTAATCATAGGTATAAAATAATGGTTTTTAAATTCTATGTACTGACATGAGGAGATGTCTATAATATATTGTTAAACCAAGAGAAGCATATTGCAAATTATTATACAATACGATACAACACAATACAATTCAATACAATATCATTTAGGGGAAAATCATATCTACTTCCAGTTGTATATGTGTGTTATATTTCCAGTTATATATTCATATGTGTATAAATATATATGCACACATTTATAAGTACATATATACATGTATATGTGTATATATATGCACACATTTATAAGTACATATATACATGTATATATACATGTACATACATACATATATACATGTATATATACATGTATACATATATACATGTATATATGTACTTATAAATGTGTGCATATATATACATGCACTAAAAAAAGTATGGAAGTGTATATATATATTTATATATATTCCAGTTATATCCAGTTATATATTCATATGTGTATAATGTGCATACACATATACACATGTATATATGTACTTATAAATGTGTGCATATATATACATGCACTAAAAAAAGTATGGAAGTGTATATATATTTATATACATACACTGAAAAAAGTATGGAAGCATATAAATCATTTAACAGTGGATACCCCTAGGAATTGGGTGAATTGAAGGAAGAAAATTTCCACATCTTTCTATATACACTTTCATGGTATTTGACTTTTTACAAGCATGTAATTTGTATAGATTAAGGACCATTATGTTCATAAAATAATACAAGCTTGTTACTTAAAAAAATAAAGCAATGCATAAAGGAACAAAAGGAAAAGTAAAAATTAGTTCCAAAGTCTATTCTAATTCTTATGTCCCAGAAATTAAAAAAAGTTTGGTGGATATCATTCCAAACATCTTTATACATCTGCATCCATATAGTATAACCATATAGATGGATAAGAAGATAGGAAAAATGGAATCTATTTCTTCTAATGTCTAAATAATATATTAAATTTTGCTTTACTTGATTTAGAGATAAAAATTAAGACTTAAGGTAAAAAACCAAAGTAACTTTTACACTTCTCAGGTAGCTTTATCCATAAGTATCACTCTCTGAATAAAACAATACTGTTATTGGAGGTTGTAGCCAGTCCATAAAGACAGGATAAAGTAAAGACTGGCTGACTGGCTTCAGGATTGGAAAAGAAAAAATGAAAATCATTATTCCTAATGTATGATATGATTATCCATATGGGTAACAGATTCTCATCTAAGTAACTAGACATAATCAAATTGGGTAACTTTGCTGGATGTAATATCAACATAAAAGTCAATTAATTAATGATTTGTTTCAGAGTATAATAAAGAAACACAGACCATAAATACTCTTTTACCATATAGAATTAGAAAACTGGACAATTGCAGAAAACTTGTATTTATTTATTTTTTCAATGTTCATTTAATTTGAAGGAGAGAGAGACTGCCAGTGGGGGAGACGGGCAGAGAGGGAGAGAGAGAATCGCAAGCAGGTTCCTCACTGTTAGCACAGAGCCTGACACGGGGCTAAATCTCACAAACCATGAGATCATGACCTGAGTTGAAATCAAGAGTGAGACACTTAACCAACTGAGCCACCCAGATGCCCCCCAAAATCATTTTTATATATTGAACAACAGGCAACACTAAACTTATCCATGAGAGAAATCTGAAAACAAATAAAGCACGCCACAATCACCCTGCATTTCTGGATGGAGGCAATATCCAGATCCTGGGTGCAAGGAAGGAGGAAACAATAAAGCTTGGCACTCTAGCTTAGTTTAGCATATGGAGAAGGGAATTCAGGAAAGTTGAGACAAATGGAAACTGTGCAGCAGAATTTTGTAGAAGGAGATATTAAGAAAAACACTTTCAAGGGGTGCCTGGGTGGCTCAGTTCAGTTAAGTGTTGGACTTCGGCTTAGGTCATGATCTCACATTTCTTGAGTTCGAGCCCATCTAAGGGTCTGTGCTGACAGCTCAGGGCCTGGAGCCTTTTCCAGATTCTGTGTCTCCCTCTCCCTCTGCTCCTCCCATGCTTGCCTTCTCCCTCTCATAAATAAACATTAATTTTTTTTTTAAAAAGAAAGAAAAACAGCTTCAAAAACTGTCATTGAGGTCCCTTAGTCATTGCTGTGTACTAGGCTGTGCAAGTGAAATGTAAAACTCAAATGAAAGCCAGGAAAAGGGTTGTAAGATGAACAATTCTTACAGTGTAGAAATTCATTTGTCATCACTAGGACATTCAAGAGACTCTAGAGGGGTCATATCTTGGTAAAGAGATTGAAGTATGCCTATAAGGAAAACTACTCTAGACATGCTATAGAAATGCTTAAAAATAGGAATTAAGGGCTTCAAACTAATATTTAAGTTAATTGCCTACAAGAACAAAGCACAACACTCCTTAAAGTACAGCATCAAATTATAAATATTCAACAATTTAACTCCATGTCTAGCATACAATAAAAAATCACTACATATACAAAGAAGTAAGAAATTATAGCACATAATTAGTAGAAAAATCAGTCAATAGAAACAGACCAAGAAATGACAGGGAAGGCAGATTAGAAAAGATGACATTAAGACAGTAACAGTAAATATGCTTAATATGTTCAGAGATTTAAAATGATGAAGAGAAAAATGAATGATACAGAAAATAACTAAATGAAATGACTAGAGATGAAAAGCAAGGTATTTGAAATAAAAAATGCACAGGATCGGGTAAAGAGCAAATTAGAATGTGAACCCAGCAATAGTATCAATTCAAGTTGAAGCACACACAGCGAGAAAAGAAAAAAGACTGAAAACCAATAAAAAGAGCTTCAGTGACATCTGAGACAAGAGCAAGCAGTCTGTCTAGCACACCTACATTTGGAGTCTCAGAGAAGCAGTAAGTGAATTAGGCAAGATCACAAGATATAAATTTAAGACAAATTCAATTTCATTTCTCTGTAATAGTAATAAATAGTTGGATGTTGAAGTTTAAAAAATTATCAAGCCATAAAAATGTGGACTACTTCAAAATATATTTAGCAAAAGATGCACACACATTGCACGTTGAAAGTTATGAAATATTGCTAAGAGATACTTAGGAGAACAAAATAAATGGAGAGGTATGCCATATTCACGAGTGGGAAGATCTAATATTGTCAAGATGTCAATGGTCCTCCATTTGCTCTACAGATGAACTCCATTTATATGCAACTGAAGGAAAGACAAATTTATTCAACAGGAAGAAAGCAGATGAATGATTACAAAAATTTGGTAAGATCTTTGACAAAGGACATAGGGTCTTGTGGTTACATGGATGTGTGCATTTATCAAAACTTACAGAACTGAACACTTGAAATGGGTATGTTTTCTTATAAGGGTAAATTATATATCAATAAAGGAGATTTAAAAATAGGTATTTCAATAGGTCTAGCAAAAATCAGAAACTTTAAAAAAACATTTATAACAACTAAAACAAAAATTATCTAAGAATAAATCTACCAAAAAGTATACAACACCTCTCTGTGTGTAATATGAGCGCATATATGGGTGTATGCACATGTACATGTGTTGCATATGTGTTTCCCTTCAATCTATTAACCTATGCTTGATTGTCTTTTCAGTTATTAGCATTCTGTTTTTTATGGCTTCTGTACTTGAATTCTTTTTTTTAAATGTTTTATTTGTTTCTGAGAAAGAGAGACAGAGACAGAGACAGAGACAGCATGAGCAGGGGAGGGTCAGAGAGAGAGGGCGATACAGAATCTGAAACAGGCTCCAGGCTCTGAGCTAGCTGTCCGCACAGAAGCCAATGCAGGGCTCCAACCCACGAACCATGAGATCATGACCTGAGTTGAAGTCGGACGCTTAACCAACTGAGCCACCCAGGTGCCCCTGGTTTTTGTACTTGAAAGGGTTTTTATTTCTGTAATAAATTTTCTTCTCTTCAATCTCTTTTTCTTTTCAAATATTCTTATAGTCTTATCACATTTTGGCTTCTTTATTCTTTGATATTCTTTTTATTCAGGTTAATATGTTCTTTTAATATCTTTGAAATTATGGAGAACAATGTGTGGGAAATCAAATAGCTATGTCCTGGTTAAGCAGATTATAGGGAACGCATTACATTGCTTTCTGGCCCTGCTGAAAATAGCGGACCAGTATCTAGTTAGCATATAGATATACATGGGTTGGGTCCTGCCTGTGCTCATGGTCTAAGACCATGTTATCTATGTAATATCTTATCTCGTTCTCCCCCCTGCTTTTGGCGTTGTTCTTTCGTAGTCTTGGGAATACCTTATTTCTTTGCATACTTGCTATACACTCTTACTGGCGTGTAGCCCCTGACATATTGCGCAATGTTTTACCGAAGATGTATGTCTAATAAATATGGGAGCTTGAGGAGACTTCCCTTAGGCTCCTCTCACCTCTTGACTTGCATGGAGTCCTGAGTAATCCTTTCTGCTGCCCTCGGCTCTGCTGGACAAAGCCAAAAGCCAAACCCACAACAATGGATGTGAACTCTTTTTGTCTCTATTTCTCTGGGTAAATCTTTACATGATGTAGACCTTTCATTTTCATTTCACTCGTATACACTTCTCTCATTTATTTATAGCATTTTTATTTATGTACTGTGTTTTGTTTTGGATAATTGCTTATTTTAAAATAAAATAATAAAAACAATATTATGTATTTATATAATTATACTATATTTTATTTATATAATTATACTATATTATATTATATTATATTATATTATATTATATTATATTATATTATGAGTAAGTGGTGTAGGGCAAATAAAAAAGGGTAGTTCATGGTTTTGCTTCTGATTTAGTATTTTGAAACCATCTCACCAAACGTTTTATCTCCTTTCCCCTGATAGCTTATTTTTCCTTAGTGCTTGATGTTTAAGAGTTTAAATAGCTTAAAACACAGCCCTTAAGTGACAGGAGTTTGATGCTAAATTATAGCAATTACTGCCCTACCTCCATAATTTACCCCACTTCTTGTCAGGAAGTTTCCCTTGTCTAAGGTTATAATTCATAGAAGATGTAAATGAAGAATAAATATAGTTTCTCTTTCAGATCTACGTCCTCTGCCATTATGCTGTGTCTGACTGAGTTTATATGATACTCCTTACTTCAGTCATTATCTTACTACACCTCAAAATCTCATCACTTTAATCAACGCATTTAGATAGGACTGAACTTTTAGAGAACTTGGTTTCCTGATCAAATTCTGAAAAAAGTATATTCCAGCTTTCAGTTTTGTCTAGTTCAGTCCAATTTCAATATAGTTGCCCGAAGTATTTCATATATTTTAGTATGTAGCTAAAGTCATACTAAAGTGTATAAATAGGGGCACGTTGATGGCTAAGTCAGTTAAACATCTGACTTCAGTTCAGGTCATGATCTCAATGGTTCGTGAGTTTGAGCCCCAGGTCCTGTGCTGACAACTCTGAGCCTGGAGCCTGCTTCAGATTCTGTGTCTCCCTCTCTCTCTACCCCTCCCCTGCTCACGCTCTCTCTTTCTTTCAGAAATAAACAGTAAAAAAATTAAAAATGAACAAAATGCATAAACATGTATATATGCATTTATAAATGTAAAAATGCCTCATTCATTGACGACAACATAAAATTTCCTTCTATCTTTCTTTCATTTGTGTGTGTGTGGCGGGGGGGGGGGGGTCTTGAGGNATAAAAATGTCTCTTGTAGTATATAGTAATTTACAAAAATATCCAACTTTATAAAAAGAAAAAAGTATACCAGAAATGAATTTGCATATTAAATATACAGAAAGGGTGCAGTCCCTCCAAATAAATTAGTTTCTCTTAGTTGTATCTATCTCTAGTTTATACTACTTGGAAATAAAGTGCTTATTTACCTAATTTTTTATTTAAAATTTTTTCTACTTCATTCTGCTTATTATTATTATTATTTTAATTTACATCCAAGTTAGTTATCATATTGTGCAATTATCATTTCAGGAGTAATTCCAGTGATTCATTGCCTATGTATAACACCCAGTGCTCATCCCAACAAGTGTGTCTTCCTTAATGCCCCTTACCCATTTAGCCCATCCCCACCCATAGACCCTCCAGCAACCCTCTTTGTTCTCTGTATTTAAGAGTTCGTTATGTTTTGTCCCCCTCCCTGTTTTTATATTATTTTTGCTTCCCTTCCCTTATATTCATCTGTTTTGTATCTTAAATTCCACCTATGAGTGAAGTCATATGATATTTGTCTTTCTCTGACCAACTTATTTCACTTAGCTTAATACTCTCTAGGTCCATCCATGTTGTTGCAAAGGACAAGATTGTAATACTCCATTCTGTACATATACCACATCTTCTTTATCCATTCATCTGTCGATGGACATCTGGACTCTTCCCATACTTTGGCTATTGTCAATAGTGCTGCTATAAACGTTGGAGTGCATGTGCCCCTTTGAAACAATACACTTGTATCCCTTGGATAAATACCTAGAAGTGCAATTGCTGGGTCACAGGGTACTTCTATTTTTAATTTTTTGAGGAACCTCCATACTGTTTTCCAGAGTGGCTGCACCAGTTTTCATTCCCACCAGCAGTGCAAAACAGATCCTCTTTCTCTGCATCTTTGCCAACACATATTGTTGCTTGAGTTGTTAATTTTAGTTATCCTGACTGGTGTGAGGTGGTATATCATTGTGGTTTTGATTTGTACTTCTCTGATGATAAGTGATGTTGAGCATTCTTTTATTTGTTAGCCATCTGGATATCTTCTTTGGAAAAGTGTCTTTCATGTCTTTTGCCCATCTCTTTACTGGATTATTTGTTTTTTTGGGTGTTGACTTTGATAAATTCTTTAAAGGTTTTGGATATTAATCTTTTATCTAATATGCCATTTGCAAAATCTCCCATTCCATTGGTTGCCTTTTAGTTTTGCTGATTGTTTCCTTTGCTGTGCAGAAGCTTTTTATCTTGATGAGTTGCCAATAGTTCATTTTGCTTTTATTTCCCTTGCCTCCAGAGACGTGCTGAGTAAGAAATTGCTGCAGCCAAGGTCAAAAACATTTTTGCCTGTTTTCTCCTCTAGGATTTTGATGGCTTCTTAGATTTAGGTCTTTCATCTATTTTGAGTTTATTTTTTTGTATGGTGTAAGAAAGTGGCCCAGGTTGATTTTTCTGCAATCACTGTCCAGTTTTCTCGACACCATTTGCTGAAGAGACTGTCTTTATTCCATGGGATATTCTTTCCTGCTTTGTCAAAGACTAATTAATCCACGTTTGTGGGTCCATTTCTGGTTTATCTATTCTGTTCCATTCATTGATCTAAGTGCCAGTCCCATACTGTCTTGATGATTACAGCTTTCTAATATATCTTGAAATCCAGAATTGTGATGCTTCCAGCTTTGGTTTTCTTTTTAAGGATTGCTTTGGCTATTCAGGGTCTTTTCTGGTTCCATACAAATTTTAGAACTGTTTGTTCTAGCTCTGTGAAGAATGCTGGTGTTATTTTGACAGGGATTACATTGAATATGTAAATTGCTTTAGGTAGTATCAACATTTTAACAATATTTGCTTTTCCAATCCAGGAGCATGGAATATTTTTCCATTTTTTTGGTCTTCAATTTCTGTCATAAGCTTTCTATAGTTTTCAGTGCATAGATTTTTCATCTCTTTGGTTTGGTTTATACCTAGGTATTTTAAAGTTTTTGGTGCAAGTATGAATGGGATTGATTCATTGATTTCTTTTTTTAAATTTTTAAATGTTTATCTATTTTTGAGAGAGAAAGAGACAGAAGGTGAGTGGGGAGGGGCAGAGAGAGATAGAAACACAGAATCCGAAGCAGGCTGCAGGCTCTGAGCTGTCAGCACAGAGCCTGATGTGGGGCTTGAGCCCACAAGCTGTGAGATCATGATCTGAGCTCAAGTTGGATGCTTAATCAACTGAGCCACCCAGGTGCCCCTGATTTCTCTTTTTATTGCTACATTATTGGTGTATAGACATGCAACTGATTTCTGTGCACTGATTTTATATCCTGAGAGTTTGCTGAATTCACGGTTTAGTTCTAGCATTTTTTGGTGTGTGTGGAATCTTTAGGGTTTTCCGTATAGAGTATCATGTCATCTATGAAGGGTGAAAGTTTGACTTCTTCCTTTTTGATTTGGATGCCTTTTTATTCCTTTGTGTTGTCCTACTGCCGAGGCCAGGACTTCCAACACTAAGTTGAATAACAATGGTGAGAGTGGACATCCCTGTCATGTTCCTGACCTTAGGGGGAAAGTTCTCAGTTTTTCCCCATTATACCTACTTTAATCAACAGTTTCCACAAACAGGGTATCCCTTAACAATGGGCAAGAGCAATGACCAAGTGTTCTCCAGAAAGGAATTCTGGCAGAGACCTAACTGTTCACATAACAGTTAAACAAAATTGAGAATAAATATTAAAACCTCCACATTTATTTGAATAGAAACCTGCTCTACTTGTGTCACTTTTATTTCTTCATATGCTGTTACCTTGAGTGATCCTCAAGAAAAATTGTCTTCATCAATATGTGCCAAAATAAGTGAATATACCCTTAAAACGATATAGTTCATTTTTAATTTTTTAAATGTTTTTTACCTATTTCCAGGAGAGAGAGAGAGACAGCATGAGCAGGGGAGGGTCAGAGAGAGAGGGAGATACAGAATCTGAAACAGGCTCCAGGCTCTGAGCTAGCTGTCAGCACAGAGCCTGACGCAGGGCTTGAACCCAAGAACCGTGAGATCATGATTTGAGCTGAAGTCGGACGTTTAGCTGACTGAACCATGCAAGTGCCCTGATATAGTTCATTTTTAAAGAAAATATTTATAAATGTTCCATATAACAAGGAGTTAATATCAAAAATATATGAAGAACTCATACAACTCAACACCAAAAAGACAAACAGTCCAATTCAAAAATGGGCAGAGGATGAGAATAGATATTTTCCCAAAGAAGACATATATAAACCTGACAGACACATGAAAAGATGCTCATTATCACTAATCATCAGGACTATGGAAATCAAAACCACAACAAAATATCACCTCACACCTGTCAGGATGGTTAGTATCAAAAAAGCCAAGAAATAGCATATGTTGGTCAGGATGTGGAGAAAAGGAAACCCTTGTGCATTGTTGGTTGGTGCAGCTGCTATGGAAAACATTGCTCAAAAGTTTAAAAATAAGAATGCCATACAATCCAGTAATTCCTCTTCTGAATATTTACCCTTCCAAAAAAACAAAAACACTAATTCAAAAAGATAAGCGCTCCTACATTCACTGCAGCATAATTTACAACAGCTATGATGTAGAAGTAATCTAATGTCCATCAATAGATTATGGGCTAAAGAGTAAAATCGTGCCCTTTGAGACAACATAGGAGGACCTAGAGGATTTACGCTAAGTGAAATAAGTCAAACAGAAAAAGATGAATACCATATTATTTTACTGACATATGAAATGTGAAACACAAAACAAAAGAGAAATCGATTCATAAGTCTAGATAAAAAACTGGTAGTTGCCAGAAAAGAGGTGGGGGAGGATGGGAAAAATGGGGATAGGGAGTTAGGAGGTACAAATGTCCAGTTACTTGCCATTTATAGGCATCTGATTACCCAGGCTGAAAAAGTAGCCAGCATCTGAAATGTAGTTGGGAAAAAAAAGTTTCAGAGGATCCCAAATTAGTTATTAAATGTTTGGTCTAGAAATTACACACAATAATTTTGCTCAAAAATCACTTACCAGAACTGGTCTCACAGTCTCATACAACCATAAGCGGACAAGATTTTAATTACACCATTGCTCAGAACATTGAAGATTAGCCTTAATGACTAACACAGAATACCCCAGGAAAAATAATTATATGAGATTATTCAAATATGATGAAATAACCAACAAAAACAATGTATTTCCTAAACTTCCTGAGGATATTAGTTATTATCACATTAAGTCAATATTATAAAAAAATAAGAAATAGTAACATAAGACAGTTACATGAGTAAGTACAGCTACAGATTTCCTATGAGTACAATTCAAGAACTTAATTATTTTTGGTTATATTATATATTTTATGTAAAAAACATTTATTGGCAGAGGCAAACATTGTTCGTGGATGTGTGTTGCCAAAATTATGATCATGATTATAAAGAGGGACAGGGACTCTTGATACATTGTTATTTTTGGTGATAGTCATTCTGGAAACGTGTTTCCATACTGAAACCAGTGAAGATTTATATTTATTGTTATTTTAAGGTTTTATAACTTTAGGTGATCTGATCTTTGGTCAATTTCCCCTTCACAAATGTCTTTCGCAAGTGAAACTTGTTTATTTTCTGGAGGGTTTATATCACATTATTTAAGTTATTTTAAAAAAATGTTTGCTATGTTAATTTATTTAAAGTTTCTGTTAATAAGTAGTTTTATATAGATAAACGTAGTTCTGATGACTTTGGTCACCAAATTTCTTCACTCCAGTCCCTGCAGTCAAGTCATCCCCTGGTGTGCCTTTGGGAACCTTCTCAATATTCATACAATATCCAATGAAGAGACTTTGAAGGCAATCTTTGAACCCTGAACTTCCATAAATGTTGGAAAACACATCACCACTTTTAGGAGTTGCTTAAAAACCATCTAAATGTGTAAAATGTGTAAAAAGACAGTCACCATAAATATTAGCAAGGTATCATAAAGGTGAAGTTCTCAAGGGCAAAGTCTTATATTAGTTCTATAATTACTCTATGCATAAATTTGGCGCATAGCAGACATAGAACAAATATTTGTTTATTAAATGAATGGTTGAAGAGTCCAACTATAGCATAGTACTTATTGGACTGTTTGCAGAGCTTCAAGACAAATCAACACTATCCAATGGTTGTAAGACTTGTATTTGTCATAGCTAGCATGCCATGGAAGGAGGGTGTAGGCATGGGAATATTCCTAAAATAAAATGCCACAGACAGTTACTAAAGTTCAATAGCTTTTCTTAAACATTTTCTATTTTGTAGTATGCCTGTGGTTAACACCTAGAGTTCTGAAAAGGTGGATATCAATAATTTTTGCTACTATGTTTTTGTTGTTCTTTTAGAGATTTACCAAAGTCCTCACTGTGCCATCCTGGAAGTTCACTTCAGACAATTATTTTTATTGCTTTGCTTGAAAACTAACTCATGTAGCCACAACCTATATATTTCTTCACCATCATGTTATGCTTATCTTATATATCTTCCTTAGTTAAACAGATAATCTAATCAATTTTAATATAGTCATTTATTTTTTTGTTTATTCAATAGTTTTCTTTGAGCATCCACAACATATACAATTCTTTGCTATTTACTGTGGGAGATATTAAAGAAAACTTCAGACAACTACCTCACCCTCTAGGACTCTGCAATTAAATTGTATAAGATAGGCATAATATGTATGACTACAAAACCTTGAATTATATTTGTTACATAAAATAATAAAAATAGTTAAACAGTTCTAAGGAGTGATAGTTTACCTACAGGCATTATGAATGCTTCATGAAGTCATGGCATAAAAGTTAATACATTTATGGATGATAATGTCCCATTTCTAAATATATATTTTTAATAGGTCAGCTTATCCTAAATATTTTATGAATGTAGTTATTTTAATCACTAACACAAATCAGTAAAGAGACATATTGGAAAAAGCAGGTTTTCAATGCCCCTCAAATCATACTATATCTGTGACATTCTATTCCAACTGTTCCATGGCATAATCATCATCAGTTATTTTCTCTTTTCTTTCAAGTTTACAAAACCATTTAATATTTGCCGATGTCTATTATTATCACCCACTTGAAAGTTAAATGGGAAACACATTTTTGTTGGAGCACAAGGTTAGTATTCCACATAACTAGAGAAAACTAAAAGCATAAAGTCCTAAATTAATTGCCCAACACTACAGATATTTACATGATAAGAAAGTGCTAGCTTTTATTTCATCTGTGAGCAAGCTGGTCGTGTCCATATTTGGTACACTAAAAGATGTTGAATGAACGACTGGGGCATCTGTGGAAGCCCAAAGAGAACTAACATCTTCCAAATAAATGTCTGAGCAAAAATAAACAATCAAAGAACAGGTCTGTTCAATTCCAATGTTGGCTCTAAAAATAGTTATATATGAAAATAGAGTCAAGGGTTTTACAAAGTACCTTGGCAATAAGAAGAGTTATTCCAATGAGGTGTAAGTCTTAGGAATTCAAAGAGTTGAGCACAGCAACTAAATGGCTAAGTTATAAACACAGGGAGAAGCATTAGTAATAATGACATGCATGGTGGGAACTCCTGTACAAAGCACCATAAATCTGACTGACTAACGTCAGCAAGACACAAAACAGCAGCTGAAACAAAAGATTTGAAAAACTTGCTGAGAAAAGGTCAGTGGGGAACTGTGAATAACTTAGCAGGAATAGTAATGGACAATGCCAGCCAGTCTTTCTACATGATCAGAGCATTACAATTTGAAAGTACTCAAATAAAGATGAAATACTAGATGTTAAAATGCATTCTGTGTGTTTACTGGAAGGTTGTTCATGTTAATCCTTTTAAATCTCTGCTCAGTATTAAAGCTTAGAGAATCCTTCATATGGCAGCAAGGAGTCATTTTTCAAAGAGGTGTAATGGAAGGATAATCCTAATATTTGTTGCTTGATTTTTAGTCCTCATTCAGTTGATGTGAAAATGGGATTCATTTTGCAGGCTGATTATAAAACTTTATGAATCTCAAAATTTAGCCAAAGCATACGCAAATGAGTTCCAAACCTTCCATCATGTGAAGTAGGGCAGTGGGGATGTTGAAGTTTCAGCATATTAATGATACTGTCATTTTCTATAGATGTGCTACTTTCTGGATTCCTTAAGCTATCAATATTTTTTATAATAACATATTTATTAGACAGAATAAATCTGAATACCACAACAAAGACTACTTCTTGAGACTTTGACTTCTGCTATTGTTCCCATGGGGACACTTTGTGTGGAACAAATTAGCCCAGCAGCCTCCTGGTCACATAAAAATATGGCACAATAGCACTTGAATTAAAAAGCCAAGTCTATTGATGCTAATCTGTAATTCTCCTGAGTATGCCAGAGGTAGTGGTTAATTTCATGTGTTGACTTGACTAGGCTGCAGTAATGAGGTTTCTGGTCAAACATCAATCTAGATGGGGCTATGAAGGTATTTCTTCAATGTGACTAATATTTAAATCAGTAAACTTTGACTAAGGCAGGTTACCCTCCATAATGGTAAAAAAATCATTTAATAAGTTGAAGATCTTAAGAGAAAAAACTGAGGTCATCAGAGGAAGACCGAATGCTACCTACAGACTGCTTTTGGATTGGACACTGCACTATCAACTCTTCCCTCAGTCTCTAGTTTGTTGGTTTGCCTGTAGATTTTGGATTTGCCAACCCCCACAATCACGTGAGCCAAGTTCTTAAAATAAATCTCTCTCTCTCCACACACACATCTTACTGGTTCTGTTTCCCTGTAGGACACAGATTAATACACCATGTTAAAGAGGAACCCTCTGACCTCTTCCATATTTGTCCAGCAGGGTGTCCGAATCACCCATAGTGGTAAGTGGGTTGACCATCTCAAGAAATGCTGAACACTGTGGTATACATATGTTGAATAGAATTCCTATAGGTATTGACTTGAAGTAATAGACTTTCCGTTAACCTTGGGGTGAATAGTATACATCTGAATGCTTCTGTTTTCCAGTTGTCTAGTTGAGTTGAAAGCAATTTATTATAAGCACTGAAAATTGAATTGCAACATAAACCTACTGGCTTTTTGCACACAAAAATGATGAGTTTATTCCAAGACCAGCATGAAGTATTTTGATATGGTTTTCTATTAGTGGTGATGTCTTGAGGTATGCTGTATCTCCACATTTCTTGGATCCCTTTTTGACCAACAGTAGACAATAAAAATATATACAAATTCAGGGCATCTGGGTGTCTCAGTCGGTTAAGTGTCCAACTTCAGCTCAGGTCATGATATCAAGGTTTGGGATTTTTGAGCCCTGTGTCAGCCTCTGTGCTGACAGCTCAAAGCCTAGATCCTGTTTCAGATTCTGTGTCTCCCTCTCTCTGCCCTCCCCCACTCACTCTCTCTCTCAAAAAATATAAACATTTTAAAAATTATATATATATATATATTTATATACACACACACACATATATATATATTCAACCCACTTCACCTCAATTCAAAAACATTTGCTAAGGGCCCACTATGTTCAGTGATAAGGATAAAAAGATGAAGAATAACTCTGCCTTGAAAGAGGTCACTACTCAGTAGGAAGACAACATATAAACACATTTTTTAAATAATGAAAATGTCTAATTAAGGGAATGGATTTAAGACATCTTTAGTCCACCCTTCTACTACAAACCCTATCAAAAAAAGAAAATAAGTAAAAAAGAAAATCTTCATTAAGACAAAGAAACTGCTGTAAGTCTCAACCTTACATTATGATACACACCTGGCCCAAGAGAAGAAAACATGCTTAGTACCAACACATGTTATATTAGATTTTGAGCCAGAAACAAATTTCTCCCCCACAATTGTCACATTCTAAAGGACATATACAATAGTGTATATTTTTATTAAAATGCCCTGCTAGACTGACTTACACAGCTCAGAATTATGAAACAGGTACATTAAAGGAAAACTCATGGTGGTGTACATGTCATTTCTATTATCCATGACCTAGCTTCTCTATCAAAGCAGATAACTCCATAGAAAAGAGGTTGAAGAATTAAAAAAAAGGGACTGTTAAGGCCAGGTTGCTACGCTTAGCAATCTAAGAAGACATTTGATCCTCAAGAAAGGAAATAACTTGATGAGAGCCGTGTTTGTAATAAATTCCGAAACCATTCTTCAGCAGATCACTCCACCATTCAAAGCCCAGTAATATTCAGAAAAGATATTATCATGAGAATATGCCTGAAAAGAATAAAGAGGAAGGAAAATAGACTAGAAGAAAGAAGGAATGAGAAAGAGACCATGAACAGAAAGCAACTGAAAACCAGAGGCATAGTTAAATCACATAATTCTACATGTAAAATTGTAGAGAATAATTTTTCCTTTCTAAAGGAAAGGAATCAAAAAATTCAAAATAATCATAGAAGCATATAAAATATAATCACAGAACCATGGAAAGAAATAAAAAGCATTTTTTCCCTTTTTAAAATAATTTTATTTGAATCCAAGTTAGTTAACATATAGTGTAATAATGGCTTCAGGAGTAGAATTTAGTGATTCATCATTTACATACAACACCCAGTGCTCATCCCTACAAGTGCCCTCCTTAATGCTCATCACCCATCTAGCCCCTCAACCCATCCAACACCCCTCCAGCAACTCTGTTCTCTGTATTTACGAGTCTCTTATGGTTTGCCTCCCTCTCTGTCTTTATCTTATTTTTTCCTTCCCCTCCTCTGTGTTCATCTGTTTTGTTCATAAATTCCACATATGAGTGAGATTATATTTTTATAAAACTTGGGAATTACAGGAAGACAAACAAAAACATCATAATCATGAAAAACATTCTAGAAATAACCCCCAAAATGGGATAAATGTAACTGAAAAAAGTCAGGTAGGGAGTAAGTTACAGAAAATATCACCAAAAGAAATGAAAAAACCATATATGAGGAATTTCAGAGAAATTAATGGTGGAGATCTAACACACACAAGATGGTTTCTGAAGAAGAGAAAAGAAATGGTTTGGAAGTCAAAAGGGCAGTTCACATAGATTCTAATTCTCCACTCATTCCAGGAACATGACATGATTGCAATTTGTCATTCCTTTGATAGCCATGTGGCTAGATTAGGCCAAAGAAATGTAACCAATAAAGGCTTTAGGAGTTAGTGTTTAATCTACTACATTTCCTGTTCTCCCGATTTGGTTCAATAGGAGAAGCGTGCATCAGAAAGGAGGCCTCAATACTTCCTGGTATTACCTAAGTATGCTGGCTTTAAACAAAAAGTCTTAACTCTGAAACAGAAAGTAGAAAAGTGGTTGCCAGGAGCTCAGCGTTGGGGGGAAATAGGGAGAGGTTGATAAAAGAGTACAAAACTTTCAACCATAAGATGAATAAGGTCTGAAAATCTACTGTATAACAAAGTGATTATAGTTGGTAATAGTGTATTCCATGACTGAAATTTGCTCAGAGAGTAGAACTTAAATGACCTTATCAAAAAAAAAAGTATTCTTTCACAACGTATACGTGAAGCTAATCACCATGATGCACACTTTAAACACATTTTGCAATTTTATATGTCAATTATATCTCAATAAAGCTGAAAAAATAAAAATGTAAAAGGAGGCTTCATTACCTTGGGTTCTTAAGTAACAATAATTATCAGAGCCCTGATGATCCATGTTGCACTTGTAATATTAGCAAGAAATAAACTTTCATGTGTCAGGCCACTAAGATTTTAATTCTACAGCATAACTTATACAAACTGGGATGGGAAAATCTTTCAAGAAAAATAGGCTATCTCAAAAATCTTAGAACAGTTTCAAATTTAATAAGTTCAGAAGTATGAATGATCCCAACTTATAAAAAAAACAGTATTTGAAAATTTAATTATTGACATTTCCTCTACCCTTAATTTATTTTTGTTTACCACACTAATGCATTTATTTTTGTTGTTTCTTTCAGTGTTTGCCATCTTAAATAAGACGAAATAAAAGACTTAAAAATGTACATTTTTGTTTGAAATTCTCAAAAACTAAATACAAAAACACGTAAGTGTCTTTCAAGTGATGAAGCTAGCAGGGGGGTTATTTGCTTCCTTCACTGTCTCTGTCTCTCTGCCTCTTTCTCTCCCTCTTCCTTCCTTTTTTTTCTTTTCCTTTAAATATTTTTTAAATGTTTATTTATTATTTGAGAGACAAAGAGTGAGTAGGGGATAGGCAGAGAGAGAGAGGGAGATATAGAATCCAAAGCAAGCTCCAGGCTCTGAACTTTCAGCACAGAGTCCAATGTGGGGCTCAAACCCACAGCCTAGCAAGATCATGACCTGAGCCAAAGTCAGACGCTTAACTGACTAAGCCACTCAGGTGCCCCCTTCCTTTTTTTCTTTCTACCAACTATGTTGCCTGGAACTGTATAGATGTTAAACTTTTCTGGAACAGAATTGAATTATTGCTGCTTTCAATATTGGTGTGTAGATCATTCAGGCTGATTTGTTTGACTAAGAATTATGATTGGAACCATGTGGAATCTACATATGTATGCATGATTAAAAAGATTTCTAGAGGTTCCTTACTTTTGATAGCATGGCTTTTATTTAAATCAACTTAGTTGAATGCATTGTAAGTTAAGTTTGGGATTGAACAATTGTAAAAGAGATGATTGATAGAAGCCATTATATAAGTATGTCAAAGTAATTTTTTATAAACTGGTTTAGAAATGACATAACAGCATTTTACAATTAAAATGAAGCTCAAATTGAGACATCTGAAAATGTAACTGACAGGGTTTTACTCTTTCTGTCTTTGAAAGCAAAGTGATCAGTCATGTTCTGGCAAATTAATTACATGCATGAGACTTATCTTTAAATATTTAAAATATCTCAGTTTAAATCTCTTCTTAAAATAACATAATTCTTCTCCATTACACAGCCAACTCTATCGAGATAGAGTATATATGTGGTCCTGAAAAGCCTTCGAAGATCTTTCACCTGTTTTTCATACAGAAGAGAGGTGGTTAGAGGAATTCATTTCAGGTGAATCAAGTAAGTACAAGTAACTGTAATCTCCTCTGGCTCACACTTTAGTTCCACTTCTTTACTAAATACTTTATGGATTTGTCCTGGATTTCTCCTAGGTCTCTTATTATTACTTACTTTCCTGTACCGACTCTTTTTTCTCCTCTTGTCCTTTGATTGTAGATAATTTACTGAATTCAATTCTGAACTCTACAGTTTTGCTCCCCTTTAATTTCTTCAACTATTATGACCTAAAATATCATCCCCACACTGAAGATTTCCAATTTAATGTCATAAGCCCCAACAAATTCCCGAACTCCATACCTTCTTTTTCAATTTCCTACTAGATGTGGCAACTGGAATTCTCTGCAAGTTCAACATACCTACAAACGAATCTTACTATCCCTCCAGGGCAATTTTTTTTTTAATGTTTCATTTATTTCTAGGAGACAGAGAGAGACAGCGTGAGCAGGGAGGGTCAGAGAGAGAGGGAGTCACAGACTGAAACAGGCTCCAGGCTCTGAGCTGGCAGTCAGCACAGAGCCCGACGCGGGCCTCGAACCCACGAACCGCGAGATCATGACCTAAGCGAAAGTCGGACGCTTAACCGACTAAGCCACCCAGGTGCCCCCTTCCTGGGCATTTCTTATCAGAGTATATATCAATGCTTCTCAACTTAAGCTTTAGAGAGGGGACTTGGGGTTGTTAGGAAGTGAGGTTGAATCAGACTCATGTCAAAGCAAGCTCTCTCCACATAAAATGTGTCAGAATTTCCTGGGGCACAGAACTGAGGAAGTGAACAGAAAGCAAAGCTTATGGGTGATTTTGCCCAACCTTAATACCCCCTACCTCCACTGACAAAGGCTACTAAGCTTGTGGATATGCAAACTCCTTCTTCCTTTTCCATTCCTTTCAATTGCAATTGCCACCACCATATATGACCAAAGGTGAGGAATTTCTTATTTACACCAGAAGGGGAGAAGAGAAAGAACAGGGGTTGGTGAATTCTGTGGGATGGTCCTAATTCTGAAATATTTCCAACATCTGTTTCATGTTCCTTACTCTCATTCCTTCTACAGCTGCCTTTCTTAAGGATTACCAGGATTACTCTGACTTCTGCAATGACCTAATAAATGACTTCTCTACCTTTAGCCTTTTTTTCCTAATCCCACCTACTCTATATACTGCTACCAGATGTATAAACATATGTCAGTATGGGCATATGTATTAAATTTGTTACATGTATTATTTATACTTCAATCATATATATGTATTTATGCTATATATTATACATGTAATAGATAATATATTATTTATATATGTATATAATAAACGTATTTATTTAATGTATTGTGTTAAAATGCAATAAAATTAATCAATATTTGGTGTACAGTTGGATGAATTTTGAAACTGCATACAGTCACGTAACCGCCATGACCATCATGGTATAGAACATTCCCATCACCTAAAACAGTTATTGCATGTATCAGTATATTGTTTCTATTTATCGCTTAATAATTATTTCAAAGTCTACCTATATCACAGTTAATTTATCCATTCATTGTTTGTTGGGCATCTGAATTGTTTACAATTTTTATTTAATTTTAATTGAAGCATTAAGGTGCACTTATGTTTCCATTCTGTTAAATAAATATATAGGAGTAAGATTGCCTCTTCCAAAGTAACTGTACCATTTTACCCTTTCTCCACCATGTTTGGACATTGCAATTGTTCCACATCCTTGCCAACATTTGGTATTGTTAGCATTTCAAAATTTAGCCATTCTAGTGGATGTGCAGTGGTATTTCACTGGGGTTATAATTTTCAATTTTCCTGATGACTAATGACGTTGAACACTTTTTCTTTCTGTGTTTATTTGACACTTATGTGTCTTTCTGTGCAAAATGTTTCCTGAAATCTTTATCTTTTTCAAAATTTTGTCTTCTAATTATTAAGTTGTAACAGTTACTTTTATAACCTGGATACAAATGTATTTCAGATATATGTTTTGTATATATTTTCTCCTACCCTTTTCATTTTCCCAACAGTATCTTTTGAAAAGCAAAAGTTTTAATTTTAATAAAGTCAAATTTAACCATGTTTTTCTTCCACAGTTCATCCATTTGGTGGCATATCTAAAAAAAAAATCGTTGCCTAACCTAAGATCAAAAAGATTTTCTCATTTTCTTCCAGAACTTTTATGGTTTCAATTCCTACATTTAATTCTTACAATCCTTTCACATAGTTTGTGTACATGAAATAAGGTAAGGACCAAAGCTCCGATCATTTGCATAGAAATATCCAATTATTCCAGCGGTATTTGTTGAAAAGACTATTCTTTGACTATTAAGTTACTCCGGCTCCTTTGTCTTATATGTTGATCTTAATACTAGTATCACACTGTCTTGATCACTAAAGTTTTATGCTAAGCCATAAAATCAAGTATTACAAGTATCTTAATTTTATTCATTAAAAATCATATTTTCATCAAGAATCATGTTGGATATTCTAGATACCTAGTATTTCCATACAGATCTAACAATTACCTTGTCTGTGCGCCTGCAGGGCTCAGTCTGTTAAGTGTCTGACTTTGGCTCAGGTCATGATCCCACAGTTCATGGTTGGAGCCCTGCATCAAGCTCAGAGCTGAAGCTGGTAGCCTGAAGACTGCTTCGGATTCTGTGTCTCCCTCTCTCTCTGCCCCTCCCTCATTTGTGCATGCACGCTCTCTCTCTCTAAAAATAAATAAATAAACTTTAAAAAATAGGAAAAAAGTGCCTTGTCAAATTCTACCAACAAAATCCTGATGGATTTTTATTGGAATTACATCACTTCCGTAGATCATATTAGGGAAAATCTGAAGTCTTCATACTATTTATTAACCCTTCCAAAAAATGGAGTATCTCTCATTTATTTAGATCTTCTTTAATTAATTTCAGCAATGTCTTCTAGCTTATAGGATTTGAGCACATTTTGTTAAGTGTGTTTCTAAGTATTTCATATTTTATGCTATTTTAACTGGTATCGTTTTTTAAATGACATTTTCTAGTTATGCCTTGCTAGTGTACAGAAATACAATTGATTTTGTATACTGACTTTGAATCTGCAATCTTGTTAAATTCATTTACAAATTTTTGTTGCTTTTTGTAGAATCCTTAGGATTTTCTATGTATTCAAACATGCCTTCAACAATTAAGAGTTTATTCTTCCATTCCTATTTATATATTTTTATCTGTTTGTTTTATTTGTTTTTTGCTTTATTCCCTTGGCTACAACTTCCATTACAATGCACAGGAGAAGTGGAAAGAGGGAACATATTTACCTCTTTCGAAATGCAGGGGAAAAATATTCAGGGTTTAATATTAAGTTATCATGCTAGCTGTAGGTTTTCCATAGATGTCCTTTGTCATATTGAAGAATTTCTATCCTATTCTTGGTTTACTAAGATTTTCAATCAGGAAATGATATTAAATTTTGTCAAATGCTTTTTCTGTATCTATACAGGTGATTACATCATTTTTTTCTTTATAGTCTTTTAGTAGGTGAATTTCATTGAAGAGTTTTTAAATGTTTGAACCAACATTGCACTGCTCAGACAAATTCCACTTGGTCATGTTGTATTTTTCTCCATATATATCACTGGATTATGTTATTTTTGCTAAACTCTAAAAGTTATAATTCATTTTATTTGATCTATTTCTTCCTTATCCAATGACGTGCATTGTTTCTGACAATGCTATCAGTCTTATTTTTGTTTCTCTGTATGTAATTTTTTTTCATCTGCTTTTAAGATTTAATCACTCATATTGATTATTATACACTTTGGTATAGTTTTCTTTATGTTACTTGTGTTTGTTGAATTTCTTTAAACTGTGGGTTAATAGTTTTCATCAAATTTAGAAAATTTGGTCCATTACTTTTTCAAATACTTTTTCTATCCTTTCTTCTCTCTCCTACCCTCTAGGGATTCCAAATACATGTAGATTAGGTTGCTTGAAGTTATCACATGACTATTTGTTGTTTATATATTTTATAAGAACTCATATTTCTTATCTTTATTAAAATTTATTATTCAGCAAATATTTTTAATTATCTAGCATTATGCTGGGCACTGGGAAACAGAAGTAAATATAACATACTCCCTGATTTTTTTTACATTTTTTATGATAAAGAATTCCAAATATATACAAAATCAGACAAAGGAGTATAATAAAGCCCTTATATTCATCACTCTGCTTTAATAATTATTAACGTGTGACCAGTATTCTTTCATCTATATCTTCACACAATCCCTTTTCTAGCTACTATATGTATTTTTAACTTTTTATTTCGAAATAATAAATTCACAGGAAGTTACAAACATAGAGAATGCATGCACCATTCACCCAGTTTTCCATAATGGTTATATTTCTAATTTTTTTAATGTTTTTTTATTTTTGAGAGAGACAGAGTGTGAGTAGGGAAGGGGCAGAGAAAGAGGGAGACACAGAATCAGAAGTAGGCTCCAAGCGCTGAGCTGTCAACACGGAGCCTGATGGAGGGCTCAAACTCATGAACTGTGAGATCATAACCTGAGCCTAAGTCAGATGTGTAAGCGACTGAGTCACCCAGTGGCCCCAAGAATGGTTATATTTCATATAACCATAGTACAATATCAAAATCATTGACTTCGGTACAATGTGTATATGGTGTTTTGTTTGGCTGTTGTAATCACATATTGGATTCATGTAACTACCACTGAAATCAAAATACAGAACTGTTTCATCACACAAAGATCTCAGATGTATTACCCCCTTATGGGGTAAAAAGACACATCCTCTTCCTCCCCACCATCTTAACCTCAGGAAAACAATGGCTTAAATACCATCTCTATTCTTTTTTCCTTCAATCCATACTAAACCAACCATAAATGGACATCAAAAATGGTACAGGGGTGCATGGCTAGCTCATGCAACTCTTGATCTCAGGGTTGTAAGTTTGAGCTCCACATTGGGTGGAGAGATTACTGAAAAATAAAATCTTGGGGCACCTGGGTGGTTTGGTTGGTTAGGCATCCGACTGGCTCAGGTCATGATCTCATGGTTTGGAGATTAGAGACCTGCATCTGGCTCTGCGCTGACAGCTCAGAGCATGGAGCCTGCTTCAGATTCTGTGTCTCTCTCACTCTCTCTCTCTCTCTCTGTCTCTGTCTCTCTCTCACTCTTTTTCTCTCAAAAATAAATAAGCTTAAAAATATTTAAAACTGGTATAAGTCAACAATGACAATGTACATAGGATAAAGGTAATAACTAAGTCTTAGAAGCTGAAAATGAAATGAGTAAGTAATGACTGATTTAATAGACCAGAAAAAGTTGAAGCTTATTCAGAAGGGTATAAATCTCTGAGGCAAGCTAGTCACAACACAGAAATCCAGCAAAGCTTGGAAGCTGGAAACGCCAGTTCCACTGAATTGGGGTAGGGCACAAGTGAGTCTGAAACTGAGAAGATTGTTCAAAAAGCTATACAAACAGTAGCTCAAATCCCAGATCTACACCCATGCCATTCTCAGTCAGAAAATATTCTACGCCCCAGTAGAGGATTAGAGTTTATTTTCTAGAAAAGTTGAAAATGGGGGACACTATTACAGATGAAGACAAATACATCACTATAAATATAGAGAAGCAAAGTAAAAGTCTACATATGAACAGTGGGCCCTTTTGACTCCTTTAATTATAAATGAGTAGCTAGTAACACATTTTTTCTCCTCTTCAGACAGGACAGTGTAGGATTCCTCTCTGGAAAACTGACCAACTTGAGAAAACGAATTTGCAGATATTGGTAGTCTTCAAAATAGTTCAAAGAAACAATTCAGCCAGATCACGATACAGTGAAATCCAGTAGTGGACAAGCCTGCTTTAACACATCAAATAGCCATTCAGCTTTTCAGTCTCTTTTAAGATGAATGGGAAAACAACCACTACCAAACATGAGAGGAAATACTCTGACATGAAAACAGAAATAAAAATAATAAAATAATTGAAACAGAGATGATGAAAGAAACAGGAGAAAACTTTCTGTGAAATGTATAAAGAAATGAAGTTGCAATACATAAGAATAAGAGGGATAAGATTCAGAGAACAAAGCTAGCCTTGAAAATTAAAAAGATAAAGGAGCAGAAATAAGAAATTTAAAGGAGAATTTGGAAGATAAATTTGAAGATAAAAAATTTTTAAATAAAGATCTAGGCTATTGGAAGTAAGAAATCTGATTTTCTTTATAAACCTTTTGATTTTTAAAGTATGTAACAAGTTTTTAAAAGTTGAAAGTGTAAGAACCAGGCTGGAAATTGGGGATTAACCCAACCAGATTTGCAACTTCTTAAGAAACTGGACTCCTTCCTTGGGAGAGAAGAAAGTGTGTAGTAGGCAGGAGGTAAGTGATTAAGGATTACTCTCTTGATCCATCTGCAGAGATCAGATTCTATCTAGACTGCTATGGTGAGGCAAGTTTTCAAGTGAGCATTGAATCTTTTATTTGAGGCCATGTGCTATCAGGTACTAGAGATATTGCAGAGAATGATAAGGCAGAAAATCTGTAGGAAGATTTCAAATTGTGGTTATAAAATGCCAATAAAATATAAAACGGCTGGTATACTGCTAAGGGGGGCTACATCACTACATTTATAGAAGGTTTTCAGCATCTAGGCTTAGTGATTTTAAATAGTCTCAAAGTTGCCAGTACATAAATTTTGGTAGCAGATAGATATTTATTTATTTTATTTTAAAGAGAGAGAGAGCATGAGTAGAGGAGGGGGCAGAGGGAGAGAGAGAGAGAGAGAGAGAGAGAGAGAGAATCTCTAGCAGGCTCTATGCTCAGTGCAGAGCCTGATCCAAGCTCGATCCTGCGACCCTGGGATCATGACCTGGAGCCAAGATCAAGAGTTGGACGCTCAACTGACTGAGCCACCCAGGCACCCCAGGAGGGTATTTAATAACATAGACAAAAAAAGCCAATTAAAATGTCCATATTCACATTAAACTTTAAGCAACATTTTTAGTGAGCCATGAGACAAGATGCTATAGAGCATAGCCTAAAAAAATTAGCCATAATTAGAGCTAGTTACTGCCAAAGCAATTGACAACAAAACTTTACTGAATGGTCTTAGCTGATATTGAATCACATACATGTGTAGTCTCTTTTCTCCTAAATTACACACCAATTCATTCAACAAACATTTATGAACCACCAGCAGTTATTAGGTACTGTGCTAGGTACCAGAGCTGCAAAGAAAATGACCAGATACAGTCTTCGACTTTGTAGAGTTTATAATTCAGTGTGGAAATTGATAAGCACTTCCAAGAAAGGTCATGGCCATTGGAAGGGAGTAGCTAGGGTAAAGGTGGTTTACTCCACTCATAACTCAGAGAAGACTTCTTTTAGAAAATGAAATTTGAACTGAGAATGAGTGGAAAAGTAAATAGAAGGATGAGTTTCAAAGTGTTTTAGGCAGAGCAAGTCTGTGCCAAGGCCTTGGGACAGAATAGAGCATGATGCCTTCAAGGAAGTGAAAGGCCATCTATGGCCAGCATGTGTTGATAAAGAGAGAAAACAAAATTGCTGCAGACTGAACGGGAGGTAGAAGTCAGGTTATACAGTAAAAAGAGGTATGCTGTGGAGCAGGGGCTTTATCCCAAAGGTAATAGGAAGATGTTGAAGAGTTTGAAGCAGAATCTGATAAGTTTTGAATTTTTGAAATATTTCTCTGACTTCTTTGTGATGAACTGATTGGAGAAAAGAAAAAGTATATTCAACTGACTGGATGGTACAGTTGGTTAAGTGTCTGACTTTGGGTCAGTTCATGATCTCGTGATTTGTGAGTTCGAGCCCTGTGTCAGGCTCTGTGCTGACAGCTGGAGCCTGAAGACTGCTTCGGATTCTGTGTCTCCGTCTCTCTCTGCCCCTCTCTTGCTTGTGCTCTCTCTCTCTCAAAAACAAAGAAACACTAATTTTTTAAAATTCACAGTAAATTCAGAAAAGCCTGTTGAGAATTTTTGCAGTTTGCTAAACCACCCACTGAATTTAATTCTTATATTTAGTTCTTTATTTTCCTTAAAAGGAAATTAGGTACAGGAAATAGAAAATTTCCTTGATAGGCTTTTAAGATTTAAATGACTGTTTCTTAGGTGGTCAAGAAAACCAAAATATGCAATCTGAAATCATACTTGGAAACCAACAAATAATAGGTGAGGCTCAGGTGTGCGCCTGAGTGCGGGCATGTGTGGTGAGGAGAGGTCAGGGAGGGTAGTAAGCGTGAACGCTGGTTCATGGCGGCATCCTTTATTTCTCTCCCTATTTGTCTCCCACCCTTGAGGATCTGTAGCTTGAGGCATGGGGCTTGTCATCTGTGATGTTTTGCGTAAAACACTCAGTCAGCTATCACAGAGCAGCAGAGCTTCCTTCATGAACTATCAACCTGTCTCTTTTGTAATTTTATTATTTAAAGCTTAAATGTGAATATGTAACCTGGGGTCAAAAGGTCCAAGTTTTGACAAGAAAATGGGTTGGAAAGTTAAGGGCGTGCCCTCATTTGCCCTGATATAAACCGTTTGCCTAATTTTAAGTGTATAATATCAATCAAATGAGTTTAGGAAGTGAAAAAGTTTCAAATATGATCTGAAATTCCTCTATCAGAAAACTGCAATTTTTTTTACTTTTATTTGAGACTGATCTACTTAGAATATATTGGAGAGAGGCTTATATAGTTATAAAAGCAGAAAACTCAATCTATGTCGATTCAATGTCCATTATATTCAATCAGTCTATGACTGATGGTTCAATCACTGCTTATTCATTCATTTACACAAGTAGTTATGGAGTAGCACTGCTATAAGAGATCTTTGCTCTCAAGTGGTTCTTTCAGGTTGAAAGATATAAATTGCCAATGATAATGTAAATGGCAATTACACTGGGTAAATATGGTTTAGAAGCTAGCAGGACACCAGTAAAGGCATTCAACTCGGACTTGGAAGTTCTCTTAGAGTACTGAAGACCTGAGAGAAGTGTTCCTCTGGGGGCACAGAATTTTACCAGCTAGTGCAGGGGAGAGGGATAGTCTAAAGCTGAGTATTCTTAAAAAAAAAAAAAAAAAAAAAAAAGAGTGCATGGCTCATTTGAAGGATTGAGAGTAGTTCCATGTGAGAAAGTATGAGGTAGAGGAAATAACAGGGACTGAGGCTGGAGAGGTAAATAGGGCCAGATCATGATGGCAGCCATGGTAAGGAGCGTGGGATCCTAATTACTCTGTGGGCAAAGGAGAGGCATACACAATCTTAAACAGATTACTGTAGTCAGATTTGCACTTTGGACACACAAGGCAAAGAATGGACTACAAGGTAAAGGATAGACTGGAGGCAAGCAAATCACCTATGGAAATGATTAAAGTAATCCAAGAGATAGTGGTGTCCCCTATCCAATGAGGAGAATTAGATGGAATAAGGAAAAATTTAGGAGTAAATTAATAGGACTGATGATTTATTTGGATGAGGGGGTGAACTAAGGGAGAAGAAAGAATCAAAGATCACGCCAAAGTTTCTGGTTAGAAAACTGGGTGGATAGAAGTGGGAGTGTTGAGCGTATGGTAACAGACAAACATTTAAAATGAGATTTCTAATAAAAAAATTATATTTACTCAGTGGGGATGGGTGAATAGGTGGGAAGGGAGTATTCTTTCATCAAAAACCCTCTCATTTGTAAATGGCATAAAACCTCACTCAAGCAATCAAGGAAATATATTGGCTCACGTTATGGAAAAATCCAGATGTATATTTAAGGCTTCAGAGCCATCTGGATCCAGAGACTAAATGAATTGACCAGGACTCCATTTTTATGTGCTTTCTATAGTGATAGCCTCATTTTTCTGACCCCTGGCAACTCTGTGCTTATATCATTTTCATTGCCCAGCAACCTTAGCAGACAGAACATAATTATTCCTTGATGGTTTCAACGTAAGTCGTAGCAAGGAATCTCTTTGGCTCTATTTGACCTGGTTTAGGTCATGTGGATAGCTCTAATTCAACCCCTGTGGCCAGTGATGTAACTCACACATTTACAAGATGAACATGGGAAAACTGAGAAAAATAGCCAGGCAGGTGATAGGAAATTAAAACCCTAGGAACAAACTTGGCTAAACTCAAGAGGGAGGAAATGGTCAGTTGTGGCTAATGACAGAGTTTAGTCCACTAAGAAAAGAAAGATTAGTTTGGTTTAGCAACAAAATGATGATGTATAACCTTTCAAAGAAGTTTCAAATACGTGGTAGGTCAGAAGAGAAAATGGAATGACACAAATGAGAAACTGGTAAAATGGTGGAGGCTGGGAGAATAGACAACTCTTAATGGGTGGGGAGAAGGTAAGCAGCAGGATGGTGGTCACATTCATAATTGAAGCTGCATTATTCTGGGAGCAAGTAAATGACCACCAAAAGAATCAAAATAAGTAGTGGCTGTCAGCCCCACTGTCAGCCCCTCCTGGCTCTGCCTCTGCATTCTTGCCATCCAAGCCTGGTGTCTCATTTTGAGGCAGAGAATGACACTCACCATCCTGACAATAACAACAACAGAAGATAGAGTCAGTGACAGAAACAATGGCCACATTAATTTCTAACATAGCCAGGCAGAAGGAATTTGAAGGAAATGTGTAGACTAAGATTCAAAAAAAGGAGGAGGGGTGCCTGGGTGGCTCAATCGGTTGAGCGTCCAACTTCAGCTCAGGTCATGATCTTGCAGTTTGTGGGTCTGAGCCCCACGGCTGACTCTGGGCTGATAGCTCTGAGCCTTGGAGTTTGCTTCAGATTCTGTGTCTCCCTCTCTCTTTGCCCCTCCTCCACTTATGCTCTGTCTCTCTCTCTCTCTCAAAAATAAATGAAGATTAAAAAAATTTTAAATAAAAGCAAAAAGAAAGAGGAAGATAAAAGGAAGGAAGAATGGGAGAAAGAAACAATTCAGTAAATTACTTATGAAAGTTGTAATAAACTGATAGTGGATTAAACTCATATGGTTAAATAAAAAAACTATAACATTTTAAAAACTACAACAAATTAAATCTAAAATAATAACAACACCCATTTTTGTCTCTCTGTGTATGTTTAGAAACGTTAACATTTACTAAATAGAGTAATATTTTCAGGACATCAGAGTTGAGTTTATTTTATTTTGTAAAATACATGGTTCCCTTACAGAGATGTCAAGGGTATAACAAATCAGCATTGGACTGTAAAAAAGCCCTCAATTCAGGTAATTTAAGTAAGTCTTAAATGACAAGTACGTAGATTACTTCATGAATTTCTAATTCTGATGTTAAGGCTGAATTATTATGAATCAGGTTTTAATTAGGCATTTTGTAAATAAAGCACTAAAATCTTTTTCACATAAATAAATGGTACAAAAAAATCTTAGTACCAAGGGAGTATTAAAGCACAATACTTAATACAAAAAAGCATACTCTCTGGACTAGCCCATTTCCCAAAGGGAAGGAAGGAAGGAACGAAGGAACAAAGGAAGGAAGGAAGGAAGATCTTTAAGAGGTATTCTTCCCCAGGAACTTCACTGAAAACTCTGAAAAACCAAATAAAGTACAATCTGTAATGTCAATGACTTTAGACTTCTTATCTACATTCAAATAAAGTTGTAATCAATAAGAAATAATTGCAGATTTACTTAGTGATTTATTTGAATATTGCTTATGCATATATTCTCTCATTTGATATTTAGAAAAGATTTTAAGCTAGTATTACTTTAACCATCCTTCACCCCAATTATGTAGATGAAACTGTGTTTCAGAAAGTTAAGTAACTCACGAAAGGTTATACTCTTTTGGAGAGTGTTTTGAGGGAGAAGCAGATCTTCTGCTTTGTAATCTTTTGATTACAAAACTTGTTACCCTGTACCACATGGAAATCTTGTTATTTAAAAAATAAATCATCTCTAGGATTGGTTTCTGGAAGTCTAGATTCCATACTAATACGTCAGTTTTTCCAGACCGATTTCATGGGTTGGTTGGAGGTGGGAAGACAAGAGAAGATGAGGTTCTTAGGTTCTTTTGTGTTCCACTGCTTCCAGTGTTAGCCAAAACAGAGACAAACAATGAAAGTAACAAATAAGAGAAACCGTTTATTCCTGGACCCGGATTTTAGATTGCATACTAGTTGGAGAGAGCACAGGTTTTCTGTTTTCCCAAGTTCTTTATTTAGTCTTTTCTCTCTTCCACTGTTTTACAAGAGGAGGGGGAGGAAGGGGGAAGAGAAGGAGTAAAGATACCCATCTGTGAGAGTAAAACAGAGATCACAGAGCTCACTTACTCAGATTCCATTTGGCTTTTCAGGACCCACCTATCCTCAGGCCTCTCTCATCCGGTTTCATTTTCTGTTCACCGGGTCAGAGCTGTTTACCACACAGAGGCCGGGTGGGATCTTCTGTGGTCAGTTGGGTTAAAGTGATGCCCTGGAAGTCGACAGGTGGCTTCTAGATCTAGACTGGAGAGAGGAAGTAGCACGGGCTCCTTTTAACCCACCAGTTTGTATTGTGCTTGCCAGTAAACATTACAGGCTGCTCACTCATCTCTGATTTCTGGTTCAAAATTTAAGACGGTTGGGGCGCCTGGGTGGCTCAGTTGGTTAAGCATCCGACTTAGGCTCAGGTCATGATCTCACGGTTCGTGGGTTCGATCCCTGCGTCGGGTTCTGTGCTGACAGCTAGCTCAGAGCCTGGAACCTGCTTCAGATTCTGTGTCTCCCTCTCTCTCTGACCTTCCCCTGCTCACACTGTCTCTCACTCTCAGAAATTTTTTAAAAAATTTGAAAAAATTAAGAGGGTTAACTAGACATCTACAGAATCCCAAAATACTCATTTTATTGTCATTGTTGCTACTAAGAAAGCAGAATATTCGGTGTCCCAAAGAAAATATGGTAATAGTTTGATCCCTTGAAAGACTCTAATATAATTTTAAGGAAATAAAAAAATATGTGTTATGTTTTCAATGTTTTCCAGTGACCGCAATAACTAAAATGGGAATATTTCTAGACCTTGCTTTTGGGAGCATATAAATCAAAGGCAGTAATAAAAAATTGGATAATTTTGCAAGTTTCACAGCCTGACAGTATTACTTTAAAAACTGCAAATTTTTGACACATTATGGTTTAAGAATATGCTTTCACATGTCTAATTGCTAGCTGATAGAAAGACATGAATCTGCTTGGAATCCAAAGTTTCCATCTGTCTAGCTGATCGTTTCAATGTGGGTTTGCTAATAATGGATTTTATTTTAAAAAATGAACACACTACATTAATATGAAAATGTGATTTTCCTTTTTTCTGAAGGTTGTAGTATGGTTATTCCTGCAAATCACCTAATCCCAGATTCCTCAGCCTAGATCGTTTTCCCTGGCCAGGCACTCTTGCAGCAGAGTGCATCCTCTGCTTTTTTTTTTTTTTTAATGTTTATTTTTATTTTTGAGAGAGAAGCAGACAGAGTGTGAGTGGTAGAGGGGCAGAGAGAGCCAGACAGAATCTGAAGCAGGCTGCAGGTCCTGAGCTGGCAGCACAGCGCCACATGTGGGGCTTGAACTCACAAACCGCCAGACCAAGACCTGAGCTGAAGTTGGACCCTTAACCAACTGAGCCAGGTGCCCCCAGCACCCTCTGCTTTTATTGCAGAGTCATTATTACAGTAGCAGTTAGGAAGCTACTGGCGTAATCATGGTTGATGGACTGGATCCCTCAGTAGGTCAAAGGCTCCGTGAATGAAGGAATCATATCTGTTTTGTTTATCATATTTCTGTCATTCAGCATAGGGCCCAATATATGACAAGTAAACTTCAATCAGAACCAACATATCACATTTCTAATGCAGATATTAGAATCAACTCTATTTAAGCCAAACATTAAAGAAATTTGCAAGATTGGAGAATTTAATCATTTATCTTTAAAGCAATTATTGTTAAGAACTTACTATTGTCATTTTGTTACATATTTTCTGCTGGTTGTAGATCCTTTGTTCTTTGCTTCCTCTTCTGCTGTCTCTCTTGGTGATTTAATGACTTTTCCTAAAGGTATACTTTGACTCCTCTATCATAACCTTTTGTGAACCTACTTACTACAAGTTTTTCTTTTGTGGTTACCATGAGGCTTACATAATAAGTGTGGTATAGCCCTTTAGAAGTTCAACCTATTTGGGAATCCATGAATCTGGATGCCTCCTTCTTTCCCTAAGTTTGCAAACTTTTCATCTATTTCTTTAAATAGACTTTCTGTCCCTTTTTATTATCTCCTTCCAGGATTCCCATAATGTATACATTGTTTCTTTTGGTAGCATGTCATCAAAAGAAGTAGGCTTTCTTTATTTTTCTTCATTTTTTCCCCCTAACTGGGTCATTTCAAATGATCTGTCTGAATTCATTGATTTTTTCTTGCTTTGCCGAGTATGCTATTGAAGCTCTCTATTGAATTCTTCAGTTCAGTTTTCTTCAGCTTTAGCATTTCTGTCTGGTTTTTACTTATTTTATAATGGTTTGCTTTTATTTCTTTGTTGAACTTCTCATTTGGTTCATGCCTTGTTTTCCTAATACTGTTTAGTTGTCTTATAGTTCTTAAGGTTCACTCAATTTAAGAAGATTCTTTTGCATACATTGTCAGACAGTTCATAGATTTCTATATCTTTAGGGTCATGTATGAGAGCTTTATTAGTTTCCTTTGATAGTGTCATGTCTACCTGATCCTTTGTGATCCTTGTATCCTTGCACTGGTATATGTGCTTTTGAGTACAGAGTCTCCTCTACTAAGTTTTATAGGTTTGTTGGGAAGGAAAGACCTTAACCAGTCAGGTTAGCTTGGAGTACTAGGTGGATCAGCTGGTAGCATCTGTAGGCAGGCAGGGTTTGCCATTGTGGTCTCTAGTAGGGCAAGGCCACCCATGCTCTCAGGTCAGGTGAAGGGTGTCATGGTTGGGTTCTGCAGTCAGGCAGGATTGCTGTCTGGACTCCCTCATTGAGTGGGGCCACAGGCTATGCTCCATGATTCCAAGGGGTCGCTGGCTGGGTTCCCTGTCTGGATGAGGCTGCAGGCTCTCTTCAGCAGTTGGGCAGTGCTGTATGCTAAGCTTCACTGCTGGGTTGGGTGGTAGACTGAACTCCATGGCTGAATAGTACTATAGGCTATACTCTGAAGCTGTTCAGGATCATTGTTCAGGCTCCCTGGTTATCTGGGGCCAGAGAGTATGTGCAACAGTCGGGCATGGTTGCTGGCTTGTCTTGCTGACCATAAACCTCATAGGATGTACTCTGAAGCTTCTGGATATCTGTGACCACCCTTCCCAGAAGGGCTATGTTCAGGAGTTGGGCTGGAGTGCAAATTTGTTCCCCAATCTGGGAAAATACTGTTTGTAGGCATGTAAATTGATACAGTTGCTATGGGAAAACAGAATGGAGTTTCCTCAAAAATTTTAAAAAGAACAATTATTTAATCCAGCAATCCCTATCTAACCATATGTTAACAGATAAATGAAGAAAAAACAAAAAAATGAAATCACTATATTGAGATATATGCACCTCCTTTTTCATTGCAGTGTTATTTACAATAAAGTGCCCGTCAATAGATGAATGGATAAGAAAATGTCACACACACACACACACACACAGAGGAATATTATTTATCTGTGAGAAAGTAGGAAATCCTGTCATTTGTGACAACATGGATGAACCTCAAAGGCATTATGCTAAGTAAAATAAGTCAGGTTGAAAAAGATAAGTACTGTATGATCTCACTTATATGTAGAATCTAAAAAGAAACTGAAGTCATAGAAATGATAGATTGGCGGCTGCCAGAGGTGGGGCTTTGTGGAGACAATGGATGATAGTAGTCAAAGGGTACAAAATCCCAGTTATATGATAAACAAATACTGGGGATCTAACGTATAGCATGGTAACTATAGTTAACAATAGTGTATGTTTACTTGAAAGTTGCTAACAGTTTTTACCACAAAAAAAAAGGTAACTATGAGGTAATGGATGTGTTAACTAACCTTATTGTGACAATCATAAATATGTATCTAATCATCACATTGTACACCTTAAACTTTCATAAGTTTATATGCCAGTTATCTTTCATAAAGCTGGGGAAAGTTGCAAGAATTTAAAACACTGCTACTCTTCTCACTAATTTTTATTTTTTATTTTAGAAAATATGTTTACTTTTCATAGCTGTAGGTTAGTTATGCTAACCAGAGAAAGTCAAAGTAAACAGCATAGTGTCTGCAACAGAGTAAGTGCTCAGTAAAGAACTTTTTAGTATCACTATTAATAAAATTATTACTATATGCCCATTCTTGGGACAAATGTGAAAACCTATCAAGCAAATTGATTTCAAAAGCAGTATGTTTTTCCAGTCCTACCTACAGCCCCTCTATCTCATTCTCTGCCTCATCTACAGAAAGGTATTTGAGATTCCTCCAGGACACCGAATCCAGTTGACTTTCTTACCTTTGCCTATGACATTTGCTCTGCCAGAAAGACTTTTCTTTTCAGAGTGCTAGTCATTAGCACACTGAGTTCAACTTCAAGGCTTCCATGTCAGAGTTAATTTCTGTCTTGTGGCCCTTTGAACATAATACTTTCAGCACATTTTACTTCATATTTTATCTTATTTATTTTACCCATTCTAAACTTAAAAAGAAATTTAATCTTTATTTTTAGAGAGACAGAGAGTGAACAGGGAAGGGGCAGAGAAAGAAGGAGACACAGAATATGAAGCAGGCTCTAGTCTCTGAGGTGTCAGCACAGAGCCTGACACAGGGCTCAAACCTGCGAACCACAAGATCATGACCTGAGCCGAAGTCAGATGCTTAACCTACTGAACCACTCAGGCACACCCCCCGCCCGGGCTTCGAAGCTTCTAAAGCAGAGTCTGGCATATAATAGGCATCTAAGACATTCTTATTGTGAGAACATGTAAATGCAACTATGTTTTCTTTTAACACAATTTTTCATAGTTCTTTAAATTTGTTTCAATTTTATTTTTCAGGATGGTAGGACTTTACTAAAAATGATTACAGATGTTGTTAAGGATACCCATCCTCTTTCCTGCAAAACTTCACCGGGTGAAGATGTGTCATGATCTTTGTGTTTTCCAACATTTGCTGCTAGGACTGGCTTTTTCAAGCGCGCGCACACACACACACACACACACACAAATTAGTTAGAGATGCTTTTCTTATAGATAATCTAGGGATGAGGCCACTCTCTGGGTCCCTTGACAGAAAGCCCTTGTTGACTCCCAGCTCTTACTCTTCATAAAGGTCTTTGGTAAATGTTGGATTTTGCATAGTATGGTAGAGAGGGGGAAAAATCAGAAAGAACTGATGGGATATGTGGTATATTTCTTTCTTAGCAGCGATAAATTTCTTAATCTCAATTCAGGTTCATGGAGTCCTTTCTAGGCATGAAAATTTGGCATACTGAAAGTTACAAAGTTGCTAAATATTAAAACAAGAGCCTTAGAATACGGTTTATTTGCCAAGCTTCCGTTGATGGATGTCTTAATTCTTTGCATGGTAGCCTCCAGCTGAAATTGATGTTGGAGCAAAGCTAAGGTACCAGGTAAGCAACGTTCATGGTCCACACTACTATTACCATTTGTCTTGTTCTATCTAGAACTGAAGGGTTTCCTGGGATTTGGGACTGTCAGTGATAAAACTGGGGAGATATTGGATGATTTGGAAGGGTCTGTCTCTCTGGCTGGTTTGTTTATGTCACGCTTAGCTTCAGCAACCAGGAGTGAACAATTTTATTTATCCTAATACCAGCTATGTTCTATTATTGAAATAAGGTAAATGAGAAGTTGTTGTTATGAGCTGGGTAGTAACAATATCTATATTTATTTATATTTTGCTTCTGGATAGATGGTATAGCACAAGGCTTAGTGACCTTGATATTGAAGCCAAGTACCTGAGTCCAAATCTTAGCTCTACCATTTATTTGCTAAGTACCCTGGGAGAGTTTTAAAAACCTCTGTGCCTCAATTACTTCATGTGTAAAGTCTCTAATGCTAGACTCTATCTCATTGGCTTGTTAATGAGAATGAAATTGGGTAATATGTGTAAAGTTCTTAAAATAGTATTTATTATGCTCACTTCAGCAGCACATATACTAAAATAGTGCTTATCATTGTTATTGCTGTCATAACTTTTGTCACCACTGTTAATTAGCTATTAATGAGATGTTTAATTATTCAGTTTCTTTATATGTAAAATGAAGATAGTGTTCCATATGGTTAATGTTAAGATTAAGAGGGATGAAGGAATATTAGAAAGCACTTAGTACAATGACTAGCAAAATGCATACTCTCAGGATTTTACTAAGTGGCATTAATACTATTACTATTAAAAGTGTTTTATTATTATTATTATTAACTTTCCTTATTCTAGTACCAAAAGTAGAAAACAGCACTCATGGTTATAGGTAAATTGGGAAACTTTCAATTATCTGATGTTTCCTGTGATATTTCTTCATATTATAGTGCTAGCACCCAATAAACTATCTCATAAGGACAATTTTCACAGATGATAATACAACTGGGACAAGTTATGTGGCTTCTCCAGGATGATTTACCATAAGCAGAGGACAGACATATGGACAAATGGCAGGGACAATGGACTGCTGCTTTATTTTCAGTGTGTAGTTGTCAGGGTCCTGGAGAAATTTTACACAAGTGATGTCTAGAACAGATTACTCCCCTGTTTTTGCCACCGTTTCCAAAGTTCTTAGTTCAGGGACTGTACTTCTCATAAACTCAAAAGACAGATTAGATTAGAACTGCACATACATAAAATGTTTCTTGGGAGAAGAAATGAAAAAACTGGAAACCATTTATAAAGCACACATTTCTGATTAATAACAATGTTAAGGAAGAAAGAAAGGGAGGGAAAAGGAGAAGGAAATTGTAAACTAACTGGTAGAGCTTAGCTAAGCCTTTGAGGCTCCCAGAAATGCATTATTAAGCATACATTCCAAGCCTGTAATGTGACTATAGATTCTTTATGTCTCAGTATGGCATGCCAGGTTATAGGCTTTGTAGCTCAGGGAAGAAAAAACAAAAACAAAAACAGAAGATTGGTTTAAATATTTAGATTATAACACCACACTTACATAAATACAAATCAATCTTGGAACAACATTTGATATTATCAGACCTATGAACAAGGTAACCATATCCAGCCTCCAGCCTTTAAAGTCTCCGAAAAGGTGTGGTATTAAGTAAAAAAGGTCTGTCCTCACATGAACTCGTTGTACACTAAACGGATTTAAAAGTAGCTCTATTTTTTAAAAAATGGGCAAACTCACCAAAGATAGACATCAGATACTTTCAGGTGGCCTAAGCCGTGGCTCTTACAAGTACATTTTGATGCTCAGTTCATTGACACCCTATGGTTGGATTTGGAGGGCTTTTGCCCAAAACCAAAGAAGCACAGCCAATATGTGCAACAGGATCAGTTTTACTCCATTTCTGTAATTCAGCCCCGTTCAGAGTGACGAAAAAGGAATCTGAAAGGTTTAGGCTTCCAGTTAAAGACAGGGTTTTAAGCTCAGCTGTCCTATAGACTGTGATGTGATAACTAAATCATAGTGAGAATAGGCAGTGTGCCAAAAGAAAACCAATGTGCACAAGTGGAAGGGACACTAAGCAAATAATAATGGATAGGCACACTTTTATACAGTGATCACCTCAGTTGTTTCTAATGCTATGGAAGATAAAGAAGATTTTCAAAATTTTTGAAGGTAGGTAGACTCATTCTCTTAGTGAGAATCAAACATGCTTTAGGAATTCCTGGAAAAGATTTTATGAAAGTAATTTTATGAATAAAAGATGATTTCTGGATTCATTATGAATTCAGAGTCACTAGTTCTTAGGGTGTGTTTAGGGAGTTAAAAATGCATACCTACATTAACCAGGTAAATTTAAAAAACACGGATTTTTCTTTCTGAGGAGTAGGGAGTATTTTCTATGAGAAAAGCTTTTAGCCCTTTTAGCTTACATGTAATTCACGAGGCCAGGTAGAGAATGGTATGCAGCACCTCATCGTTTTCATCACTTTCCAGCACGCATGCACTGACTTTTTTCTTAGTTTCTCTCAAACCTTACAGTGTTGATGCGTTATATAACTTATGCTATTGTACAATAGCTCAACCAGACCTACATAACAGGACCATTTCTGAAGGACTTTCTCTTACTATTATTCACCAGATTTGGCTGCTTGTAATATTTCACTAAGATACTCAGAATAGCTTTATTTTTATTTGTTTGTTTTTGTTTTTCTGTGTTTTTTTTTTTTTTTGTAGTATGATAGGCCATGTCTAATGTCCCAGTGCATCACTATTTCACTCCCCTCACCAAGAAAATGAATTGGATGTGAAATCTGGCCAACAGGACCATCATCATCAAATAATATTTATTAATCATTTCATTTGTTTGGGGAATGCATATCCATTGTTCAATAATTGATTGATATTTATTATGTCCTTACTACATTTTCAGGCACTGCTAGTAGCTAGTCATATGTCTTTCTTTAAATTACTAAGCAATTTATTATCATAATATCTCTAATATTCATTTGACAAAAACTTATACATTTTGTATATTTGAAAATTTTTCTTTCATAACCAAGGAATTATGCTATATGTTTTATGTACATCGTTTTAAATCTTCCTTGAAACTTTTTCAGAGTAGGAATTATTACCTTCTTTTTAGAAAAGAGACATTGAGGCCCATAGGCACTGAGTGACATACCTCAAACCACAGATCTAGTAGTGGGGAAGAGGCTTTCCAAACCTAAATTTTTTGAGGCCACAGCTCACCTCCTTTTACTAGACCACAAGTTTAGGAGTTATTGTCAAGCATTATTGAAAAGTTTTCTTTTTCTTTTTTTTTTCTTTTTTTCTTTTTATTTCTTTTTTAATTTTTAAAAATAGTTTGTTGTCAAGTTGGTTTTCATATAACACCCAGTGCTCATCCCCACAAGTGCCCTCCTCCATGCCCATCACTCCCCTTCCCTTCCCCCACCCCACCTCCATCAGCCCTTGGTTTGTTCTCGGCATTCAAGAGTCTCTCCTAGTTTGCCTCCCTCCCTCTCCCCCACTATTTTTCCCCTTCTTCTCCCCCATGGTCCTCCGTTAAGCTCTTCCTAATCCTCCTATATGTGTAAGCATATGGTTATCTGTCCTTCTCTGCCTTGAAAAGTTTCCATAATCAGGAAAGCATAGCTTGGGGTTTCACTGACTAGTATAGTGCTTTCCATGATTTATTCATTCAACATATTTTTACTTGGACTTTGATTAAATTGATATGTTAGCCATTGATTTTAGACAATGAAACAGCAGGACTGTGGGCTGGACAAAGAATGGAACTTTATATAAAAAGGCCACAGGAAGGACAATGATCTCACAATAAAATCTGTGTGCATGTGAAAAGGAAGACATGTAGACAGATAATCCTTGTGACTCTATAATTTGAAAATTCTCCTTAGTTGGGAAAATCTCCAAGGAGAAATCAAATGTTCACAAAGTGACTTGGATTTTTTCCTCTTCCTTCCCTCCTTTACTCCTTGCCTCTTTCCCTCCCTTTCCTATCACATTAATTAATTACTGATAGGTTAGATGCGAGGACTACAATGATGAATTCTTGAAGGCACACATGTAAAATATATATAAAATATAATCAATTTTTACAAGGTGNAACTGAGCAAATTAAATATATAAATATAAAATTCATATATATCTATATATCTATACCTTTACATAGATATCTCTAAAATTTTAATTATATATGCTGTACATATAGACACATATAACAAGGATATACACACACATTATTTGCCTTAGGAAAAATGGCTTCTTGAGAGCATGGACCATGTATAATATTTAACTTTTTAAAAATCATCCACTGATTTTGTCTTATCCCTGATAACTGATCCTCAATAAATACCTAAATTACTCTCTTTGGTGAATGCTTAAACTGACAACTCCTTATTCCCTTCAGCTTCATTTTATCTATGAGTTTTAGATCCTAATCCATCTCCCGCTTTCAGACAAAAACTTTATTTATTTATTTATTTATTTATTTATTTTTTACAAATAGTTTATTGTCAAATTAGTTTCCACATAACACTCAGTGCTCATCCCCACAAATGTCCTCCTTCATGCCCATCCCTCCCTCCCCCCCACATCCATCAGTCCTCAGTTTTTGTCAGCATTCAAGAGTCTCTCATGGTTTGCCTCTCTCCCTTTCCCCCACCATTTCCCCCCTTCTTCTCCCCCTTGTTCCTCTGTCAAGTTCCTCCTAATCCTCCTATACGTGCAAACATATGATATTTGTCCTTCTCTGCCTGACTTATTTCGCTCAGCATAACACCCTCAAGGTCCATCCATGTTGCTACACATGGCCAGATTTCATTGTTTCTCATTGCCATGTAGTATTCCATGGTATAGATAAACCACATCTTCTTGATCCATTCATCTGTTGATGGACACTTAGGCTCTTTCCATGTTTTCAGACAAAAACTTTTAATTTATGTTGAAATTCTACTCAAGACCCCTACTAACAACAATACTGTATAGTGTCTATTGTTTCACAGTTTCAAAGTATTGTCATATAGTCATCTCATTTTTTAATTTCTTAAGCAGTCTGGATTCTCATTTTTCAGATGAGTAGATAAAGGTCATAGAACTCTTTGTGGCTTCCTTGTGATCATTCAACTGAGAAAGAGACATCCAAATCCTAGGCTTCCAAGCCCAGAGCCTATTACATTAAATTGACTCTATGAGAAAATATTTAAAGTGACACCCTCACATTTCATGAGTCTAAATTAAAACAAAAACAAAAACACCTTTGCTTTCACACAACATAGTAAGTGGCTTATGGGCTTTGTAGATAGTCAGACCTGGAGTCAATATTTACCAACTATAAGTCTTTGGTAGAGTTAAAATTAAACTTCCTGAATTTTAGAATCTCTGTATTTCTTTTTTTTTTTAATGTTTTATTTATTTCTGAGAGAGAGCATGAGCAGGGGAGGGTCAGAGAGACAGGGAAACACAGAGTTGAAACAGGCTCCAGGCTCTGAGCTGGCAGTCCGCACAGAGCCTGCCGCGGAGCTCGAACCCACAAACTGTGAGATCATGACCTGAGCCGAAGTTGGACGCTTAACCGACTAAACCACCCAGGTGCCCCAGAATCTCCGTATTTCAAAAAGTGAATAATAACTACCTCAGAAGATCTGTTGTACAGATGGTATGAGATCACAAGAGGGGCTGGCTCACACTAGGCACCCCAAAATGGAAGATGCTATTATTATCAGAGAAATAATCCACATGATTAAGGCAAACCAAGAAAGGACAAGTTTTATATATTTAATTTGTTCAAGGAATCATCAAGGAAGAAATGGAAATTAAATTGGCTTTTAGAGGAAGATTAGCTCTCTGTTGGGCAAAAAGAGAATTACAGACAGAATTCTGTTTCCAGAGGCATTGAACAAGTAAAGACAGGAAAGATAATGGTGAAAATGGAGGACAATGAGATGACCAGTCCAACCAGAGAATACTTATGTTGGGCAATAAAGGAAATAAGGCAAAATAGTGAGATGAGGGGCACCTGTGTGGCTCAGTTGGTTAAGCATCCAACTTTAGATATCAGCTCAGGTCATGATCTTATGGTTTGTGGGATAGAAGCTCACATCAGGTTCTGTGCTGACAGCATGGAGCCTGCTTGAGATTCTCTCTCTCTCTTTCTGTCTCTACTCTGCTCACTATCTCTCTCTCTCTCTCTTTCTCTCTCTCAAAATAAATAAATAAACATTTAAAAAATAGTGAAATGAAATCAGTTTAAGGGATTTGGAGTCCATGTTGGAAAAAGGTGACTCTTAATTTGCCTTCTTTTAACTTCTGAAGCAGGGTAACATAATAGAAGTAATGTTTTAGGGAAAGAGTTCTAAATCTTAGTATATGTTGGGTGAAAGAGTTCAAAACAAAACCAAGGCAAAGGTTATTGCAATTGCTAGAACAAATGTAAAATGGTCAGATTAGCTTAGTAGAAAGCAGACAAAATACTTCCTAGTATGTTTCTTCAGATATCCTACTAGAACTTCAAGATCAACCTTCCCACACCTGCCTCAAATATGACTTCTATCCTTTGTTATCTCTCCTTGTCCCGCCAATCACTTTGTTACCCAAATCTAGGAATTATCTTTAATCCTTTATTATCCCATTAAATCAAACACTCAGTCATGTAATTCTGTCATTTCTTCTTGGTAAATATCCTCTATTCCAACTTCATGACCACTGCAAATATTCACTGAACATCTACTGTGCAGTAGGCACTGGGATACAGGGTGGACATATGGCTTATGGTGTAGCACAGAAGGCCAATATTTAGCAGATACTCTGGGTGTGATCACTGGTACAGAGAAGTGTAACATCCTATTGTGTATTACAGGGCTGTGAATCCTGAGCTGAAGGGTCAGTGAAAGTTTGTCTGGAGAAGTAATATTAAAACTAAAACCTAAAAGATGAGAAGGAGTTAAGTAATTAGAGAGAAGAAAAAAAATCCAGAAAGAAAGGAGTATCATCTGCAGTGGTCCTGAGTCAGTAAAGGACATGGCAAATGTGAGAAAATCAGAAAATTTCATGGAACTAATAGATTACCTGTTCTGTGTATCTTTCACTGAACTACCAACATAATTTTCTCATTTTCTCTCCTTTTCTAGAACTGCTCACATCATTTTTTTTCACCTTGCTTCTAAAGTGACCTTTCTAAAATACACAAATTCCGGAGGGAGAGGGCAAGATGGCGGAGAAGTAAGGAGCTCCGTACTTGCACTCGCGCCCATACATCACACAGAAAAGATCTGAAGCCANCAATGGTTCCCCACTGCCTACTCAATAGAGTTCAAATCTCCAGTAAGGTACATGAAGTCTTCCAGCTCCTTCCATGTATCTTTCACTGCAACCAACCCAAAGGGCCAATGATAATATTTTTGTCTTTTCAAATGAGTCATACCTGTTCACCTACTGATACTTTTGCTAAACACTATTTCTCTAATCTAGAATGCCTTAGTCTATTGGGAAAACTCCTACACATCCTTTAATGGAACTCATGTCCCATGTTCTTTACTTTTTTGTTTGTTTGTTTTGTTTGTTTGTTTTGAGAGAGAGAACATCCGTGCACACATGCGAGCAGTGGGAGGCAAAGAGAGAGAGAGAGACAGAGAGACAGAGAATCCTAGGCAGGTTCTACACTGGGACTCGTTCAATGTGGGGCTCAATCTGACGACTGTGAGATCATGACCTGAGCCAAAATCAAGTCAAATGATTAACCAACTGAGCCACCCAGGCACCCCTATGCCATGTTTTCTAAACAAGAGGTCAGCAAACTATAATCCATAAGCCAAATCCAACCTTCTGTCAATGTACTATTTATTAGCTAAAAATGTTTTTAACATATTTTTAGAAGTTGAAATTTTGAATATTCTTCTTTAAGAAAAATGAATATTCTTCTTAAAGAGAAATATTTTGTGATATGTGAATATTATATTGAATTTCAATGGCCATACATGCAATTTTATTGGAATGCAGCCATGCTCATTTGTTAACATATTGCCTGTGGCTGCTCAATACATATTAAATGGACAAATGAGTGAATGTAAATGGGGTCATGGCCATGGAAGATGAGAATGACTGTGGACTGTGTTGAGCACTAAACTGATATTTAATACACACATCACAAATTTGTGCTGCTTTCCTTTATGACTTTCAGCTGCATTTTTAAAATGTAATAAAACAAGAAATTACTTGATTCAAATGCCAGAATACGTAAGAAATATTTGACTAAACAGGAAAGACTACATTGCATATTAAGGTCTTAGAAGCTCTAGTAACTAATTCTAAACTTTTATTACCTGGAGGACCATTTCTTGACTTTTATGGGAGCCATTCTGGGAAGTATATTCACACTTGCTGATGCCTTTGTGTACTCTTGGGCTAACTTCTCATTTCATCTTTTCTTACAGCTGACTTATTTGCCTTCTGCACATGAGACTGCATTTAATTAGGCTGAAAAGCAAGAATAGATATTATCACAATGTAAGAAATGTAAAATAATCCCTACACTTAAAAGAAACACACACACACATACACACACACACACTACACAGAATATGTAGGGGAGAAATTTTTCTCAGCTGTTAATGCAATGGAGACCTCAGCCTCAATATAGGAAATATCTATTGCTGAGATTCAGACCAGGCTAGTTATGTTCATTGAAATGTTGAAATGGGATCTCCAGAGATTTCTTTCCATGAAGGATTTGTGAAGCTCCCTGGGAATTAATTCATTCTGAGCAAAAAGAGAGTTGGAAAAACAAGTTTAAGGCAGTGGCAGAGCTCTGACAGGCACTGAGGAGAGATGAGTCTGAGAATAGCAGGGCATTGGCCCTAACTGTCTGCCTGAGCAGACTCCATGGACTCATGTCTAGTCCCTAGATATGAACGTTAAACACCAAAGGATACTTTCTTAGAACCTCCATATGATGTGGTTACAAGCAGCACTGCTTTAGGTTCTCTTTAAGACAATGCATGAAAAAAAAGTGGGTATGGAGAAGGAGAAAGGCTTTTTTCTCTCTCGGCAGCCTTGAGACTGAAACATATCCATGTCTCAGTAGCAGTGACAGGGGCACAGAAAGTAACTCTGGCCACTTACAGAGGCACCTACAGAGGAGTTCTGTGGAAATAAAGTTGTACCCAGTACAAGTATTAGCATAAAGTCAGAACCAGGGCCTGTAGAAACACAGAAGGGGACCATAAAAATTTGGAAAGTCAAAAGTTTCCTAGAGGGTGGAATAGCTAACCTGAGACTAAATGAAGGAGTGGGGGAGGTAGAGGAACATCTACTACAAAGGCTTGGCCATGATGAAGGTCATGGCCCATTTGGGAAACTGCAACCCATTTAATTCTGACCACAAAGCTTTAAAGTGGGTACAATTATTATCTTCATGTACAAATGAAAAACTGAGACATGGAGAAGTTAAGTAGCTTGCCTTAAGTTATATAGCTTAAAAGTCACAGATCTAGGATCTAAACGCAAGCAGTATGACCCCAGGTCTGTCATCCTGTGGAGGCACTGTGTAACATGACTTGTTTAGTCCAGGACCTCATTACATAATAATTATACTGAACAGAGGTAGTTTTGTTGAATTTTGTTCAGTGAGTCTTAAATTTCAAGTAAGCCATTTCCCCCCCAAGTCCCCCTTTAGGAGAAAAGGATATTTAAAAGTATACCAAATGGTTTTAGAAATTTAGTCAAAAGCTGATGCACACCATATATATAGAATCAGTCCTTTTAAAAAGTGTATATTCATAGCAGCACTCTCAACAATAGCCAAAACATGGAAGAAGCCTACGTGTCCATCAATTGACGAATGGATCAAGATGTGGTTTATTCAAAAAAAAAAAAGGACGCCTGGGTGGCTCAGTCGGTTAAGTGTCCAACTTCGGCTTAGGTCATGATGTCGTGGTTTGCGGGTTTGAGCCCCGCGTCAGGGTCTGTGCTGACAGCTAGCTCAGAGCCTGGAGCCTGTTTCAGATTCTGTGTCTCCCTCTCTCCCTGACCCTCCCCTGCTCATGCTTTCTCTCTCTCTCTCTTTCTCAGAGATAAACAAAACATTAAAAAAAAGAAGAAGAAGATGTGGTTTATCTATGCAATGGAATACTACAAGGCAATGAGAAAGAATGAAATCTGGCCATTTGTAGCAACATGGATGGAACTTGAGGGTGTTATGCTGAGCAAAATAAGTTGGGCAGAGAAGGACTGATACCATATGTTTGCATGTAGAGGTGGATTAGGAGGAACTTAACGGAAGACGATGGGGGAGGAGAAGGGGAAAAATAGTTGGGGAGAGGGAAGGAGGCAAACCATGGGAGACTCTTGAATGCTGAGAACAAACTGAGGGCTGATGGGGGTGGGGAAGAAGGGAAGGGGGGTGATGGGCATGGAGGAGGGCACTTGTGGGGATGAGCAATGGGTGTTATATGGAAACCAACTTGACAATAAACTATTTAAGAAAAAAAAGAATGAAAAAAATTTTTTAAAGTGTATATTCTACACCTTTTACATTTACTACTTTAATTATAATTTTTAAGAGCCGTGATTGGCATCTCCCTTAAATATAAGGAAGCTAAATATCACAGAGGTTAATTATTTTTTCCACTGGTTCCTCAATGGCAAAGCTCAAAGCTCAGACTAAATCCACAATACCCAATGTCCTTGTTTGCTCCACTTTTTCTATTCCATTTTCTCAAAGAGAAAGAAACTTTAATGTGATTGTTGGAAAAGAATCATTCATCAATTAATAGAAACACTGTTTTAGTGTGCACTCTCAGGAGGTGCTATGCTAGATCCTGGCAATATAAAAGGAATGAATCACAGTCATAGTCTTCATAGATAGGCATGTGGAAGGAGACATGAGCACAAGTCATCTCCATACTGCATGAGCAAGCCATCCCCGAAGATGATGTGGAAAAAAAAAAAGTAAACACAAATCTAAGAGAGGGATTCAGGGTTGATTCTTAAAATGAGGTGACAGTTGAGTTGCACCTTGAAATGCTATTCATTTCACCAGACAGTAGGATTCTAGACAACAGAAACAATACATATCAATCATCAATTGCTAATTTAAAAACCGTCATGGGCCAGGGCCCTATGCTGCATACTGGAGTATGAGAGTGGGCACCATAATAAGGTCTCTGCCTGGGTGCATTTTTTATTCCGCTGGGAAATTTGAAGGGTTAACTATGGGTGATTTGTCTTTTAAAAACACAATGACAATGTTTGGTAAGCAAATTTAATTTGGGGATGAGAGAAGAGGAAGGTAAAAATACTTCTGAGGAAATGACACTGATATTAAAGCCTAGAGGATAATACAATCGTCTAAGTGGAAAAGAGAGAAGAAGGAGCATTATGAGGCAATGACAATACCACGTCTAATGGCCCTGAGGCAATAATCAGCTATGCATGAAAATGAGCATGGCTTGGACACAAACAGTATGGACAGAAGCAGCCAAAGATAGCTCTAGAGACGTATCTGTGGTCAAGTAACACCTGTGGGCAACATCAATGAAGCCATTGAAGGGTTCAAAAAGAGAGATGAGTGGAATGATTAAACTTGTTATCTTAAGATTTACTTTGAGTCCACTGGCAAAGCCACAAGGGTGCGAAAGATACTGGATACTCAGGAATTGAAGATAATTGTCTAAGGCTGGAGTTTAGGGCCTGAGGTGAAGAGTCATAGGAAATGCAGGCTGGAGTCAGATCCTGAAAAAAGTCCTTTCCGTCTCAAGACCTGCATTTTATCCAGCAAGGAATGCAGATATTTTGATACCTCATATGCAGGAGAATAAAATGTTCAGATTATAAGAATTACGCCAAGAAGATTCATGTACATCCACAATATTATAATCACTGATATAGATAATGGATTGACAGATTTTATAAAAAGATGGAAAAGAAAAAGAAAAAATAAATCCTGTGCATTTAAACTAACCAGAACTGCCTAGTTATGCTTTCCAGTTATTTGAAGTTTGTTGAAGACTTCAAATGTAAAAAGAGACAGACTCAGACATGGCAGAGAAGGGCAATTAAGACCTTGCCATACAATGCCTAGTGGGATGCACTTTCTATGTGAGCTCCCCAAGGAAATGCCTGGGCATATACCAGAATAGAGCCTGCCTATGTGATGCAACTTAATGCTGCCTCTACTTGCTACAATTTTACTTTATGCTGCTGGGTGGTAATTACAGATTGTTTGATCTTAGTCAGTAAAATACTATTCGATTTCCTCTGAAGACATCAGAGATGTATATACTACAGTAAAAATATTTTCCCATGCCACTATTTGAATTTCAAGCATAGATTTCTACTCATTTAATTTCTAGCTACTTACACAGGCTTTTTGTTTTTACATAGAAACTGAGTGCAAATCAAAAATATAAGAACGTTATTCATGTTGCTGAAGGTAAAGATGGATGGATGTCCAGTAAATACACCTACTTTTATGGAAGTTGCTGTTGATGAAGTTCATTAAGGTTAACTTCTTGGTCAGTCTACACTGGCTGTTTCCCATGACACAGTCTATTTTCTTTTGCTTACATTAAACATATGATGAAAGAGGCATCTACATTCAGAATTTGAGAGTAACTTTGAAAATTCAATGGTATCCTATTGTAATAATTTTCTCAGTCACATATCTCTTACTATCATGGTCCAAATTCTGTCCTTCAATTCATCATAACCACTCATCTTAAAGCAGAGTTTCTCTAAAAAACTGGGAGCAATCCCCTTTTACATCTTCTGGGTCATTATGAAGAGGTGCCATGCTGTTTAACAACTTAGGAGGCTGCTATTGGTAAATGCACTAGTGGCAGTGGTAGACTCAGGACAGAGTCAAAGATCTTGAAATTGTCCAATAATTAAATAATTAAACTTCACTGACTTATTCACAAGGAATAGGAAAGGAAATCACACCTCAAACTCAGTGTCATTGACAACTTGGAAATGTGAATCAGTTTGTGTCCTTGTGAATTTGAAGAAATATATAGCTTTAAATTTGGAAGTTGCATGTTTTCTGTTTGTCTCACCACACTGTATTATGTGGCATTGAAAAGTAAGCTAAATAAATATGATTTTTAAATGTGCATCAAACCATTATTATATATCCATTAAAATATCCATCAAAATCCATTTGAAATAAATGAAAGACTCATCTTTTGTGTCAACTGTCTTCAGAACACCAGAATCTCTTTGAATTATGATGATATGATGTAGGTTTAGTAAGGGATATAATTTGACATAGTTTGTAGTAAAAGTTGAAGTAATATTCTGAAAATGCATTAGTAATAGTGTTAGGATTTGAATTTACTCATCACCATAAAAAGCATTAAAATGCTTTGTTTTGCTGGGTTTTTTTTTTTTTTGAGAACTATAGAAATAAATCAAGAGAAGTATGGCAGCCCAACTTTCATATGGCACATAATCTTCAGGAGAATAGATATGTATAAGTTAAATAATAGAGTGGTTGAATAGTTTTAGAATATAAAAGACCACAGAAAAACAGATGTCATGATGCAAATACATGATTGAATAAGAATCACATTAGCAATAAAGACATGAGGTCATATGTTACAGAGTGCAGTGTGTTGGTGTTGTCAAGACTTCATAGACAAGTTAGAGATTAAGGGGCACTAAAACACTGGTAAAAAAATACGCAGAGGGAAAAGATAGGAATAGGATTTTAGGAAGGGAGAGGAGGGAAATAGAGGGCGGGCATTTTTTTAATACACACAAGGACAAAGAGGAGAAGGGCATCCATCATTAATATCAGGCAATCTAAGTGAATGGGATGCAATTCTCTGGATTCACATGTTTATGCAGGGGAATAACAGGAAGTAGGCTGAAATGTTAGGGAGAGGGAAGTGTGGGACTCCTTTAGTCAAATTCCGTTTGAAAATCTCCATTGGTAGTCTTCCATTTCTCCCAATCTTTGATGGTGTCTGAACTTCAGGTAGATTATGATGGATGATGTGAATTCCCTTGTTCAATTCATTTTCTCCTATGCATACTCAAAATATGGAGCTTGGTACAAATTGGCTTTACTAAAAGAAGAATGTAGATGACTGCAAAATCAGCTTCTGGAATGTGTATCTCAATTTGTCTTTTATCTTAACTATCTGTTGGGCATTTATACTTTGAAATCCTGCCGCTGCTTCCTCTAATCTCCCAAAGTGAAATCATTCCCTGTTCCAGATGCCCATATTCCCTATATTTGTCAGAGGCACTGCAAGGCAGTTTCATCATCATACCTGCTTGGTCTAGAAACAGTTCTATTTAATTTAAGATGACACTATAATTTATCATCCAAATGAAAGAAGTTCTATCAATTAACTACACGAATATACCAGATGTAAATTAGATGGTCCTGGGGAAACCAGGATTAACAATTACCTTATTTAATCTTTCTATCATTAAGTTCTGTCAATTCCTTATTTTAACTCTCTTAAAGTTTCTGCCTTCTTTTTCATCACTTCTGCACCCATTCATACATTGAGTTCTGTAGCACCCTCCTCACTTCCTTGCTAGTGTCAGCTCCTTTCCCTTGTGACAAATATACCTTAAAATCTATTTCCGGCGCCACTCCTTGCTCAAAAATCTTTAGTAAATCTTCAGCAATTCTTCCCCCAAAACTAAGCTCCTCTTTTTATGATCTGCATCTACATACTTGCTGTTGTCTTCTATTACTCCTAACGATAACACTGGATTCCCCCAAAGTATTCTTTATGTTATGTTATGATATGTTTGTTATGTTATGTTATGTTATGTTAAGTTACATTGTTATGTTATGTTATGTTATGTTATGTTATGTTATGTTATGTTATTTTGGTTTTGCAAATGAAACTTGGACAGCCTAGGTTGTTTATATTTACACCGCTACACGTTTTTTTTGTTTTCCTTCTAATTAAACTATATATTCTTTAAGAATTAAATCAATCCTGCTTCCTTTCTTAGAGCCTTCTTTGATACTAAACTCTCCTCCAAACTTAATAACCTTGTGTCTAGTCCTTGATAAACCAGTAAGCTTTTGCATTCACACTTTGGCTATCACTAATACAGCTTTATGTTTTCAAACAAATTTCTGTAGTTAGACTGTTAATTTATTGAGGATAAGGAATAGAGTGTCATGTATCACTGACGTAAAGTGTGTTTTCAAATATTTGATGAGATGTGTCTTTCTCTTCACAATTACTTTCTATTCCCCTCCTAACTGATATTGGCCACTTCTAGAAACAAAACAGGATTTTTAAAAGAAACTGCTGTTTTTATTTCATAATTACCTACTTGATAAAATCCAAAGTAATGGTATCACTTCTTCTTACTAAATGAACTCAATAATCTCTAATACATGGTAGTATTAGTAGTCTATGTCTTCAATGTCTATGCCCAAATAATCAAATCATTCTAGGAAACACGAATAGCTTGCTTCCTTATGCATAATGGATTCATATTTAAAAATTTCCTGACTGAGATTATTCCTGGCAAAATAAATAAATAAAATGAATAAATATGCCTTGTTCCTGTTCTCTTATATCTTTCTATCTTTTGTTTGAATGCCTTATGGAAACCTAAAGCCAGTAGCTGGGATTCTGCTGAGTCCTCTATTTAGTGCAGTGGCCTGACTGTTCCCTTCCACCTCTGTTGACCAGACATCAGTGTTTACGATACATCGAACTGAGGGTGGCTCAGAAACTCTGAACCTCAGGAAAGTGGGGGCCACCATTTCAGATTTTTATGAGCCATCACCAACATGGTTCCTACCCAGAGTTACAAAGGTACAAGGAAGAATGCCTCTTTGTTCTTTCTTTCAATTCCTAGAACCTGTCTTTCTGAGTCCTACTCAGGAAGAGAGGAAAACTTAATATCTTACTTCTGATTTCCATTTTATTTTTCTTGTTATCTCTCAGACATGAGAGGCTCTTTTTTCTAGCTTCCCTCCCTCTTCCTGATTTTAACAGGCAACTGGTTACTCCAAGAGCTGCAGTCTCTAGGTTTGGGCCTGGCATGTGTTAAAAGAGAGAGCATGTCTTCCTTATACATAAAGCCAGCCTTTTATTACTATTATCTTGCAAAGAAGTTAGCCTTACTCTTCTCTTACTCTAGACCTTACAGAGCAAATTAAGATCCATCACTTTAATATTTGAAAACTAAATATCTGGATTATATTAATGAATAAGATAAAGCACCTCTTTTTTTTTTTTTTACTGATAGAAAAAAATCCTTGCAAAATGTACTCTTTTTTTGAAGGCACTGGTTTTCATAGTTAAGCCTGAGGAGTACGTAGCCTTAACACTATTTCTTAGAATTCTACAGTCATAGGTAATAATGTGTGGTTATGAAAATGCAAAGTTTGTGTTTCAATGCTCAATGAAATTACCCCACGTATCTTGAAAGAGGTTAAAAATACCAGCTTCCTATATAGCATCATTTTGAGCAAATAATTATTATTATTGTGTTTTTACTGAAGTATAATTGACATACAATATCTTATTAGTTATTGTTGCTGTTAATTACTTATCTATTGCACACTAAAATTATTCACCCAGAACAATGACATTAATAATATACTGCTAGAATTTTAAGAGATGAGAGCAGCCTCCTGACTCTTTGGTTCTTCATTTTTTCTTTTAATTCAATGCTCATTCATTTGGCATTTTTAAAAAAATCTAATCTGAAATAAGCCCATCATGGGGTGAGGAAAGATGAAAGATAATAAAAATGGGTCCTCTACAAGAGTAGCTCACATAGTTATTGTGTACTGGACATTTTCTTTACTATATTCCTCCTTACTTTCATTTAATTTCACAATACAGTAACTTCCCAAACATATGGCAGATATTTCTTTGAACGAGAAGAATAGCAGAATCTAATAGAAATCTCTATTTTACCAAAGAAATTAATGCTCCATTCTTCATTCATAAATTTTGTTGGTTCATTTAAATATTTGTAATTTCATTCATTCATTCATTCATTCACCCATTCATTCATTCCATAAACATTTATTACATAGTTGTTGTGAGTCAACTGCTGTAGTTGGACATAAGCCATCTATCCTGGCCTTAAAGTGATTTCAGTCTACTGAAATCTACTGTGTGTTAGTATACACAATGATACTATAACAGAGTGCTATGAATGTGAAATGAAGGAGGGGCTACTTTGGTGGAACAGGAAGAAGGGAATGGATAACTTGAATTGATGTTAAGGAATAGAAGTTTACAAAAATAGTTAAGTGAGAAACAGCAATCTTGTCTGAGTAAACTGTATATACACAGAGGTGTGGAGGCTGTGAAAACATAATTTCATTAAGCCTGCAATATAGATTATTCCAAAGACCTTACTGCAATTTTCTTGGGCATAAAAATGTGACAAGGGAAAACATGACGTTGTAAATAAAGGTGAAGAATGGCAATGGAGCCCAGGCCTGGCTAAGTTAAAGTTGTTGTGGAGGAAAGCTTCCAGGCAAATTCCTTAAAAGGGGAGGAGGCTCAGCTGGATGGGCCTTTGCCCTCTTCCCTTCCTGTTCTTCTGGCCTGGAATGTGCAGATAATGTTCTGAGGAAGAACACCAAGGCAGCAAGCAACTGCTAGGGAGGGCTAAGCAGAAAAATGCAAGGAGCCTGCAGCCTCACAGCTAGATAAGCCCGTTGATCCTCCACTGGCTATCTCAGACATATTACCAGAGAGTAAAGTTCCTTAATTAGTTACACCATTGTTTTTCAGGTTTGTGTTACTTGGGCAAACTGATGGGGTGAATCTGAACAGACTAGACAAAGCCGCCCACAATGAGCTGCCAGCAGTTACAGAGTTTGAACGGTGTCTGCTAGAGGTTCTTAGTATTTTTGAGAATACTAACAGAAGTACCTGTTAAACATTTGTGTTTCTGAACCCCCCCCCCCACAGATTCTGGTTCTGATTCCAGTCATCTGGGTGATACATAAAAATTTCCGCTTGACTTTCTGATGCTAGTTCTAAGACTACATTTAAACAGTAAACCCAACAAATAACAAAAACATAAAAACTCTCAGATTTACGGATGTTGAAGCAATTGCATTTGCTGTGAAAAGTGAGACAGGTATTTTTTTGTTTGTTTCTTTTTCTCTTCCTTCCTATTTTCCCACCACACATGGGAAGACAAAATTGCTATCCACACTTTACACAATCCAAATCTAGGACATCTATATCTGGGCATAAGGCTGATGAAGAAAATATCCTGTGTTTAATTTAACAACCCTTAAATAGTGCTTCCATACTACAGGCACTGTTCTAGGAACTTAACAAGTATTAATTCATTTACCTTTTATAAGAACTGTATGCATAGATGTGGAAAGGAGGCACAGAGATGTTAAATAACTGGGCCACACAACTATCAAGCTGCATCTAATCTTTGGCCATCAGAGATTTATTTATACTTCCAACTACTTATCAGGGAGCACAAAAAAATCCCATGATTTATTCAACTATCATGAGAATAAAGACATTAGCACCATATGGCTATTCTGAGACATAAACATCTGGAGAAATGAAGATCTTGTAATAAAAGCATCTAGCATGAATCTGAATCTCCTGGGCTGTGATATTATTTTGACAAGCAAGTTACTTCACCAGCCTAGCTAATTCCCAAGCATCTGTTTCTTAATTCCTTAATTTCTGGGACTTATGAATTTGAAAATACTCAAGGGTTGGGAGCTTTAACCAATATAAATATTATGGGTCTCCAGTAGTACTTCCCCAAATATTTTCTTCCTTAAACAGTTGTTCAACAAGATGTCAAATTTTAAAAAGGCTTCCTGTTTAAGTAAATTTGGGAAATATTAGGTTAGCAAAGTCTTTTATATGCAGGATTTATCAGAACCTTAGTATGAAAAAGCCCACTATAATTTTCCAAGAAGGAAATATATGTAGTATCTCCCAAAAACCTGACCTTGAAATCCCTTTTTTTCTGGGTTTGCAGTGGTAGTAGTCTTCCAAACAATATAATTCTAAAACTGACAGCTTACTGTGTATTCAAATTAAAAAATTTTATCTTGTACAACTTGAAGTAATATTTTTGGCAGAACTGTTCATAAACGATTTTCTGCAAGCTGTGGGTACTCATTGGTATGTATAGTTATGTAGATGATTGAACAGAGCAGGAATAAAGAGAGACTTGAAACATTGCTAAATGTAACTTTATTTCCTTTGCACACACAAAAAAGCACTGTTTTAGAAACAATTTCTAAATATTTGTATTAGTCTCTTAATTCCTTTTAATTTATTATAGCATTTTGTTCCAATTTTTTTCTATTCCTGCCTTTGAGCAGTTGTGCTGTTTTCCCTTTCAGCTCTGCAAGCTGCAGTGTTTTGTGTATTTCCCTGTTTCTTTTTCTTTCTCTAATCATAAAGCTGTAACCGTAAAATGTTAAAATGAAAGATAAATCTCCTTCATCCACCCAGTAGACAATTTTTTCATCATCTGAAGTGGAAGAAGTAATGTATGCAGGACAAAAATCAAATCAGATTTTTCTTAATGAGCGAAATAAGCTGAGAAATGTTATGGAGAAACTGTGTGGTAAATAGTAAATAAATATGCCTGCACTTCTTTACTAAGGAAAAAGCTCTCATTAATGTTGGTGCTTTACTGTTTTGATTTCATCAAACATGAAACAAATTTTTAATTTGATTTTGTGAACTCAAATCTCTGAAAGGATTGCTGGATTTAAAAATGAATACAATAAAGCATTCCTTTCAGATATTTGTCAATTAAATATTTCAGCTGATGAAAAAAGAAAAACTTGTCCTTTTTTTTTAATTTTTTTAATGTTTTATTTATTTCTAGGAAAGAAGAGAGAGACAGCGTGAGCAGGGGAGGATCAGAGAGAGAGGGAGACACAGAATCTGAAACAGGCTCCAAGCTCTGAGCTAGCTGTCAGCACAGAGCCCGACGCGGGGCTCGAACCCACGAACCGCGAGATCATGACCTAAGCAAAAGTCGGACGCTTAACCGACTAAGCCACCCAGGCGCCGCAAGAAAAACTTGTCCTTTAAAGGTGATAAAGAACTGATGAAGCCAACCAATTATCAAAACACTGCTCCTACAGTGTGAGTAAAAAGACTTCTTGGGGCGCCTGGGTGGCTCAGTAAGTTAAGCATCCGACTTCGGCTCAGGTCATGATCTAGTGGTTCGTGGATTCGAGCCCCACGTGCGGGCTCTGTGCTGACAGCTAGCTCAGAGCTTGGAGCCTGTTTCAGATTCTGTGTCTCCCTCTCTCTCTGATCCTCCCCTGCTCACGCTGTCTCTCTCTCTCTCTCTCTCAAAAATAAATATAACATTAAAAAAATTAAAAAAAAAAAAACTCAACCGACTGCACCTGGGTGGTTCAGTCATTTAAGCATCTAACTCTTGATTTTCACTCTAGTCATGATCTTACAGTTCATGAGTTTGAGCCTCACATCAGGTTCTGTGCTGGCACTGAGGGTCCTGCTTAGGGTTCTCTCTCTCTCTCCGTCTGCCCCTTCCCTGCTTGTGCGCACGCGCTCTCTCTCAAAAATAAATAAATAAACTTAAAACAAATGCTTCTCAATTGAATTAAGATTTTCTCTTCTCTGGGGAATATGCATTTCTTAGGGAATGAATGTTTTGGAGTATCATCCTCATGTTGCTTACTCTGCCCTGTGTGTGACTTTTCTTTCTTTCTTTACCCCGCATTTTCATTATTAGTAGTCAGGTCATTTTTTAATATGTGAGATTTGTGTTTGTTATTTTATTATTTTAAGAAAGGAGATGGCTACATATTACTATTAATTGCTACTGTTATTCACTAATTCTCAAATATATAGAGGATACAAAGGTGAATGAAAGGCACTCCAGTTTGCCCAGAGTTTGTCCTATCATTTGGGTTCAGAAGCACTAACAGAATTATAAATCCTATTTGTAAGATTTCCTCTAATAAAGCAGAGTACTCACTTTCTGCACTCCCCTGCTATAAAAATTCCCAGTCCCCTGAATTTTTGTGATGGAATAAGAATTAAGCAAAATATGAATACTGGCATATTTCCCAAGTATCCTGTTTTATTTCTGTCTCATTATCTTTGTACAGATTTTGCCAACCTGTGGTTTCTGAACAAAAAATGGTAATCTCACACAAATAATTAATCAGTCTATCAAAATTTTTCTGCATCTTATTGGAAATGTATCCAAGACCAGTTGGGTAAATCAGAGTTTAATGATATAAAAAGATCAAAATCTTATAATCCCAATCAATCAAAGATCAACAACATATGAAATATCTACTATGTACTTGTCACTAGACTTAATCAGTAATTGATGACTGTGGTTAGTTACCATTTTGCTTGACCTTCATCTGTATTTCTAACTGGAGCAAATTGGGGCATAAATGTACACTCATAGAAATAGAGAGAAAAAAATTTTTTACCCGGATTTTTAAAAAAGTTTGGATTCATAATCTATGCTTTAATTCTAAATCTATATGGTTAATTACCAGTATCATAGCTGTTAGTGTCTAAGGCTATTCTTTTCTTTTTTTTTTTTTAATAGTTTATTGTCAAATTAGTTTCCACATTAAGGCTATTCTTTTCAATACACTAGACACTAGTCATATGTAGTTATTGGACACTCAAGATGTGCTTAAGTCCAAAGTAAGGTGTGCTGTAAAATATACACTAGATTTAGAAGACTTAATACAAAAAAGAATGTAAAATATCTCATTATTTTATTTGATTAAATATTGACATAATGATATATTAGGTCATAAATAAAATATGCTATTGAGATTAATTATTTTCACCTTTTTTTTACTATTTTGGTGAGGGTATTAGAATATTTAAAGTACATATATGGCTTTCTCATATTAATTTAATACATGTAGCTTCCAAATTTAGAGCTTTATATTTTATCAGCGGTGTTCTAGAGCAGTGCTTTGTTTATAAAGTATTTGAAATAATACTATTTATTAATAATGTTTAAGAGGCTAAAGATAACTTTAAAGAGACAATAAAAACAGAATTTTAAGTTTAGATTAAAAGACTTTAATTTTTAACAAATTCTCCCATTTACCTTCGAATTGATGCATACTGAAAACATTTTTTGTTCAATCATAATCTCTAGTTATTTACAATTAAGTAGGAACTTTCCCCCAAGTTATAATAGATAAGTAGCAAAGCACATGTTTTCTATCCTAGTATATATATCAAAATCTCTCACATTATTGGAGTATCTGTTGACATGAAGGAATATTCAAAGAGAAAAATCAACCAATTACAGAGCTATTTTGAAAGAAATCAAAAATTGTATTTACCAATTGCAAGGGAGTCTTTCCCTTGCTACTTGATATATTTAGGATGTCTGATTATAAAACCTACTTTGAAGGCATGCTGTGAACATTACGTGACATGGTGATGAAAAACAAGTAGCATCATGCTCCTCACGGATTTGATGGCAAACAAATGTTAAGCAGGATAATATAATCTCTAGTCCAAAGGATATTTTACTCTTCATCAACACTAATGTCTTCCTGCACTTAGTGTGAAGTTGCTACCATCACTACATGGCCTGGGGGAAGGAACAATGAAAAGTCAAGATTCGGTGCCAAGGAATACACTCTTCCCCCCTAGATGTCTTTCCAAATCCAAAACTCTACCTAAGTGTCAGAATAATCCCTACTTGCCACTTCCTGTTTACATGAAACATTTCTCCATTTATTTTAGAAAATAATTCATCTAATTAGTGAATAAATGTTGGTTTTATGTGAGCTACTTTTACAGTGGACCAGAAGTGAACTGGCAAACTCAATGGGGCACATCGGCATTCTAGATCCAAAGGGGAATGAATGGGCGGCTTTACAGGCAGAAAGCAAAAACTGAAGGTGTTCAAAAAAATATCTCAGATGTTTCTGAAAGGAAGTTGAGGAAAAGGTAGGCCAGATGCCCCTGAGGTTCTTCTCAAATCTAAGCATTTATGATTCTCTGCTTCTCACTTTGATATGTGATTAAGATTTGTAGACTTTATAGTCACCATTTTCATTAGTTAGTTATACACATACATAAGATTTTTATCGATATTAGTACTTTTTGTTGTTTTTCTCTTTCACAGTGTGGTGTGCCTTTGTGAGCTTTCTTTTTCCACGATTTTCACTAGATTAATACCCTTAGTCTGATGACAGTCAAATTTTGCTGGTCTAGAAGTCATTTTTCCTCTTTACAGGATATTTTCATGTCCCTCTGATGTGGACCTAACTGCTTGATTCTGAGTAGGCAATCTCATTTTCCTTATTTGCAAGTGCTTAACGAACTGAGCCTATGATACCGAAAACTGATAAATTATTGATGAACAAATTAGGGCCAAACATTCAATTACTGTGCTGTTGACTTTAAAGTACAGATTCAAAGATGATCTATCTTTAACTTAAAGTGTTCAAATTTATAAAGTAAGTTATGATATTTTTTCCTTAGATATGAACATTATGTAAGCAACAGAAATTAATGTATTTAATTTGATAAACTTGTTCACATTTGACATTTGGAGACTTAAACTTTATTGGCAGTATAAGTATTAGAGCTAGGAAAGAAAGGAGCTTTATTTAGTAGCCAAATGCCAAAACCTTATGTAAAACTCAGATTAGAAATAGAAAGTTTTCTTGCCTTTCAGCAGCTGGTAGAGCCTCACACTGAAGAAATCTTGGCAGATTTTTATGCCAAGTCTACAATTAAGAAGGAGGAAATAATAAATACGGTCCCATATCACACACACACACCACACACATACAAATATACACCCCCCATACTTCCTCTGTCTTCTAAGTGGTTCAGATTTTCAAAAGGAAAAATAAAACATGAATATAAATAATAAAGCATGTTTTCCTCAAAGGTACTAAGATCTGATAACACATTTAAGTACTTAAACTCATAAAAGGAAATAATTTTAAAAGCAATTATATTAGTGAGTGCTAGAGTGGCACAGTCTGAAGAGATAGCCCTCTAACTTTCCACCTTGCCATCCCTCTAGTGAGTTGCATTTAGGAAGCCTTCTGGCATTTCTGCCTAGAATGCTTTTTTCCCCACCCTCCTTTCTTGGCTATAATCATCTAAATCTTGGAGTATGGGAGGGAAAGTGGGGATACTCAAGCACCTACTGTTAAGCATCCCTACCTCTACCTTCTGTGTTTTCTCTACTCGCATGGCAGTAGGGTAGACATTGACCAACCCAAGGAAATGTGAATGAGAGCAATTTACTTTTATTCTTATGTTTGCTTGTATATACCACTTAACTAATTTTCCTTTAGCACCTTGGGGACATTGTTTGCTAACAGCCTATATTATAGCCAAAAAGTCAGATGTCATTTTAGTTCACTTTTTTTTTAAGTTTATTTGTTTTGAGAGGGAGAAAAAGAATGAGAGAGCAGGGAAGGGGAAGAGATAGGGAGAAGAATAATCCCAGGCAGGCTCTGTGCTGTCCATGAAGAACCTGATGGGGTTCTTGATCTATGAACTATGAGATCACAACCTGAGCCAAAATCAAGGGTTTCACATAAAACTGACCAAGCCACCCAGGTGCCCCCATTTTAGTTCTCACTTCTAAGCAACATGTTTTTCCCTTTGAAGTCATGGGCATATATTTATTGTATCTTTTACTGTTTGTTCTCCTATATCTTCTATTATTTTCTTCAATAACTCTAATAGCAGAGAGACTGGCTTTTCTAGATCTATTCTTCATGCCCCTTTAAACCATATAAATGATGTTATGTCAGAATTATTACTTACATAAAAATGATTATAAGATATTGGTGCAATCTGTAGGGAAATATATGGGCAGTAATTAATAACATTTAAAGTAAGCTTACAATTAGATCAAGAAATTATCCTAAAGAATGTCACCCAAAGAGATATCATATAGGAATATATGTACAAATATTTAAGCACTTTTTTCTCTCCTCTCTCTCTTTTCTTTCTTTGCTTTATTTCTTTATCTTTATTTCAATTGCAAAATATATGAATGTTCACCAATATAAGGATGGTTAATAATATGGCACATACATTCTATGGAATAGTATATAACTATTCATAAAATGAATTAGATTTAAACTGCTAACTATATTACTTTCCTTTTAATATTTATAAATAAAATACATTTGGTGATAATGTTATTAATTATACTTGTTTTTATGAAAAAAATAAACAAAAATGGAAGTACATCTAGATAGCTCAGTTGGTTGAACGCCTGACTTCAGCTCAGGTCATGATCTCACAGTTGGTGAGTTTGAACCCTGCGTCAGTCTTGCTGTTGTCCACGTGCAGCCAGCTCCAGATCCTGTGTCCCCTCTCTCTGCCCTTCGCCCACTTGTGCACTCTCTCTCAAAAATAAACAAACATTAAAAAAAAAAAGAAAAATGGAAAAAATAAAGGCAAGAAAGAAGAATGTGGAAAAGAAAGAGTAACTCACAAGTCATATCAAACTTTGACTTTTTCTGATGGCAAAGGTTTTATCTGGTCCTTTTGTGTCCTACCTTTGGTGGGACCTAGTGTTTACAGAATTTCAAGCTGTTTTCATAGAACTACACAGGTAGGAGAAATAAACCCCTTCAAGAAATTTATTAGAAAATTCTGTTTCTGTAACCACCCTCAACAAACCCATTCAGTAGGTGATATCATCTCCCTAAATTGGCAGTCCTTGTTTTTCCAACAGCCAAGTTCTGGGAATAACTACAGAAACTATATTTAGTTTTTTAAACTAATATATATTATATTTAGTGTTTTGAGATGTTTAAACAAGAGGTTTAAACGTTATTAGACTGTTAGTTTCTTTTTGGTGCCATTTTCCATAACAACTTACTAAAATAGTCAGGATTATTATTTTTTAACATCTAGTGATTGTTATCAACTTGGAGCTTAAAGGAAGAAAGGACAGATAAGACTTTATTTCAGAATGTCAATTTGTTGACAGGAGCTAAGAGGAGAACTATCTCTCAAAAGGCACAAGAATGGAGTTTCAGGAACTCTTCAGATCATAAAAGAGTATTTTCAAGTTTGTAGAATTTAACAACTCAGTCATATTTAACGTTTCAATTTCAGAGGATTGGACAAGGAAAAGTAATCAAGTTCAGGATTATGCAGACATCAGAGGGGCACTAAGTATTTGCAGAAGGGGGAGGGTGTCTTAAAATGGCAATGTTAGTAAAGCTAACCTATGAGAAAAATATTAATTTGAACAGGAATATTCCACTTAAAAGAATGACCCATGAGGAAATAATCTTCCTACTTGAAAATGAGTCCAGGTAAGGTTCTGGAAATTCTACCATCTATTGTGACATTCAAGTCCACAGCAATATTTATTTCATCTGCCGGATACTTGGACTAAGTGGAATTCACAAGATTGTTGAATTATAGCCATATATCTAAACAAACAACTGGTACTTTGGCAGAAGTATATAAACATTAAAAATTTTTACATCCATCTTATTTGGGAGTTCCATCGAGATCCAAAGAAGTTCTGTTTACATAATACTAGGAGGTCAGTAAGAATCTCTCAATTATAACTGAAATTATAATAGTTAATACTCTTATTTGTACCTTTCTTGATTTTCAGCTGTTGGGGGTGGTGGAAAGCTGAAACAATTTATCTAAGTATAAACTGTTAAAACGTAGACGAAAAAACCCAATAGAACTGAACCGCTAAAATTAAGTCCCTCATCAGTCACATTGCAAGAGAGGAATCTTGGCCCTTAGAAGCACATCCACTGGCAATCTAATGAAAGCAAAAATGTCTCATGTGGCATAGAATTAAATGGAGTATAACTGTCAGTTGAATGCCTATCAACACTCTTTCCGTCCTAGGTTGTTGAGACCAAAGTACAACTAATCATAAGGAAAAGTCTGCAGGTTGCTAGATTTGAGCCATCATTAGGAACACTAATGCTCAAGCCATGAGCATCACAAAACCTGGTAGGAAATGCTAATGCTTGATTTCAGGAACAGGTATTTGGGTATCTAATTTGCTTGCAAGATGAGGTTTTGAAGTGGGAAAATTGGTAAGTGGAGTAAGATGATGTAGACAATTAGTGAAGAGGTCAATTTCATAAGGCCCAACAAAAGAAGTGATATCTTAAGGAAGTTTTTGCCACATAGTGGAGAAAGCAACATTAAGTTCTCTTTATCATAGGGAGGAAAACAGTAATTCAGGAGCATCACTGGCTTAGATTAAGATGCATCATAGAGTGATAGGGAGAAAAATGAGATAGATGCTGGATTCTCATGAAACTCTGACATTTTCAGCAGACCTCACTTGTTTTGAGGAGAGGAGTCTAGCCTTCATCAATTTTTATCTGAATTAAATAATAAGGAAAAATTCCTTTTACAAGAGGATTCTCCTATTAGTCTATCTGAAATATGGGTGACTCCAAGTAGCTATAATTATAAATCAACCTAATTTTCATTAATATTAGCATTTGCCCTTTAAAAATGAATAAATCAATTGGCTGCCATAATTAAAGCCAATTTTCAAAAGGGGTTGTCCTCTAAAGTGATCAAACCATTCAGTCTTTTTTAAACAAATATTTATTAAATGCCTACCATGTGCCAGGCATTATGACTTCAGTTAAAACTGTCCTTAAGGGTGATGGGAATATTGTGTTCAGGGTAGATTAAAAACTGGAGCAGGTTATTCAACTTCTGGGGAAATTACAGTTTCTCTGTGGTATGAGAAAATCTCTTGGTCCACTTTTCAGAACAATGTGTATATGCTTATAGTGGGCTGAACTTTGTCCTTTAAAAACAGTCCAAGTCCTAACCTCTAGTACCTATAAATATGACCTTATTTTGAAATAGAGTCTTTGCAGATATAATTAAGTACAAAATATCATGATGAGGTCATCCTGGATTTAGAGAAGAAAGGAGAAGACACAAAGAATGTCATGCACAAAGGCAGAGATTGGAAGTATGTATGCTGCCACAAAGCAAGAAATGCCTAAGATTGCTAAAAGCCACCACAGGCTAAGAGAGAGGCAGGTGTGCCTCAGAGCCTCCAGAAGGAATCAACCCTGCTAACACTTTGCTTTCAGAGTCCTGGCCTGTGAGAGAATAAATTTCTGTTGTATTAAAGCTACCTAGTTTGTGGCAATTTGTTCCAGCAGCCCTAGAAACCTAATATATATAATACCCTACATGCAATATTTCTTAGAATATCAAACCCTATGCATGGACTCTCAAAGGGTCCAAAACCTAAAACAAGAACATCTAAATTAGAAAAAGTCCAGGAGACTGTGGCCAAAGGGGATTGAGGGTAACTTGCAACTGTGTCATTTGGGGTAAAGATCAACCAGAAATATTAGCCTGCAAAGGAGATTCATGGGAAGAGACTTGATGATTCTCCTTAAATATTTGGAAAACTTAAATCTTTGGGGTGTCATAGATGGGTGAACATATAATTTATCAACCAAAATGAGGCATTTCTGAGAGTTAAAGGGATATATTATTAATAATTATGTTGGAACAACAGATTTAAATAATCCAAGACTGCCCTGAGCAAAGCAGGACATATGGTCACCCTACACATGGGAGGAAACCAAGAACAAAGAATGGGAGAGAGGGAGAGAGTGAGAAATGTGGCTCTAAATTAGAATACGTTTCTCAAGAAAATAATCCAACCTTTTACTGGATTTGTCTAGGCAGAATATTTTAGAGGAGCAGCTTATTGCATTAAGAAGACCTCTGAAGCCACTTTGAAGTCTTAGGTTATATGTTGTATGATTCCGGCCCCGATCTCAATTTTACCATTTTTAATACATACTCTTAGAATGACAAAATATTGCCTCTGGAGTCTCTCAAGAACTGATTTTGTTTTTAAAATTTTTTTTTTAATGTTTTATTTATTTCTAGGAGAGAGGTAGAGACAGCATGAGCAGGGGAGGGTCAGAGAGAGAGGGAGTCACAGACTGAAACAGGCTCCAGGCTCTGAGCTGGCTGTCAGCACAGAGCCTGACGCGGGGCTCGAACCCACGAACCGCGAGATCATGACCCAAGCGAAAGTCGGACGCTTAACCGACTAAGCCACCCAGGCGCCCCTCTCAAGAACTGATTTTGAATTCTGCCTGTCAGTTTTCAATTATGAGGTCTTAGCAAATATGTTCAACTACTTTGAACTACCGTAATATATATTTCAAAAGATGGTTTAAAGTTTAAATGATAAAATATATGTAAAATTCAGCACAGTCTGACATGTAATAGGTGATTAATAAATAAAAGATACTTTTATCTTAGTAAATAATATATATATGTAACTATGTATGTATTTTGCTACATATGTAACTATGTATTATTTTATTGATTGAGTTAATTGATGTTACCCTTGAATTCTTTTTTTGTTTTTGTTTTTTATTTATTTCTGAGAGAGAGAGAGAGAGAGAGAGCAGGGGAAGGTCAGAGAGAGGGGGGGACACAGAATCTGAAGCAGGCTGCAGGCTCTGAGCTAGCTGTCAGCACAGAGCCTGATGCGGGGCTCGAACCCACGAGCCGTGAGATCATGACCTGAACTGAAGTTGGACGCTTAACCAACTGAGCCACCCAGGTGCCCCAACCCTTGAATTCTTGAGAAACCCTTATTGCTTAGGTAGTTTTTAGAGCTTTCGGAGTAAAAAATGATGTTTTTCACATTCTTAATGGAAAGGAGGTAGGGAGGAAGGAAGAAACAAAAGAAAGAAGGAAAGAATGAGGGAAACGAATTAACAAATAAACAGTGAGAGAAGAAAGGAAGAAGCAAGAGAGAAGGAGGATGAGAGGGGAAGAAAGAAAGAAAAGAAATAAAAAAAGTTGACAGTGATCCTTTTCTTACACAAGAACCTCACCATGAAGATTTTATCTGGTATCAAAGGGATATAATCTGATTCAAAGTGAAGTGTATAACTAATGTCCTTCAACTCCCCACCTTGTGACAATTCCTGTAATGTTTTGCATAGAGTAGTACGTGAATGCCTCAGACACTCTGCAGTGATTTGTCCTTAGCTGAAATAATATATGAATGCCTTAGAAACAGTTCATTCTTGTTCTGTGGAATATGGTTTTAGCAACTTAAATTTCTATCAACAAATCTTGAGCTCTAATCAAAACCATAGTTAGGAGGCATAGCTGATAACATTTGTCCTAGTTTGCAGTATTCTCATGAGGATCAAATGGGATAATGAGTGAAAAATCTTTAAAACCTTAATTGCTGTAGAGTGGAAAATTCTATTAATAACTATGAGAGTCAATAATGACAACAATTCTGTTGGAAAAAGTCACCTCTGTTTGCCAGCAGGGACGTGGGGTATACCCTTCTGACCCATGAGTACATAGAAAATCCAGCTCTGCTCTGAAAATGTAGGGCATCTGGAGAACACATATAATAACTTTGAAGAAGACTCCCAAGTGGAAAACCAAAAGCCCTGTGGCTACCAAAATGAAAAAGACAAAGGTATTGGGGATTTGAAATACATAAAATATAAAAGCCTCAAAACAGACTGTTTTCAAGAAGTAGCACTGATAGCCTGCACCAGGCCCGCTAAAGACTGCAGGCAAGATAATGTTAAGCATTGTGTAGATGACTACAAATAAATGTCCAAGGCACCATGGCACTTTTCCAACTTAGCTAAGTGGGACTGACCTCCTTCCCCTATTCTTTCCCATGAACCATGCCCTTAATGGCAGGATAATTTTTTGAAAGGTTAAATTGTGCATGTTCTACCTACACACTCCTTCCCCTCCCATTTCTAGCAGGCAGCCAGCTTTGTAATTGTGGCTTCAAGGCTTTGAGCAGAGCCAAAGCAGAAGCAGCCAAATATTAAGAGCTCCTTCTGCTTTTACTTAAAACAAAATCTCTAGAAGGATTATGCCAGAAAGGGAGAAAAACTGAAGAAGACATTAGGGGAGCTATAAGAACTCCAGGAATGATTGGAGTGGAGAGGGAAGGGGGTCCAAGAAGCCAGCAGCATCCTATTGCAGCGTCCCAAAGAGAGGAAAGATTTCAAAAGGAGTGTGGGACTTTTATAGACACATGATCTCAGGCACCAGGGCTCTTAGTCTCTGAAGACAAGAAGCAGAATGACGCAACCTAGGGGTACCATGACCTCAGGAAATAGATATCCTCAGAGCAAGTGGCGGAGCATAATATCCAATAACATGAAGATTCTCCACAGTCTTGGGTTATGTAAGATCCAGGGACTTTGCTCATCAAAGAATGAAGAGCCTCAAAAATGACAGATCTAATTTTTACCATTCTGATGTGTTGAGGTTTGGACTTTGAATTCAGTTGGTTTAAATAAAATATTTTACATGTGATAAGTTTTGTACATGTGACTGTGTAGATACAGAGTTTTATCTCTTTATATTGATCCCTGACTTCTAAAAATCATGACCCTGCTTGGGTATTTCACTAAATCACTACACTTCCTGAAGTGTGATCTACTGACCCTTCCCTTATCTCTGAATCAGAACATAGATGTCTCAGTGGGGCAGATTCCAGCATGAAGAGAGCTGTAAGGTGAGAATGAATGAACATGAGGTTGAACTTGGTGGAATTTGTAAATCCCTACTCGCTTACATTTTTATGAAGAACTTGCACTCATCTTCTGGAAGCATGTCATCCATCCTGTCTCAAGCTTCAGTTATTTCCTTATACATAGTTAGGAGTTCCCTGTTTGTTATTCCATAGGAACTTCTGCCCATTCCCATCACGAAAACTACTGTTGTATGCAATTATCTACTTGCTTCTTGACTTCTCTATCGCCTTACAGGATTGCGTGTATCCTGAGGTTGGGAAATGGGTCAAACACTAAAATCTCCAAACAGTGTCTCAACATAACAATAACAACATAATAAAGTCTTATATTGTGAATGAATGTAACATTATGAATGGTACCTCTTGCCTGACAAGTCAAACAGACACTTGTGAGAGAACATTGATTCATAGATTAGAGTTTGGAATAAAATAAGACATTTCACCAAATGGATCTAGCTGGGAAGTCCTGTTATTAATAGTATCTCAATTTGAGGAAATGGTATTTATCTTTTTGCCTCATATGAAAACCAAAGTCAGACTTGATGAAGAAAAATTCTTCAAGTTCATTCTTTTTTATTTTATTTATTTTGAGAGAAAAAGAGAGAGATAGGGAGGTAGAGAGAGAGCTTGGGAGCGACAGAAAGGGAGAGAGAGAATCCCAAGGAGGCCTCACACTCAGCATAGAGCCCCGATGAAGCCGGGCTCAACCCCACAACTGCAAGATCATGACCTAAACCAAATCAAAAGTTGGAAGCTTAGCCAACTGAGCCACCCAGTAGCCCCTCATCAGGTTCATTCTTAAACATATATTAACCTCACAAAATGTTCTAAAAAGGAGAACATGAAATAGAAGGAAGATAAATGGGAGGAAGAGGAAAAATGCACAATATTATTCTAAAATTTTAGATTTTGAGTTTCCATTTGAAATCAGAATTACATATTGAATTTCAAAGTCTTTAATAAAACCATTTGTAGCCCTTCAATAACCATGCTACCAATCAAATGTAATTACTCTTATAACTAAAACATTTGTGTTAAATTAAAAGAAAAATTTTCTGGTGTGAACTTCAATTTTCCAATGAAATTTAGTAGAAGGAAAATACTTGAAGTCTGGGAATTAAATCAGAATTCAGTGATTTTCTTAGATCATAACATAGTCTTCTAATGCTTATTCTTTTACTGAATCTTTAGTTCTTATTCAATATTATAGGTATTTTAAATACTTTTATTGGCATTCACATGTTACACAGATAATTTTATCTTCCTTTCAACACTAGTGAACTATAAATGAAAAAAGGCAACTGATTCTCACACCATATTTGTTGCTATTGTTAAAATTGTTCATTTTCACAGCATTAAAAAAAATGCAATCCAAGATGAAACCTGGCTTGCAAAGTCACAACTTACAAGTGAATTTAAACATAGTTTGGAAGAATCTATTCATTCCTTTATAACATGCGATTCTATGAATCAAATAAAGACATGACAATTTTAGACACCTTTCACAATTGCATCACCAACAAATGGTTTGTTTAAAAATATAGTTGTAATTTAAAAAGCACATGTGCTTCTGTAATATTTTATCACCCCTTGTCTTGTGAGATAGTGGGGAACCAAAAGAGAGGTCCTTTTTTTTTTCTGAAAAATACATTCTCTATTTAAGTCTTTTTGTTATTGACTCTTAAACTTTTGCCAAAGCCAATGGTTTTTAATATTTTTTTAGGGTAATGGAAAATCCTTTTCAGATTGTGTTTTCTGCAGAAAGGTAACCCATACAAAGCAGACGGAAGCACAGCCACTCTGACTGAGACAAAAGCCCTGCAGGTGAGGCTGTGTCATCAGGATTCACTGCCTCCACCCTCTCCTGTGGCCTCTGAAGAGAATAAAAAAGGTGCCCAGGTGCTTCAGGGCAGTCCTGGTTTCCACTGGTTGTTCCAGCATAATTATTAATAGATCCCTCTTTCACACGCATAAACTGTACGGTCAGCATGCCTCTGAGGTGATGCCAAATAATAATAAAGAGCTCTGTAGAGTCCTAATGAAAACCACTGGTCTTGAATTGTTATAAAAGATGACAGAATTCTTCTCACTTTTAATTAATGTTTTTGCTTTCCTTTTTTTTTTCAAAAAAAGACCTTATTTTTAAATAGTTTTAAGTTCATAGCAAAATTAAGAGAAAAATACAGATCTATCCCATATACTCCCTGCCCTCACACGTGCAGAACCTCTCTCATTATCAACGACCTGGCCAGAGTGGTTGGTACCTTTGTTACAACTGATGAACCCATATGGACACATCATAACCACTCAAAGTCCATATTTGCATTAAGATTCACTCTTGGTGGTGTATGTTCTATGGGGATATCTCTCTTCTTCAGGCCTCTCCTCCCCTGATGTGTTGCTGTAGGTGGTAGCTAGTGTTCCACCAACAGCATCAATATAGCCACGTTATATTACGTTCTACATCTAAATATTCGTGACTTTGGCTGTCCAGTAGGTAAAATGGAGCTTGTCCAAAGTAAAAGTCCATCATCTTCCCTAGCAATGTACTCCTTCTACAATTCAGTATTTCTACTAATTTTACCAACTTTCTACTCATTGGAAACAAAAGCCTAGTGAATTTTTACTTCTCCTTCATCCTTATGTCAAAATCCATTTAGTCGTCAATTTCTATCAGTTTCGTCCCCAAACATCTCTCTCCTATGTGCCTTTTTACCTCGATTGTCACTGTTAATAAAAATGTCACTATTAATGAAAATTTATGTTTGCTCTAATATCTTGAGGGCCAAGACATAATCCCTCTCCCTCTTTAATTCCTGTTTCAAACACGTTCTCATCAATTCCCCTCCCTGCAAGCTGCCATTATCCCCACAAAACTTTCCCAATTCCTCTCCACTTGAAGCAATCTCTCCTTCCTCTGAATATCATTACGGCTTTATCCATGCCTCATTTGTGACTCATGCAACTTTTTGCTTTCAGTTTTATGTGTTTGCTGATCTTATTTCCTCTATTAGTTTATCAGTTCTTTGAGGGTGACATTTATGGTTCATTTTGGTGTCTTTGATAACACCTTGAACTTTGGAGACTTTCTATGAATGTTTATCAAATGAATGAACAAATGTAAAAACATAACTTGCTTTCAATATTTTCATTGCTTCAACCTTCATACTCTGACCTGAATAATGGCATGCTGTTCACTATCTTCCCCATTCCAAACAGGGAAATCTACCTAATTTGCCCCAAGTATAAACCACCTTCTATCATTTTTTTCACAAATGACCTACATACAAAGATTTCCTCTACTTCCTGCCACTCCTACATGCCCTCCAGATCTTCAAAATTCAACTCAAAATTAAGTGTCTCTTCACCAATAACCTAATTAGCTAGCAACACTGTTATTCTATATTATTTAACCAATCCCTATTCCCTGGCATCATCAAGTTTTAGTGATGCAAATAACACAAAGAACAGGGAAAAATAATTCATGTGTCTATATTATGCATTTCTCCCACACGTTTCTTAGAGCTCACTGTTTTTGAGTACTTACTATAAACCCGGCATATTCAAAGAGTTTTCCTGTAATGCTTATTAATTTTTGCTAAGGCCTTCATAAAACAGATAATATCCCCCTTTTGTGGAATTAGGAAACTGAGACCAAAGAGATAGGTAGCAGAACTGGGCTTCACATACAGGCAAGATGACATTATCAACCTCTGCACTTACAGCTACTATGTTTCTACTTCTTGGAGCTTTGAACTCACTGAGCCTAACGTTAATTATATGGTGTAATAAAAGGCCTTTAAAGTTAGGCAAACTGAAATTCAAAGTTTGTATCTGCTACTCAGTAGTTCTGAGCCCGGAAATAAGATATAAAACTAAAGCCTCTGTTTTCTGATCATTAATGTTGGGAAAATTTTAGTACTATGAAAATTGAGTGAATATGAATACATTTCATCAAAAGTATATAGTCTGTGTTCAATATAGAAAATAGATCAAAATGGAAATGTGTAGCATGATGCTGATGATTCAAACAGAACCAAGAGGCCAGCTTTCATATCGTCTTCACCCTGGCCATGTAGTCCACAGCCTTTCAACTAGTACATGGGATAATGGTTGAGAACCTGGTCTTTGGAGATGTTTTGTCTGGATATAAATCCCAGATCTACAAAATACTAGTTCTGTGAAGTGAAGCACATTTCCTAACCCAAGCTAGCCTCAGTTTCTTCAACTGTCAAATAAGAATAGCAAGAGCACTTACATCAAGGATCTTGTGAAGATTCTGTGAGTTGAAACCATAAACGGCCTAGTGCATTGCAAGCTGCTGTTATTAACTAACTAGACCTTTATTACCTCAGCTCAAATTGCTAAAATAGTTCCAGAGTGACCTTTATGCATCTGGGAACTTCCCTTTACTACCCTGTGCAACACTGACAGGATCTTTGTGGTAAACAGAATTCTAGATGGTCCCATGAACTCCGCCTTTTAGTGTTACTCCTGTGATTGTTTCCTTACATGGCAAAAGGGCTTTTGCAGAGGTAATCAGGGTAACTAATCAGCTGACCTTAATTTAGGGAGAATTTCCTAGTGGTCCGAATCTAATTACATGATCCTTTAAAGCAGAGCTTTTTCTAAGACTGGTGGCAGAATAAAAGAGATTTGAAAGCATGAGAAGGCCCCGGTGTTCTGTTGTTGCCCTTCATGTTGGACCATGTGAGAAGGATTGTGGGTGACTTCTAAGAGCAGGGAGTAAACTCCACATTGATGGCCAGCAGGAAAATGGGACCTCAGTACCACAGTGGCAAGGAACTCAGTTCTCCCAACATCCTAATGAGCTTGGAAGCTTATTCTTCCCTAGAACCTCTGGATAAGCACATGGCCTGGCCAACATCTTGATTTCAGCCTTGCAACCCTGAACAGAGAAACTAGTCACCCTATGCTGTATGCCTATATTAGAAAACTGAAATTAAAAAAAAAAAAAAGTGTTGTTTTAAGCTATTCACATTTGGTCAAATTGTTATGCAGCAATAGAAGAATGAATACAATCATCCCTCTGGATGACTGATTCATCATTATCAATGGAATCTAATTATTATAACCTACTATATACAACCTTCCTAGTGTTATTCTAATCTTTCTAACTATATCTCATTTTCACTTATTGCTTACAAGTAACAATCACTCACATCAAAAGAGACAACTTAACTTTCTGTTGTGCCTTTCATTTTCCAACCTCCTGCTCTTAGTTATTGCTCTGACATCTGGAGGGTCAAGACATATCTCCTCTCTCAATTCCTTTGTGGCCTCCATTTAGCATTTCTCATTGGGTCTTAAATCTTTTTACAACAGGGATGGCTAGTCCATGGTTATGCATCTCTGGTCCTTTCACAATAGATTTCCTCACTCCTAATGATAAAAAATTTGGTGATGAAGACATTGATGATCATGATGATTAAAAGGACCTAGCCAGAACAATGTCAACAACTATAATAGCAATAGCACAACCATTTTGTTAAACACTTAGAATGTCCTAAGCTCTGTGTTGAATACTGCACATTCTCTCTCTTTTATTCCCTTCCACCAATTCTTTAAGAAAGCTTTAAATAACCTTAATTTGTAGGCCAAAGTTTGAACTCAGGTGGTTTAAATAACTTGTCTAAGATTAAGTAGGTAGTACATGATCTATATACTTCTATCTATTTGACTCAAAAGCCCCTACCATTAATTAAATGTTTGGTTTAGGTTGGTTTTCGTACTAGGGGATATCAGGGAATTGAGGGAGGTATTCTGAACTCTACAGTGCCTTGCAAAATGAGTATTTTCAGTTGAATTTAATCAATATTTATTTAAAATGTACTTGTGTCAACCCCTGTGCAAGGAACCAGGAGCACAAAGATGAATAAGCTAGAGTCTCTTCAGACGTTCACAGTCAACATAGGAGCACTTGAGAGACAGAACCCTTTAAATTGGGACTTAAAGAATGAGGAAATTCTGTCAAACAGGGAGAGTGTTCCAGGAAGAGGAGACTGCTGATGTAATGGTGTAAAAGACTTGGAAGAGCTTGGTGAGCTTGGGAAACAATGAGTACTGGGGTAAAGATGGAGACAGCCATGCATAGGAATATAGGAATATGTACAAAGTGAGAGAGGCACACGTGGCCAAACTTAGGACAGAGTACACCTTGCTCAAAAGTCCCACTCACCCCTGAAGCAGTAGGGCATCTCTGTTGATATTTAAACAGGGTTAGTAATATTAAGATAGACAGCATTTATTGCATTCTTACTATGTACCTGGCATTGTGATCTGTGTTTTATATACTTTATATTTACTTAACTTTATAATGACTGTGTGAGGCAATATTTTAAGCCCATTTTATAAACGAGTTCTCAGAGATTAACTAATTTGCTCAACTTGAGAGCTTGATTGAGAGCTCAAGTGGTTGATTCAAACTTCAAACCCAGAATTACCTGAAATCAAAACCATATACTTAACTGATAGATTTGGTCAGGGCTCAGTGGTAAAGTGGGAATCTGAGGTGAGGACATGTTTAAAAATTAGAGAGATTCATGAGCTAATCAGTTTTGTTTACATATAGTGTGTTGTTTATTAATATTATATATATATTTATTTTTTACTTATTTTGAGAGGGGGCGGGGCAGAGAGAGAGAAAGAGACAGAGAGAGAGAGAGACAGAGAGAATCCCAAGCAGGCTCCATACTACCAGCATGGAACCCAGTACAAGACTCAAACTCACAAACCATGAGATCATGACCTGAGCCAAAATCAAGAATCAGAGGCGTAACCAACTGAGCCACCCAGGTGTCCATGTTCAGTAATTATAAATACTAGCTCTCCCACCTAAAGTTTGTTCTTATGATATGGCAGTAGCAATGAGAGAGTGAGAGCAAGACAGAAGAGGGAGCATGTACTTTCCCTTTGGATTTAAGAATGACTCTGAAATTCCTAATTGTTAAACTTCCCCATTATCTTGAATCATTTAGTTTGAAGATAATATTTTTAAAATGCCTTTATTTTTTATTATTATTTTTTATTCTTTGAGAGAGGGGGGAGAGACAGAGAAAGAGAGAGAAAAAGCATGTGCACACAAGCAGAGGAGGGGCAGAGGGAAAGGGGTAGAGACAAAATCTTAAGCAGGTGCTACATCCAGTGCAGAACCAGAGAGTAAGGGGCTCGATCTCAGGGATCTCAGGACACCAAGATGATGATGTAAGTGGAAATCAAGAGTTGGCTACTTAACAGACTGAGCCAGTGAAGCACTCCTTAAAGTCTTTAAAGCGATTCACCTTAAAACTTCATTGTGCACTTAAATATGCATATTTGTAAAAAAAAGTCCCCTTTCCGAGATACCCTTCCCCAGTAACTTTATGGGTTCTGGATAAATTAAAAAATGAAATATGAGTTTATCATTAACTCTCTTCAATACTTTGAAAGAATAAAATGTTCCTATCTCATTTCGACTATTCCATACACTACTTGCTTTCTTCCCTTTATTAGGTAGAAGGGTTCATATCTCAAACATGATTTATTAGGCTGAAAGGAACACAGCTAGAGATTTGATTGAGACATAATTCATGTAACATTGTGTGTCAACTATTCTTCAATTAAAAAAAAAAGACATAATTCCTGCCTTTGGCTGATTTGCCATCCACATAGTTTCATTAAAAAAAAAAAAAAAGAGGGACGCCTGGGTGGCTTNAAAAAAAAGAACCAAAATGTCATTAAGTAATCATCACCTAATGAGATCATTAGTGTTGTCAGAATTGAGAGAAAGAAGAGATTTGGGGGTGATTTGTGAAGTAGATGGAGTGGGTATGTGGTCTGGGGCTTGAAAGAAGGATCAGATAATCATGATTTCCTTTGAAAGAAAGAAACAGAACATGAAGAGGAGATGATTAGGCATCAGTAAGAGCAGGGAGGTTAGGAAGATCATTTTTTTTTTTTCCTAAATAAAGACAGGAGACCAGGGCACCTGAGTGGCTCAGTTGGTTGAGCATCCGACTTCCACTCAGGTCATGTCTCACAGTTTGTGGGGTCTAGCCCCACATGGGGGTCTGTGCTGACAGCTCAGAGCCTGGAGCCTGCTTTGGATTCTGTGTCTCCTTTTCTCTCTGCCCCTCCCACTCGCCCACTGTCTCTCTCTGTCTCTCAAAAATAAATAAATGTAAAAAATTTTAATAAAGACAGGAGACCAATTTTCTAGAGATTCAAGTATACCTTGAAAAGTAGATTTTAATATTTGGGTGATCACTAATGTCTTTAAGACTGATGAAAGCTATAAACTCATTTCGGAAAAAAATGTACAATTGCAAACACAGTACATTATCCTATTATACAGGAACAGCTAACATTTTGGCATATATCATTCTACAGCTTCATCTCTGGTCAAAGGCATATATATAGGCATATGTATATGAAACTATCTATCTAAAATTAAAAACTAAATATAATTTCAAATATAAATACAAGAAAATGGTACATTCTATGCATATGATACATAAAGAAACATCTATTGGTTTTATGTGTGAATACTTATGTGTATTTATACATATTTTTCTTCCTCCCAACAGTGACTGATACAGAGTTTGGTCATTTGCAGCAACAAGTTCAAGGAAAGAAACTGGTATTCATTTCGAATCAGAAATGCTATTATATTCATAATTATTTTGTTACAGCAAATATGTAGTCCTTTGAATATTTTTCTCTTTTCAAAATAAAAATAGTTTTATTTAAGTAAAACTACATGTTTATAGTAAACATATCAAGCAATACACTAAAGTCTAAGAAAGAAAGTGAAAATTCAGGTGAAATCCTACCAAGAATGGAAGGGCTTTTGAGCAGCAAATAACATAGTAATATAGTTCTTCAGTTGGTAATACTATGAAAGATGAGTAGGAAAAAAAAGCCTAGAAGCCAGAGAACCAGGTAAGTAACCATGCGATCATCTGACAAATAACTAAGGCCAAGAAGAAAACTGTCACCAGTAGTGACAATGAGAGCCAACTGTGTTGAACATCTAATTTGTGCAAAGAAATATAATGAATATGCTGAAGAAAATGTTAAAAAATATATGGCCTATGCCTTCTAGGAGCTCAAATGAATGGAAGAGACTAGTTCATATATAATATCTGAGGTTCACAACACATACTTGGGCAATTTTTGCAAACAAAATTCCTTGAAACTAATATAACACTGTATGTTAACTAACTGGAATTAAAATAAAAACTAAAAAAAAAAAGATTAATTCTTGGTACATCTCTTTTTCCAGTTTGCTGTTGTGTTGGGACACATTTCAAATACATATTTTTAATTTAGGGTTAGGAAATTGGTGGTGAGCGACCAAGATTTACCATCTCAGGGTTATGGTGACAAAGTTTGGAAAAACTTTCAATCAGCATAAATCATTTGATTTGGGAATGCAAAGATAGATTTGTAGGAAACAAAGGGCTCCAGAGTCATAGTTGCCTAGAGGGAAGAAGTAATAAGCCCTTTTATATGTGGAGCCTTATGAAACATTTATCTCTTGGTGGCTGTCTGACCAGAAAGGTCATACTGGGGTGACATTTGTTAATGATTACTGAGTGTAGAGTTGTTTTGGAATGTATCTAAAACTAATTTTTCAATCAAACGTAAGATATGAGAGTGATTAAAAAGACAGCAACAATTATTTAAAATTAAAAGGGAGAAAACAATGAACAAGAGAGAAAATAAACAGCTCTACAAGTAGCTGGGTTCCCCCTCCCCCAATAACATGGATTTTGCTTTCTGATTATCTGGAATATTTCTCGGCGAATCCACTTTTTTGCTTAAACATTGGAGATCTAAAATAAAGTGTAATTCTTTTATTTTTCATGCATTTATCTGATCAAAATTAGCTGAAATGATACGTCAAAAGCAATAGAGTTAGAAATACACAGATCTGTATTATTATTTTGACTTTATGTGGTTTTCCATCATACTATAATTTTCAAATGCAATTTATCTTTTTTGACTATATAAAGGGCTGAATATTAAAAATAAAGCTTGAGAATGCAGATATAACTAAATCTTTTCATATTAAAATCTGCATCTGATTCTTTTATGGTTATTGAGGCCAAATCAATTTTTAATGTCTTATTACTCTACTAATATGCAATAGAAAAATCTTTAAAAGACATGCAAATAAATACTAATGTATAACTTACATATAGAAGCTTATATAGATTTTAAATTGAAATGGTACTGCATATTTCCCATTTTAATTTCACTAACACTAGACAAATCCTTTTAATAATCTAAACACAACTCCTAGGCTGGGAGGGGCTGCCATTCATTTTTTGATTCAATTCCAAAGTTCCTTTCAGAGTAATAAAAACATTTTCTAAGGAAGCAAAGGATGACCTTGCTTCATTATTTAAGCAGCTTAGTCTGTTTTTTTCCAAGCTCACATAGAGTTGTCTTCAAGGACATTTTTTCATAAAGTTCTTACAGGAGGGATGATGTCACCATGGAAGTTGTCAAACATGATGTTTTCCCAGAGACATTGCACTATGCTCAATATTAGAAAGAAGGGGCCAAAAGACAGAAATCCCCAAAGACATTTCTAGGTTTAGATCAAGATCCACATCTGTTCTTCCTTAGGAAACACTGCTTTGAAAACAATTCAAAGGGACACAAACAGGGGTGCCTGGGTGCCTCAGTCAGTTAAGCATCTGACTTTGGCTGAGGTCATGATCTTATGGTAGGTTCGAGCCCCACATTGGGCTCTGTGCTGACAGCTCAAGCCTGGAGCCTATTTTGGATTCTGTGTGTGTGTCTCTCTCTACCCCTCCTCCAATCATCCTCTGTCTCTGTCTCAAAAATAAATAAACTATAATTAAAAAAAAAAAAAACAAAGGGACACAAACATTTAGAAGCAGTTGTAGGTACCTTTTAATGTAAAAAATACTAAGATAATAATTCACCACACATCAATTTCGAAAGAAAACTAGGTATCATTAAATTATATTTCTATTTTTATTTTGTATGTTTCTCTTCTCGTAAAGACATCAAACTCACTTAATAATATAAATTAAATATCTCAAAATTATCTTGAAAATAAATGGTCAAATAGTATGCTAGGAAAGGTCCTAAAATAAGCATAAAATTAATTTCCCTATCTTGTCCCAAGTTTATGGATTATATCTTCTAAAGACTGCTTAAAGTTCGAGTTATAAGTAAATTCAAAGAATGGAAAGTATAAAAAAGGACTTTTGCCATACAATTGGGGAAAAAAAGATGGCAGTATGGTTCGGGTCTGCCTTCTGCACAATGCACTCAAATTATTTGGGTCAAGTATCCATTTATTTATTTAAATATTTAAGCTCCTTCAAATCTTGACTGTTCCTCGTTATTTTTATTTTAAAGAATCAGATTAAAATGCCCACAGTCTTGTCTATTGCCTTTCCAAACCACTGCAAGACACTTGATTATTATTTTTCTAACCTACTCACTCCAGGTTTTCAAAATAATCAAGGGTCTCAAATTGCTTCTTAATTTCTCTCTCTTCCAAGGTTACTCACCTTCAGATCATTCTCTTCACAGTCTCGTTGTGCATCTTTCTTAATGCCATGACCTTCACTGACTCTCCTTGGCCCTCAGCCCAGTGCACCTGTGATCTTCTCAGGCATACTTTACCTGACCCTTCTGTTATGAGGTCCCCACATGCACCTCAAGTTTACTCCTCCAGAAAATTTTTATTCTAATTTACTATCTAAACTCTTAACAGCTGTGCTAAGCTGAAAGTTTATTTAGGCTTAAAACCAGTTGCACATTTTTTAAATAACCCTCACTGTCAGCTGATAGTTTATCAGTATAAAATATAAAATATTTAAAGGCTCGTGGCAAAAATGTCTTAAAAACAATCTATGCAGCAGCAGTCACTAAGGGAAGGACCTTTTAGTGACTGCTGGACCTTTTTTTACACTCACAAAAATTCAGAACTACATTTCAAGTTCAGTGTCTTCATAAAATAAAAACTGAGAGAGACAAAAAGTCAATCTGAATTTGAAAAGATCTTTAGTTTTCAAAAGTGTTTTAAGGTGGATCCTCAATTATGTCATGTTGAGAAGAATTTCGTTCTAGATGGTTTAACAGAAGAACTTTTGTCAGTAGAACTGACACAATGTGCCTGGAAAATGTTCAGCTATTTTGAAAATAAAATGTCAGGACTTCAGCTATCCATTTCTCTTGCCTCAGGCTATGATTACTTGGCTATTTAACACCCATTTGCACTAGCCTGTATATTTTGACCGCATCAGCAATATGTAAACAAATCGGGACTGAGTTCCTGCTAGCCAACTTCTAATTCTTTAACATCAAACAGAACAACTTTGGTTTTCTTCCTCAAGGTTGTGTTTTCAGATTGGGTGATGTACTATACATTTATATCCATGGTCATACAAAAAACAACAGAAAAGTAACTATCACTTTTCAATCAGTAATGCTGGTCAATTAAATATGACAGACACAGAAGAGAATGGAGGAGAGACAAAGCTAGCAGTCTTAAAGCTTTTTATATTACTACTTCAGTCATGTTTACATCCTGAAAGTCTCTATTACTTTCCATCTTCATTTTGTGATATCCTAGTGCAGTCATAATTTTAAAGTAGTCATAGAATGTTCAAGAGCAAAACAGCTTTATTTGTATTTTTTAACTTAAATTACACCCTGCAATAGCATTAAGAAAACAGAAAATACATCCCCAAATCAAATAGTCAACACCTATACGATTTCCACTTAAGATCTCATTGTCCTTGAATATTAAAATTATTCAGCTTATTTTTTTAAACTGCCAGATCAATCCCTTGGAGGATACATTAGTGCATATATATGGAAAGAGGGAGAGAAGTAGAGGTGGGAAACATTGTTTGTTTTCTAGCCACACATTCCTTAACCTATTTATGCAGCTACATCTGAACTCTAACTTCAAAATTTCTCTAAGAATGTTTATCATGGCATTGTCTACAACAGTGAAAAAGTGGAAACCACTTGAATATTTTAACCCAAGAGATGAATAGATCAATAAAGATGATATAACACAATGTTATATAGCTGTTAAAAGACATTGGAAGATATAATTATAAGAAGATAAGATCATAGGGGCCTGGGTAGCTCAGTTGATTAAGCATCCAACTTCACCTTAGGTCATGATCTCAGGGCCGCATGAGTTAGACCCCTAGGTCAGGTTCTGTGATGACAGCTCAGAGCCTGGAGCCTGCTTCAGATTCTGTGTCTCCCTCTCTCTGTGCCCCTCCCCCCCTTGCATTCTGTCTGTCTCTACTCTCTCAAAAATAAACATAAAAAAAAGAAAGAAAATAAGATTCTAAAATATTATCTTATGGTTATAAGATAAACATGTGTATATATTTATTGTGCATGAATATGTATATGTAGTAAATTATGTATTCATAAGTATGGAATGCCATGTACAAAAATAGAAATATGGTTTATCTTTGTGTGATAGGATTATAAACAATGATCAGTTTTTTCTTTTACTTACAGTTATTGTTAAAATTCCTATAGTAAACATATTACAAATATTAATTTTCTAATATAAAGGTAATAAATATATTTTAAGTAAGATCAATAAACCTCAGGAAAAAAGATATATTACGCTTACAATGAATATATATACAATTATATGGCTCTGTGTGTGTGTAGTATATATATATATATTGTATATTTATAATTTATAATTAGATATGTATAGATTAAAATATAACATTGAAATGTTTCCTAATATAAATTGTTCTGATCCGGGTTTGATAGTATTGCAAAGATATGATCAACAAAATAATTTTCATTTCCATTTTTGCATTCAAGCTTAGCAAAAGCAGAAATGAGCTAGTATCTTAGAAATTTGAGTTCCATAGACTTGCCTTAATCTTGTAGGCATTAATTCAAGGTTGGATACATTTTCAGTTTTGCTTTTAATCAAATCTATGAGCCAGGAAGCATGAAAGGAGATCATAACAACTGAGTTGCAGCTGTAGACCTTTACCTCCAAAACTGAAGATCAGGAGTGTCAGGCGTACAAAGTTCATTTAGCCAAAAATAAGAAAGAAAAAAAATCATACTACACAGCACACATAGTTTTACACACACACACACACACACACACACACACACGCTCGCACATGCCACAGTGTTTTCCAAGATGCAGTCAGAGTTCTTAGGAAGTATTGTAATATGTGAAATCACTTTTGCTTCCACTTTTTTTTTTTAAATCATGTCACCAGAAACTTCTTTTAATGGAAAACAAGAAGAGGAAAAAAATCCCATAATGCCATGATTCTATTTTTTTAATGTTTTATTTATTTCTGAGAGAGGGAGAGAGAGTGTGAGCAGGGGAGGGTCAGAGAGAGAGGAAGATACAGAATCTGAAACAGGCTCCAGGCCCTGACCTAGCTGTCAGCATAGAGCCCGATGCGGGGCTCGAACCCATGAACTGTGAGATCATGACCTGAGCTAAAGTCGGACGCTTAACTGACTGAGCCACCCAGGCGCCCCTCCACCATTCTAATAAAGTCACAGGTGAAATTAGAAAATATTTCTGTGTAAATATGACTATCAAAAAACATAAGCGCCATGACATGAGTTTATATCATCATTACCTCATCATTATAAATATGAATATTCAAATATATATCACAGGTAAAATCCCTTGGGGTTTTCATTATTTTAAATTGGTCCTCCTATAGCAAATGTGAGTCATATCCCCTTATTATAATTTCATAGGCCTCTATATTTTCAGGTAAAATATGGATCATAGTTAATATATGCAGTTACATAATTTTAAAATAATTGTATTGATATCTCTCCTCAATAAGATCATAAGCAATTTGAGTACAAGGACTATTCTGGCTTTTGCTCACTGTGGAACCCCTGGCATCTATCTCAGGGTTTCCATAAAGTATCACTGCATCTTACCATTGTCAGTGAAAGAATGGCAGTTATCCAATGAATGAATGAAAGCCTCTTCTCTGGATCCATCATTTGAGTCACTTGATCAAATCACTTTATCCAGCATCATTGGATTCACTTTGTATGAAATTGCCTTAGGATCACAGACTGGCTTTATCAAAACAACAGATAATTGGCTTCTAGAAGAATCTCTTTTGTGGAATAAGATCACTTATGCAAAAAAGCACTATCTCCAGGGAGAAAAGTGGAAGGCACAAAGAAACTATAGACACAATGAAAAATCATTAATCGTGGTAAAGATAATTTAGCAAAGCAACAAAGTCTACATATAATTAATGAGTGTGTCTAAAGTTTGCCATTCAAAACAAATGGCAAGATCTGGGAATCACCATGCAAACAAAATAACAACATGCTTGCCCATTTTTATGATAGTGTGCTACTGCATCTTTGAATCACTAGAAGAAAACATGATTTATTTAACAACACACTTTGTGATGTATCCAATTGTTCTGTCCAGAATCAGCAGAGATTCATACCTCACAGGTGTTCAACTGAAGTTAATTGAGGTCTCAGTATAAAAAACAACATAGGGCTTATATAGCAATTAGACTACATATGTGGCTCCTATAATCATTGGCTAAACTTTATTTATTTATTTATTTATTTATTACATGAGTATAGTGGACACAAAATGTTACATTAGTTTCAAGTATATAACATAGTGATTCAACAAGTTTGTAAATCAGGACTAAATTGTACTTTTAAACTAATTTCCTCTTTTACTGTGGGATAATACGAAAGAACATATAAATAATAAATGAAATTCACATATAAAAATCCAAATATCTGAAGCTGACCATCTTTTCCCATAAAATTAGCAAAAATAATGAAACACTGCTTATTAGTCAATAAATGTATATCACCTTACACGCAATCTCATTTAATACCACAAACTTATGAGCATGGTTGTGCTATTAACCTCAATTTATAGATGAGGAAAGAAGGCTTACAGAAGTTGAGAAACCTGAGTTCACATAGTTGGTAATTGGTAAACCCCAATGAATGTACTATTTATCCATCTCCAAGGCCTGCTCTTAACCATTCTCATCCAGGAACTTCTAACAAGAAGTGACACTAAATGATGAGAGAATGCTTGCCTATCTTAGCACATAATGCCTACAAAATGACTAAAAGGTAGTCACTTGGAGGAAGAAACATCAAAAAGCAGGATAGTGCTAGATTTTAGAATTAGAATTTTAGAAAAAGTAACTATGGAGATGGCTTTTTCCAGTCTCCTCACAAAACAGTGAGGCCAAGATAGGAAGATAGGGAAGACTAAGCCCAATCTGGCATCTTCTCATGATACATTTGTGTAAGGACCTTAATAGTATTTCTTCCTAATCTAGTGGGAGAAGATTCTCTGACTTGTACCTTGATTTTTAAGAATTCAACAATTTAGACAATGTGCTATGTGGTTTTCCTCTTGCTGTTCTGAAATAAATTGCCATGTCAGCAGGACCTATGCTTTAGCGATGGGCTCTGTGGACAAGGAAATGAAACATGCTACAAATGGGATAATTTTCTTCTCTAATGAAGTGAAAAAATAAGTAGCTGGTGAACTGATGTTTAGCATACTTATAGGATCATTTACATATTGCTTTTAAAAAAGACAACAGTATTCAATCTGCTTGTGGCTGCACCATGGTTTAAGAACACAACTGAACTCTGTGATCGACTTTAGTTCCAAAACACCTAGGTGATTCAAAAAGGGAAATTATGGGATTAACACTTTGCTCCAGGAAAGAAATATCTCCAGTTCAGTTTTACTCATCCTTGTTTTACTCCATGCTCTCAGCAATTATAGATATTAAGTTCCTCTCACCTGTCATCTCTCTGCTTTCTAAATAGACACTATTTTTTTATGGATACATTGACTCTCCTCAAACAAACTATTATGCCTTCTGGATCAGCCATTCCTGTTCTTTCTTTAGGATATTTTAACTCTTTCGTCCCTTGCTGCAACATTTTACATGCCCGACATATAATTCTAACCTAATTCAGAACAATTCGATATGTGGGTTGATCATTAGTCCATTTATTTAACAATTATTTATTCCATGGCATGTCCATGAAATTGTGAACAGAGTTTAAAGTATTTGAGAAAAAGCTATGTGCAGAGTGTTACAGAAGAAATCAGTTCCATTTGGTGGTCACAGATGACTTCTTCAGAGAAGTAATCCTGAGCTGTGACTTGAAAAACCAGTAAGAAAGCTTGCCCATTGCAGGATTAGGAGGAAATAGTGTTCTGGCCAAAAGCAGTAGCACGTATTCTCTGCATATGTAAAGAAAACAGTACCAAAGTGCTAAAGGACAAGGCACATCTTTAATTTATAAAACGAATAAAGTTTTGTCTTGCAATTATTGTCAGCTAAAGTGAGTGGTGACAATAGTTTTCCAGCCATATCACTGTCACATACTTCTCTGAAACCTTGCCTTGGTCTTAGTTTCCTACCTGTAAATGAGATATACTACCTTAAACCACACATAGCAGTATGATGGTTAAGTGAGAACAGCCCATGTTGCACACAAAACATATTATCTTGCAAAAGGCATTTTATCTATGAGTAATAAATTTCCAGGCCTAGATCAGGTCATACTGGTGGGAAATTGGAGCAATCTGCTGGTAGAAAAGATAGGGGGTCACTTAAATTTTTAAATATATTGAAATATGTAATTATTGGTGTTTATATATATAAATATATATATATACTGAACACAATAGTTTAGGTTGGCAGAAAAGACCAATTAATGAACCCAAGTCACAATGTAGAGAAGTTAAGACAGGTAAGAAGAGTGCTAAATGAAGGAGTGCCACTTCTATGTTTATGACCATGACCTGAAATTACTTCTGTTCTTAGAATATGATACCTCAAATGGCTTTAAGAGTCTAAGAAGTTGGTATTCTTTTTGTGCCCTTTGTTAAACTCTGGCGCTCCTGTCATTCTTCTAGACCCAACTGCATATTAATGAGTCTGGTCTGAAAAGCACAAGTCTCTGATCAATCTGCATTAGGCTTATGTTAAAGATGCTGCTCCTCATTCAAATACAAGCAATGTCTCCTTCAAAAAGCCACTGCTCCAGCTGAAGACTGATTTCTTATAGCTGCAAAAGGAGCTTTGACATTTTCTTAAAGTCTGAAGAGAAATGTTAATTATTTACTGTATGTAAATGTAAATTATTTAGTAATTATGAGCTGGCTTACTAATTTGTTTAATGTTTACCAGAACCTAACTTTTTTTTTTAAGTGAGCCACACTGCAAGAGGCCCAAATAAGGGGTTCTCAATGGTTCTGTTTAATCTCATTTTTATCTTAACCACTTATGGGAACAAGTGTTCAGAAGGAAAGATCAATAAATAAAATGTCATGTAAAGCTGTTAACTTTATGCAAGCCAATATCTGTAATGCTTTTCCTTTATTTTCACGGTGTCTGTCAGGTAATTTACTGTGTTACAGGAACCATGAGCTCTTTTAAATTCTGAGTCCCTTAAGGAAAAGGCTGTGTCTTTTTCTACTGACTCCTCTGTGCTTGATACCAGGCCTCCTGCTGAAGGATTATTGGATGGATGAAAGAATAAGTGGACAAAGACATACATATATGTATGAACAAACATGAATTATCACAAAGCAGTATTACACAGTTAAGTGTGAAAAACGAAGTGGGTAGATATTGTGTCTTTAGTTCTTAGAAAAATACAACTGGCTACTGATTGTTTCTGGACTCTGAAATAGTATTAACTTGAAATAAGAGTATTATTTAAATTAAAATGATTACTTGAATAGAATGGTTTTTACATCAAGGAAACTTAAAATAGCACTGTTTCCATCAACAAATTATCAACAATTTCATTACTTTTCTATCCTGACATCTAATTTAACAAACACTTACTGACCAATAATATGTCATATGATTGTTTCTTGCAATTGGCTGGAATTATAGCAATTTAATCAAGTAACTCTATATGTCTCATGCTTGTCAGAAGTTCTGAATCATATAATTGAACTTAATAAAAAATGGAAAAACACTTCATTATCTAGTAGTGTCTGAACTTTCTAAATGTGGGGTCCACAATGGGAAAAAGGAGTATTTGATGGTTAAAAAAAAAATTAGGGGCACCTGGGTGGCTCAGTTGGTTCAGCCTCTGACTCTTCATTTCAGTTCAGGTCATGATCCCAGGGTCATGGGATCAAGTCCCGAGTTGGCTATGTGCTGAGCATGGAGGCTACTTAAGATATTCTCTCTCTCTCACTTTCTCTCTCTCTCTCTCCTGCCACCCTTCCTCATGCTTTCTCTCATAAAATAAAATAAAATAATAAAATAAAGTAAAATAAAAACAACTGAGAATTATGTATTTAATCTAAAAAATTATTCTCTAATGATAAAAAATTTTTCTCTTTAAAAATTTCTATTTTCTGTTTATAAAGTACTGCATACACATTAATTGCTCAATATCCAGTCTAACATTTAAAATATGTTAAAATATGGTTATATATTTCCAGAAATGTACAAAAAGGTATGCATTCTTATTTCAAAAAGAAATTAAAAATTAGATCTGGCTCTGTGCTGATTAGCTCAAAGCCTGGAGCCTGCATCAGATTCCGTGATTCCGACTCTCTCTGATTCTCCCCTGCTCTTGCTCTTTCTCTCAAAAATAAATAAACATTTAAAAAAATTTAGGGGCGCCTGGGTGGCTCAGTCGGTTAAGCAACCAACTTCCGCTCAGGTCATGATCTTGTGGTCGTGAGTTTGAGCCCCTTGTAGGTCTCTGTCCTGACAGCTTGGAGCCTGGAGCCTGCTTCAGATTCTCTCTCTCTCTCTCTCTCTCTCTCTCTCCCCCTTCCTTGCTCGTACTCTGTCTCTCTTGCTCTCAAAAATAAAACATTAACAAAATTTAAAAATTTTAAACAAATTAAAAATTAGAGAAGAGTGCATGGTAGAGAGGGAAAGTCTCCATAAAATTGTAGCAACTCCTAATCCTATGGCAAGACAGAGATTTGAGGACCAAAAGCTCTCAAAGGGGCTGCCCTATGCACCTATCAGCAAAGTGAGTAGTCCAAAAGAAATCCTTATTCCATTATTTCATCCAATGTATAAATGCAAAATTAAAAGTAGAATTTCCCATTCTGTTAGATATAGTCATCTGATTGGATAATAATAATTAATATGATTAGATCAAAAGTCAAATTAAATAAAGCAACCCATGTGCTGACATCCATGTTCTTAGAGGCTATGATTCTGTTCATTCTACTCTTCCAATTACCGATTGGTGGGACTCAAGAGCACAGAGTAATTCAGCTTCTTCAGGGGCAAGTCCATATGGAGAGGCAGCCTTAAGGGGAATGCCACCACATAGATTTCAATAGCCCTTCCTCTTTCTTTGAATATAGGTTTGGCTGGTTTTAACTCCAAGACTGATGTCTTCAAATACGTTAGAACATACTGGAATAATCTGACCTTATTGTAATAATCCCTCTTGTACAAGACTCATTTGCTCTCTTTTCCTCTGATAAATGAGTGATTGATCCATGAACATAGTATCATTTACCTTAATTATCATTATCTTGCTAGTAGTCATACTACAACACCATCTACTGCTACTTTTTTACTGAGGAAAAAAACCTCTCTTTTTTCCCCAATCCTCAAATCTCCATTTCTAGTTATTCTAAAAATAATCCATTTTTGTTTTGTAGTATCTAAAAGCATTTTTTTCATTAAAATAGTCTAAAGATCTCCTCTTCTATTGTCTTTCATAGAAATTTGTTCTTTTTCTTTAGCATATTTCTCCCAACTTGCAATTGTATTATTTGTATGTTTATTTGTTTTAATTTCTTTCTCTAAGAATAGAATGGCCTTTTGTCTGAGGCAGAAACCCAATTTGTTTGGCTTACTATTACATATTCATTGTCTTGAAAAATGCTGTTGCATTGTGGATACTCCAAATTTATGGTGAATGAATTAATGAACATGCTATTCAAGATGGAAACCATTGCTGAACTGAGAATTATTTATATACTATAAACTACAGCCTCATACATATTATAAGATGAATACCAGTCCAGCTTTCTTGGAATAGTGGGGTTTCCCTGGGACATGGGATTTTCACTACTGAAGACAGTCTAGAAAATGAAAATGATTGGCCATCCTTGCACATTAGAGGCATGGTTTGCAGGACAATGGAGATTGCAATGTATGACTAGAATAGCACTAATAAGAGAATATTCAGCTACATTATCTCCCTGTTCCTTCACACTCTTTTGAGATAGAAAGGCAAGTGACTACTACCCATATGCTACAGATGAGTATCTTGAGACTTAGAAAGTTTAACAGATTTTCTCTAGTCATTTGCCTAATAAATATAGCTCTGGTACTGGAAGCAATGCTTTGAAAAGATTAAAGTATCACTTTTAATCATTATTTTGTTAGTTTCACTAATAAAATAAATTGAAGGAGACACAGATGGAAAGCCATTCTACGCTTATGAATTAGAAGAAATGATAAAATGTCCATACTACCCAAAGTAATCTACAGATTCAATGTAATCCCTACTAAGATAGCAATAGCATTTTTCATAGAACTAGAGTAAATAATCCAAAAGTTTGTATGCACCTACAAAAGATCCCAAATAACTAAAGTGATTTTTGAGAAAGAATAACAAAGCTGGAAATCTCACAATTCCAGATTTCAAGATTTACACAAAGTTGTAGTAATCAAAACAGTATGGTACTGGCACAAAAATAGACCACAGACCAATCAGACAGAACATAGAGCCCAGAAATAAACCCTTACTTACACAGTCAATTAGTCTATGACAAGGAAGCAAAAATATACAATGAGGAAAAAATAGTCTTTTCAATAAACAGCATTGAGAAAACTGGATAGCTATATATAAAAAATAAAACTGTACCATTTTCTTACATTGTACACAAGAATAAACTCAAAATGGATTAGCAGTCTAAATGTGAGACCAGAAATCATAACATTTTTAGAAGAAAACATAGGCATTAATTCTCTGACATCGCCATCACTTTTCTAGGTATATCTCCTCAGGAAAGGGAAACAAAATCATAACTAAATTAGTGGAACTACATAAAAGTAAAAATCTTATGCAGAGTGAAGGAAACTATCAACAAAAAAGGAACCTACTGAATGAAAGGAGATATTTCCAAATTATATATCCAGTAAGCAGTTAATATCCCATATATATGATTAACTTATACAACTCAACACCAACCATCAAAATATCTAATTTAAAAATAGGCGGTGGCCCTGAATAGACGTTTTTCCAAAAAAGACATGCAGATTTCCAACAGACACGTGAAAAGATGCTCAACATCATTAATGGTTAGGGAAATGCAAATCAAAGCCACAATGAGATATCACCTCATACCAGTCAGAATGGCTAGTATCAAAAGGCCAAGAAATGACAAGTGTTGGTAAAGATATGGGGAAAAGGGAACCCACATACACTATTTGTGGGAATATAAATTGGTGCAACCACTGTGGAAAAATAGTTTGGAGGTTCTTCAAAAAATTAAAAATAGAAATAGCATATGATCTAATAATTCCATTACTGGATATTAACTCAAAGAAAATAAAAATACTAATTCAAAAAGATATATGCACCCCTATGTTTATTACAGCATTATTCACAATAAGCAAGATATGGAAGTAACTTAAGTGTCCAACAATAGATGGATAGATAAAGAAGTAGTGATATATAATGGAATATTACTCAGCCATAAAAAGTAGGAGATCTTGCCATTTGTGACTACATAGATGAACCTGAAGGGCATTATGCTAAGTGAAATTAGTCAGACAGGGAAAGACAAATATCATGATTTCAATTATATATGGAATATAGGACATAAAATGAATAAATAAATAAAAAGCAGAAACAGACACATATTGGCAAACAACAAATTGATAGGAGTTTGAGGTTGGGGGTGTGTCAAAATAGGTGAAGAAGAGGTGAAGATACATGCTTCCAGTTATGGAATAAATAAGTCACAGAGATAAAAGGTACAGCATAGGGAACATAGTCTGTGGTATTATAATACTGTTGTAGGGTGACAGATGGTAGCTACACTTGTGATGAGCACAGCATAACTTACAGACGTACTGAATCACTGTTTACACCTGAAATTACTGTAACATTGTGTATCAACTACATAACAATTAAAAAAAAAAGAATGCAGTCTTGCCATTTGGGATAACAAAGATAGACCTTAAGTGTATTATACTAAGTGAAATCAGTCAGACAGAGAAAAAAAAATACCATATGATGTTACTTATATGTAAAATGTGAAAAACCAAACAGATGGACAAAATAAATCTCATAGACAGAAAGCATAGATTGGTGATTTTCAGAGCGGAGGGTGTTGGGAGGTGGGCAAAATGGAAGAAGAGCATCAAGAGATACAAACTTCCCATCATAAAATATATAAGTCATGGGGGTGTAATGTACAGCATGGTGACTCTGGTCAATAATATTGTATTGCATACTTACAAATTATTAAGAAATTAGATCTTGAAAAATAAGAAATTATAAGAAAAAATGTTTTGTAATTAGACATAGTGACAGATGACAACTAGACATATTGTGATAATTTTGGCATTTACACAAATATTGAATCATTATGTTATATACCTGAAACTAATATGATGTTAAATATATGTCAATTACATTTAATTTTTTAAAGTAACCAATAAAAAGATATTAAGACAAAGAAATAGATCTTAGGTCAAGGATCTAAAAGATTGGTTTTTAACCAGTCACAGTATACCAAATACAAACAAAAGTAACTATTTAAACACTGTGGATATTTTCTTTAAAACTTGTGTCCTTTATGACTGCTTAGGAAAACCATTAATCTTTAATTGTCTTCTGAGTGAGATAGTCTGGCAAGAGAGACTAAAGGTCAAAACTGAAGATCTATAAACTGCAAAGAGATGAAATATTAGAATGAGTCAATGGTTACTTGTCTTCATGTCAGAGAACTTTAACCTCTGGCTCACTTGAGGAAGATTCTTACAGTGAATACAAAATCCATTAGGAATTAAACCACTGCATACAGTGTACGGAGAGAAGAAAATCTTCCATAAATACATTGGTTAGAGAAGATCTATATCCTCTTTCTCCCAATTTAGTTGGAAAAGGAAAGACAGAAAGGAAGCTATTGATTTGAAACTCAGAAATTACATTACTGTTGATATCAAATTTTAGGAAGAAGAAATCTACGTGAGTAATCACAAGCTGGGAATAAGGAAAATAAAGTCTCTTCAATGGTCAGCATACTTGTAGCTTGGGCTGACAAGTGTAATAAAAGTTTTCCAAAGAAGAACGAGCCTCTGGCCTTGCCCACATTTTCTACTTTATGCAGAGCTGAAGAAGTAAGTCACATTTGGAAAGCAGATTGGGTAGAAACAGTGGTTAACTTCCATTCTAATCCTCTTGTTTGTCTAGGACACCTCTCACTTTTCATGGACTACTATTATTTAAAAGGACTAAATGTTCTTAAGGTTGCAAAATGATCATTTTGCATACACGGATGAAAAGAAAACAACAAGAATTCTTGCCATCAAGGCCTTTTTACGTCAAGCCTATGAAGAAAAGTTGAAGAACCAAAAGCCTGTTACTAATAAGTGACTTTAATGTAACAATCCCCCACACATACTAATCTTACAATTAATCAAAATCAGAAAGAAATAGACTTTTGAAAGGAAGACAGTTGGAAAGTGCTGAAATTAGGATAAAGGCCTAGATATCTTCAGATATGGTATGTTTAATAACACAGCATGTGAAAATCATGAGAAATATGTGAATAATGAGTTAGATTATGCAAGGAGAGAAACTTCCTAGTATAATTTGTAAAGATGATCATAAACATGCAAGAAATAAAGCAGTAAAGAATTAAATTCTCCAAATAAATCAAAAATAACAATATTAACATTAGCCAAAGTCAAATATACAAAGTATTAAAGTAAGATCATTACTGACTGATAAAATGCAACATCTAAACTGAAAACAAAACAGATGCACTATCATAGATAATATAGTATCTAAAACATCAATAAAAACACTACTAGCCATAAAAAAGAGGAATAGATATAATTACTATCGTGATAGAAGATTTTAACAATCCATCTAAAAATGTGATAAACTATAGTTATAATTAATTTCATGCACTTAAATACTTTATTAATAAAGTAAATGAATAAATAGTACTCATAAAAGTTTATATTCTTAAATGTTTATTATTTTAAAATAGAGAAAATAAATGAAAATAATGTCCAATTCAAGAATTTTATTTTTTAAATAAGTTTTAAAGGTTAATTCCAGTACAGTTAACCAGTGTTATAATATAAGGTGTATAATATAGTGATTCAACAATTCTGTACTTCAGTACTCAGTGCTCATCAGGATAAATGTACTCTTAATCCCCTTTATCTATTTCACCTATCCCCAGCCACCTCCCTTCCAATATGCTTTATTTTAAAAGAGTACCCTCAGTGAAAGGTATCATTTTTTTCAACAAGAACATTTTTTACTTGAAGTATACTACAGAAAACATGGTTCTAAAAGATATGTATAAGACATTCCATCCAAGGAAAATAGAATACACATTTTCTTCAAGTACACACAGAAGAATCCCCTGGTTAAATCACATAAAAAGAGATATCACAAATATTACACATTTAAGAAGACTGGAATCATACCAAATATATTTTCCAACTGCAATGGTTAAAAACTAAAGATTAAACATAAAACAAACCTGGAAAATCTGCAATGTAAACATTAATATTCCACATGTAAATATTAAACAACACACTACTGCACAATGGGCCAAATAAGAAATCAAACAGCAAATCAAAAATACCTCTCAAAAAAAAAAGAAAAGAAACACAATATTCCAAAACTTACAAGATGCAGTGAAAGAAAAGATGTTAGAGTGAAATTTATGCTATAAATGCTTGTATTAAGAAAAAAGTTCAAATAAACAACATCATACCACAAGGAACTAGAAAGAAGAATCTTAGCTGAAATTTATTAAAAAAAAAAGAAACAAGAAAAAAATCAGAAATAAATAAGAGACCAGAATAAGCAATAACATAACATTGAAAGTATCTTTTGGACAAATTCCTAGTAGTGCTATTGCTGGGACATAGGGTAATTATATTTTTAATTTTTTAATTAAAAAGTATTTTTTTATTTTCCAGAGTGGCTGCAGCAGTTTGCATTCCCACCAACAATGCAAGAGGGTTCCCCTTTCTCCACATCCTTTCCAACATCCATTGTTTTCTGAGTTGTTTATTATACCCACTCTGACTACTGTGAGGTGGTATCTCATTGTGGTTTTGATTTGTATTCCCTGATGATGAGCGATGGATGATGAGTATGTTTTTCATGTGTCTGTTAGCTATTTGAAGTCTTCTTTGGAAAAATGTCTATTCATGTCTTCTGCCCATTTCTTCACTGGATTATTTGTTTCCTGGGTGTTGAGTTTGGTAAGTTCTCTATAGATTTTTGCTACTAACGCTTTCTCTGATGTGTCATTTGCAAATATCTTCTCTCATTCCGTTGGTTGCCTTTTAATTTTGTTGTTTCTTTTGCTGTGAAGAAGTTTGTTTGTTTGTTTGTTTGTTTTAATCTTGATAAGGTCCCAGTAGATCATTTTTGCTTTTAATTCCCTTGCCTTCAGATGTGTCAAGTATAAAGTTGCTGGGGTCAAGGTCAAAGGGCTTGTTGCCTGTTTTCTCTTCTGGGATTTTGATGGTTTCCTGTCTCACATTTAGGCCTTTCATCCATTTCCAGTTTATTTTTGTGTATGGTGTAAGAAAGCCATCCAGTTTCATTCCTCTGCATTTTGCTGTCCAGTTCTCCCAGCACCATTTGCTAAAAATTTTTCCATTGGATACTTTTTCCTGCTTTGTCAAAGATTAGCTGGCCATACATTTGCGGGTCCAATTCTGGGTTCTCTATTCTATTCCATTGGTCTATGTGTCTGTTTTTGTGCCAATATTGATGATTTCAGCTTTATAGTACAGGCTAAAGTCTGGGATCATGATGCCTCCAACTCTGGTTTTCTATTTCAACATTACTTTGGCTATTTGGGGTTTTTTGTGGTTTCATACAAATTGTAGGATTATTTACTCTAGCTCTGAGAAGAATGATAGTGCTATTTTGATTGAGATTGCATTGAATGTGTAGATTGCTTTGGGTAGTATCAACATTTTAACAATATTTGTTCTTCCAATCTATGAGCATGAAATGTTTTTCCATTTCTTTGTGTATTCTTCAATTTCTTTCATAAGCTTTCTTTCTTTTTTTCATAATTTTCGGTGTACAGATATTTTACCTTTTTGATTAGGTTTATTCTTAGGTATTTTATGGTTCTTGGTGCAATTGTAAATGGGACTGATTCCTTGATATCTCTTTCTGTTGCTTCATTATTGGTGTATAGAAATGCAACCAATTTCTGTACATTGATTTTATATCCTGCGACTGTGTTGAATTCATGAATCAGTTCTAGCAGTTTTTTAGTGGAGTCTTTTGGGTTTTCTATGTAGAGTATCATGTTATCTGTGAAAAGTGAAAGTTTGACTTCTTTGCTAATTTGATACCTTTTATTTCATTTTGTTGTCTGATGGCTGATGCTAGGACTTTCAACACTATGTTAAAAACAGTGGTGAGAGTGGACATCCCTGTCGTGTTCCTGACCCCCAGGGAAAAGCTCTGTTTTTCCCCACTGAGGGTGATATTAGTTGTGGGTCTTCATATATGGCTTTTAGGATGTTAAAGCATGTTCCTCTATCTCGACTTTCTTGAGAGCTTTTACTAAGAAACGATGCCGTATTTTCTCAAATGCTTTTTCTGCATCTGTTGACAGGATCATATGGTTCTTATCCTTTCTTCTATTAATGTGATATATCACACTGANGTGTTGAATTCATGAATCAGTTCTAGCAGTTTTTTAGTGGAGTCTTTTGGGTTTTCTATGTAGAGTATCATGTTATCTGTGAAAAGTGAAAGTTTGACTTCTTTGCTAATTTGATACCTTTTATTTCATTTTGTTGTCTGATGGCTGATGCTAGGACTTTCAACACTATGTTAAAAACAGTGGTGAGAGTGGACATCCCTGTCGTGTTCCTGACCCCCAGGGAAAAGCTCTGTTTTTCCCCACTGAGGGTGATATTAGTTGTGGGTCTTCATATATGGCTTTTAGGATGTTAAAGCATGTTCCTCTATCTCGACTTTCTTGAGAGCTTTTACTAAGAAACGATGCCGTATTTTCTCAAATGCTTTTTCTGCATCTGTTGACAGGATCATATGGTTCTTATCCTTTCTTCTATTAATGTGATATATCACACTGACTGATTTGTGAATATTGAGCTAGCCCTGCAGCCCAGGAATAAATCATCAGGTATACTGGCCTGTTATTCTCCGTTTTAGTGGGGTCTTTGTGTAGTTTGGGGAATCAAGGTAATGCTGGGTTCATAGAATGAGTCTGAAAGCTGTCCTTCCATTTCCATTTTTTTGGAACAGTTTGAGAAGAATAGGTGCTAACTCTGCTTTAAATATCTGGTAGAATTCCCTTGGGAAGCCATTTGGCCCAGGACTCTTATATATTGAGAAATTTTTAATAACCAATTCAATTTCTTTACTGGTTATGGGTCTGTTCACATTTTCTATTTCTTCTCAGCACATGTACCCCAATATTTGTAACAGCACTATCAACAATAGCTAAATTGTGGAAAGAACCCAAATGTCCATCAACTGGTGAATGGATAGAGAAGGTGTGGGTTGTGTGTGTGTGTGTGTGTGTGTGTGTGTATTCACAATGGAATACTACTCAACAATGAAAAAGAATGAATTCTTGCCATTTGCAATAATGTGGATGGAACTGGAGGGTATTATGCTAAGTGAAATAAGTTAGAGAAAGACAGATATCATATTTTCACTAATATGTGTAAGTTGAAAAGCTTACAGAAGACCATGGGGGAAGGGAAAGAAAAAAGATAGTTACAGAGTAGGAGGCAAACCATAAGAGACTCTTAAGTACAGAAAACAAACCGAGGGTGTAAGGGGGTGGGGGTGGGGGGGAATGAGTGATGGGCATTAAGGAATGCACTTGTTGGGATGAGCGCTGGGTGTTGTATGTAAGTGATGAATCACAGGAATCTACTCCTGAAGTCAAGAGCGTACTGAATATGTTGTATGTTAGCTAACTTGACAATAAATTATAGTTTTTAAAATGTAGAGAGAAGAGTACCTGGGTGGCTCCTTTGAGTGTCTGACTCTTGCTTTTGTCTCAGGTCATGATCCTGGGGTTGTGGGATCAGGCCCTGCATTAAGTCCCATGTCAGGCTCCACCCTTAGCATGGAGCATGCCTAAGATTCTCTTTCTTAAGAAGGCCCTTGCTGGAATGAGCTGCTGGGTATTATATTTAAGTAATGAATCACTCGGTTCTACTCCTGAAACAAATACTACACTGTACATCAAATAACTCAAATTTTAATTAATTAATTAGCTAATTAATTAATTAAAAAGAAAGTAATGCCTAGTTTATCCAAAAAAATAAACAAAACTGGCAATGTCTTAACTAAGTTGACTAAGGAACAAAAAAGAAAACTTAAAAACCAAAATGAAAAAATGGAAGAGAAAATACAACAGATAACCACAGAAATACAAAGTTTAATAACATATTACTATAAAAAATTATATACTATAAGTATACTACTATAAACAATTATATACTAACAAATCAAATAACTTAGGGGAAAAAAAGGTAATTCTCAAAAATGCCTACGTTGCCATGATTGAATCATGGATCTTGAATCCAGGAAATCGTAAATTTTCTTAGATCAATAAGAAGAATATAAGTTAAATTAGGAATCAAAAATTTCCTAACCAGAAAAGTCCAAGACCATATGGTATCATCGGTAAATTCTTCCAAACATTAAAAAAATGATTAATGACAATCTTTATCAAAATCTTACAAATGATAGAGGGAACACATTCAAAATAATGTCCAATTCAAGAATTTTAAAAGAGAACATAAAAGGCCCAAGAAAAGCAAGCAGAAGGAAGTAATTAACATAATAATAAAATTTTAAAAAACAGGAAAAAAGAGTAATTAATGAAAACATAGCTAGCTTTTGAGATGAAAGCAATAAAATTAACCAACTTCTCAGAAATCTAATGTAGAAAATGTACAAATCTAAAAATAAGAAAGAATGATGAAAATTGCTAAAGAGGAAGTTCAAAATGTTTGAAACTATTGTCTACATATGCTTACAAATAAATTTAAAATCTCCAGGAAATAGATGCTTTTCTCAGGAAATATAAATGATCACAATTGAATAATAAATATTTATAATGAATATAAAGCCTACATAGGTCATTCATGTAGGGAAAGAAATATAGAAAAGATTTACCCAAATCCAAAGATTTACTTTGGAACCAGGGTTAATGTTCATGAGTTCTCTCACACTTTGAAGAAAGATAATTTCCATCCTACTTAATTTTCCCATAATATTATAAAAAGGAGACAAAGTCACTTGCTGAATATATAGCAGTGCTATGACACAGGCCAATGGCATCTTACTCAGAGTCCAGTATTTCTTCTAGCACCAGTCTGATTCTCTAGTGTAGCAAAGCATAACTTTTTACAAAAATGTGTTTATTTATCTTTTTTAAACCTATTTTGCTAGCAGAGGGAGGTTTTACTAAATCTCCGTGAAATAAAATAATTTTGCCAAGGTTATCAAGTGTAGGAATCACATCTATCTTTTTTATATTATTTCATTTCATTTCATTTATTTTATATTTTATTTATTTTAAGTTTTATTTTTATTTATTTTCAGAGTGTGGACACAAGTGAGAAGCAGAGAGAAAGGGGAGAGGGAATATCAAGCAGGCTTGATCAGCAGGGCACTCATCTTAAAGCTCCATCCTACCAACCATGAAATCATGATCCGAGCCGAAATCAAGAGTTGTATGCTTAACCCACTGAGCCACCCCAGGAGCCCAAGTCATTTCTAGTTTTTAAGCTGGATTTCTTTGGGGCACCTGGGTGGCTCAGTCAGTTAAGCCTCTGACTCTGGATTTTGGCTCAGAACATGACCTCGTGAGTTGCAGTCATCCCTCAGGCTCTGTGCTGACAGTGTGGTCGAAGCCTGCTTGGGATTCTGTTCCCTCCCTCTCTGCCCCACCCCAACTTGCTCTCCCTATCTCTCTCTCAAAATAAATAAACTTAAAAAAACAACAACAATGGATTTCTTCTGGGAAACAACTCAATCATTTCAGGATGCTTCTTAGAACTTCTCCTTACCTTTTATTTTTAGTTGATGAGGCTCTGAGAGTTCTGAGATGATGGTGAGGGGCTGACACAGACTCTGGGCATAGGCAGAGGGGTACCTGGTTCAGGGTTATTTCTCTGCTGGTGGACACCTCTGATTACTTGACTCTTTCATTGGCTCAGGCAAAGCTGAAGAATTACCATGATCATGGCTCATCTTTGGCCAATTCCAGCTTATTCTCTGGTACAAATCCCATTCCCCTGTATCTCTAGGATCATCAGCAGGCATGCCAGGTCTCATCTGTAAACCCTTTTCTTGTTCCACTCATTGGATTTCTTCTTTAATCATAGAGATAAAACATTTGAGGGGTAACTTTCAACCTTCTTTCTCATTTGTCCTTCCCTGCCACCTTTTTTCTCAACTGCTGCTGTCGCATGTTGATATGGGTAACTAAAAAGTACCCCCACAGTTCTATGCAAAAGGCAGGACATCTACCCTCTGGAGCTTTACTAGCTTTTGACTCTTAGAAGGGGCTGACTATTGAGTTAATTCTCAGGAACCCAGTACAATGAACACTTAAATCTCCTTCCTTGGGGCACCTAGGTGGCTTAGTCGGTTAAGGGTCTGACTTTGGCTCAGGTCATGATCTCGTGGTTCACAAATTCGAGCCCACGCCCAGCGTTGGGCTCTGTGCTGACAGCTCAGACCCTGGAGCCTGTTTCAGATTCTGTGTCTCCCTCTCTCTGTGTCTCTGTGTCTGCCCCTTCCCATTCACACTGTTTCTCTCTATCTCTCAAAAAGAAATAAACATAAAAAAAGAGAGAAATCTCCTTTCTCTAACCCTTTAAGCAGGCCAAGAACTTCTACACTAGTCCAGAACACATCATATTGGAACCAACCCCAAGATCCCCAGATAATTTTCAGATCTGAAATAATGTTTAGGACAGAATAGAGGTCTTTTGTGGGATTCCAAATCTCTCACCATCATTCCAAACAAATCAAGCATTTGGAAAAATTGACTCATTATTTTTTTTATTCCCAGATTATGTAATCATCACTTCAGAATGCATAGGCAAAAGAAAGACTTAGAAAGGAAAAAGAATTATTAGCTAAATTGGAAATTAATCTCAAAATGCTCCTTTTGATCAACATATTAATTTTTTTTCTGCCTTCACAGTATGAACATATGATGCTCAATCATCACTAAGTAGCCAAGGATATGCGGAACACACCTACCCAGCAACTTTGCAATTTTAAAACAAGGGGGAATTTTAGTGACTAGAATTAAGGAATCATCTCTTGGATAATTCATTTAGTTTAAACATTGGAACAGTTTGGTTGGCATCTGAACTACCCTACTTGTATAATAAATACAATTCAGACTTAAAAAACCCTCCACAGTTGATCACTTAAAACTGTAATAAACGGGGGTGCCTGGGTGGATCAGTCAGTTAAGCGTCAGACTTCAGTTCAAGCCCCGCGTCGGGCTCTGTGCTGACGGCTAGCTCAGAGCCTGGAGCCTGTCTTCGAATTCTGTCTCTCCCTCTCTCTCTGACCCTCCCCTGCTCATTCTCTCTCTCTCTCTCTCCCAGAAATAAAATAAAACATTAAAAAAACTGTAATGGTTTAGTCAAAGAGCATATGCAGCTGATTTAGTCATATCACATAGACATGTTCTTTACAAAAACCCTACAAAATGCAAAAAGCTCCCAGAAACTTGGAAGTCATCTTAAAACCCTCTTTTTCTCTCATCTTCCTCAACCTGTCATTACCAAATATTGTCAGTTCTAGTACTTTAATATCTTTGCCCCCCACACCACTCTTCTGTTCCTACAGTCCATGATTTAGTTTAAGCTGTATCATTTTTTAACGTCTATCACAGTGGCTTCATACTTTATTTCTCTTCCTGCCTTCACCTCCAATTCAGTTTCCACACCTGCCAGATATCTCTGATCTGATCTGATAATTTTGTAGCTTCCTATCACCTTCAGAATACAAGTCCAGACGGTTTAGGATAACATCCCAGGGGCTTCACAGCCTCATGCCTGCAACTTCCCTTCCTCACTTCTCCCTTATCTCCTTCTCATTTTATTCTGCTGGCAGCACCTGTGACCCCTTGAAATTGTCAAGCCTTCTTTCCTCTTAGACTTTGAGCATGCTTTTTTCCCTTTTCCTAGGACATCCCTGCTCTCTTCCCTCCCTGCACCTTGCAGCTTCTTACTCATCCTTCAGTTTGCAGGGTAAGCATATTTTCCTCTTACCACCTCCCATTCTATTCCATCTGAATTAGACTGCTGCTCTCCAGTGGGCTCTCATAAGGCCTTGTGGATATATCCTCTACTAAGCACTAAAATTGTTTATTTTGATTTTCCTCAGGCAATAAATCCATAAAGGAGTGAATGTGTCTTTGTCATCTTCCTAAACCCAGAGCTTAGTACAATGCCAGGCATAGTAGCCATTCAAAAAGTATTTGTTGACCAAGTCATTCAATAAATACAGAATTAGTTACTTGGTGGCTGTGTAATCCTGAGCAAAGTTCTTTTTTTTTTTCAATAGTTTATTGTCAAGTTGGTTTCCATATTAACACCCAGTGCTCACCCCCACAAGTGCCCTCCTCCATGCCCATCACCCCCCTTCCCCTTCCTCCAACCGCCATCAGCCCACAGTTTGTTCTCAGCATTCAAGAGTCAGTCTTTCATGGTTTGCCTCCCTCCCTCTCCCCAACTATTTTTCCCCTTCCTCTCCCTCATGTTCCTCCGTTAAGTTCCTCCTAATCTTCCTACATGTGCAAACATGGTATCTGTCCTTCTCTGCCTGACTTATTTCTTATCCTGAGCAAAGTGCTTAGCCACCTCGGTTTCTTTGTCTGTACAACTGGTATAATATTACACTTAGCTTCTGTGGTCTGTAAAAAAAAAAAAAAAAAAAAAAAAAAAANGATCATACCAACAAAGCTCTTTGTTCAGGAAATGTTGTCTAACAGACTTATGTTATCATCCCTAGTCTCCCACTTTTATTGGTAGCATGACCTACTTTCCCTGTATTACCTAGAACAAATTTAATGATCTTTCCAAACTGCATCTTTCTTATCTGTTAAGAATTTAATATTAGTGCTTCCCAAAGATTAAATGTCACATGCACATAAAGATGTAGCAGAGCTTAGTATATAGTGAATGCCTAATAAAAGTTTGCTATGATTTTTATTATTATTAACTTCTGGTCTAATGATAATATTATTAATGGCATAGGTCGTAAACAAAACTGTGATGATGACTGCAGAAGTCAGCATTAGAAGGTGTAAAACCTTCATTAGACCCACCTGTATAGGGATATATTTCCTCAGACAAAAATTTAACACAACGAAAGTAATAAAAATTAATCAATTATTGTTATTAATATGTGGGACTTGTTTTACCCTGCTATTAAAAAAATTATTCTCAAGATTTATATCAGATTTCTTCCTAGAACTGAAAGAACTTCGATGACAGGGCATAATAATAGCTAGCAATGCACATATCTAGGGCAATATATTTTTGACATTCTTCAACTATTTCAGAACATTAAGCATCAAGGGAAGCAGAAATAGCACAGACAAAAAGAAAAAGAAATTACGAATGACTTTAGAGAAAGCAAAGGAAATATTATTTTCATTTGACCTACATTTATACAGGGAAGTTCTCTAACAGAAATAATGAGGAAATGTTGGGTGCCCTCAACATATAATATTTAAGTTCAATTTTTGCTATAAATTAGGAAAATTATTAGATTTTTAAAAAACCTTTAATTTGCTGACTATATTTAAAGATCAAAAAGGCCTATTGCAAAAACAAATATTAAAGGCTTGCTTAGTCAAAAAGGAACTTCATCTGAAATTGTTGCTTAGGATCAGTTTTGATAGAGAACATGTCTGTTAACACTCATAGCCAGTCTGAAGAATCATTATTTCCTATTTATTTATTTAACATTACCGATAAAGTTAGTATTGCATCAAACAGAGAGAGCTTGGCGCCTGCCCTAAGGGTAGGGAATTTCAAAATGGGAAGAGGACACAGCGTAATAAGTACATTATATTCATCTTTTGACTTCAGTTATATTTGGCAGCTTCTCAGTACAAATGGCATTTTCCCTCCTGAAATATCAACTAAAATACTGTAGAAAGGTTAGCAATGTTACTTCCAAAAGAAATTAAACAAGCCATGCTGATAAAGCTGCTTTCATTGTTCTCCATTTACCTAAGTAGCTTGAAACCTTTTTTGGAAGAAGCTAGGGAGTGAAATATAAACAATTTTCTTAAGTAAAGCACATTCTTTTCAGAGCAGCACTAGTTATGTTGAGTCCTAACTTATCTAGATATAATTTTGAGGTGCTTAGATTATGTCTAGAGGGGCAGCGCTGATATATTTTAAATATTTCTTTTTGTGACAAGATTGGGGGACCAAAAATGGTAAACCACTTGCAGAGGCTTTGGTTTGAATCCATAACACACCTTCTTGAATAAGCTTCTAGTTTTATGATCAGAGCTACAGAATAACTGGTCATTCCACTAAACATAATTAGGAGGGGTGTATGTGTGTGAATGAGGGCAGGGGAAGACGAGATAGGAAGGACAGACCTGAATAAAAAGCAGAATGTGGAATTCACTACATAGACAAATCATGAATGAGAGAAAGGTAAGAACACTGAAGAAAATACCATGAACCAAATGGTCGCCTCCTACCCCAAATAGCTCTTCATGCAATTGTTCAAGAACTAGGAAATCTAGTTTTTTTCCTTTACATTTGGATCTCACAATGAGTTACTTAGTTTTTTACAAAAACAAAACGAAACAAAAACAAAAACAAAACAAAAACAAAAAAACCAAAAAAAAAAAAAAAACAATGTCAGTTAGTACCTCTTGGAAGTTTCTTAATTATTCTGTATACTTAAATTCCTTTATTTTATTGTGGAAAATACACTACTATCTATGAACTTTTCATTTTACAACATCTAAGCATTAGGCTCAGAAAGCAAACTATTTTAGTCATTAAGTATTTCTGTTTGCTGGCACTTCATAATTTTTCGGGGTTTGAAACATTACTTAATATCTTTTCTTAGCATTTAACTTTTCATCTGCTAGTCTTATATCCCTAACTAGATTGCAAATCCTTGTGTCTTAATTCCCTGTGTTCTCCATAGGACCAAACCAGTGTCTTGTATGTAGACAATAACTTCAATAATTGATTGAAATAGGAACAATTTTAGGATGTAAATCAGAAATAAATAACAGCTTCATTTTAAAGTTAACATGGGTCATCTAGAAAGAATAAGAAATGGTACTAGAGAATAGATGGAAAATCAATACTCTACCCACTCATTTACTCATTCAAAAATATTGGAATAATTTCCATGTGTCAAGTGCTATTCGAGGCTTTTGGGACATGTTGATGAACAAAACTGACAAAAATATTTGCCCTGCATAAATAATATATATGTCAGAAGGCAGTAAATGTTACAGAGAAAAACAAAGCAGAAGTGTTAGGGGAGAATGAGGGGCAGAAATTTGGCAGAATGGGTTGGATTTTTAATACGTAGTCAGGGAAGGCTTCACTTAGAAGGTGATATTTGAGCAAGATCTGGTGGACGTAGAGAGTGATCCAGGGCAGTATCTGGGAGTATATTCCAGGCAGAAAGAACAACTCCAAAAAGGATAGAAGCATGTTCTGTGTGCTCAAAAAATTGCAAGGCAGCTCCTGTGGGCTGAACCCTATAAGTGACCAGAGTGTTGTAGGAGATAATCTCAGAGAGATAATAAGCTTGGAGGGAGGTACAGATCATGGAAGGTGTTATGGGCCATTGCAATGGCTTTTTTATTTGGCAGGGAGCAAGATGTAAACTTCGAAGATTTTAACAAGAGAAGTATTATGATCTGGCTAACATTTACTTTAGGATCACTGTTTGCTTTATTGAAACTAGATTATGAAAGTGTAAGGGAGGGGCACTGCGTGTATCAGTCAGTTAAGCATCCAATTTTGGCTCAGATCATAATCTCACCGTGGTTCATGGGTTTGGGCTCCACGTTGGGCTCTGTGCTGACAGCTCAGAGCCCGGAGACTGCTTCATATTCTGTGTCTCCCTCTCTCCCTGCCCTTCCCCTGCTCATGTTCTGTTTTTCTCTCTCAAAAACAAAAAAATAAAACATAGTGTTTTAACTAAAAAATAGAGAGAAAGAAAGAAAGAAAAAAGGAAAGAAAGTGTAAGGGAAACCAGTCAGGTGAGTGTCAACAATCTAAACAAGAAATAATGGTGTTTGGGACCAGACTGATAGCAGTAAAAGTAGTGGGGAGTAATTAGATTCTCACTATAGAAGTTAGAGTCAACAGGATTTGATGCTGTACGGTGTGAAAATAAGACAGAAATCATGGATGGCTAAAGGCACTAAGAAACATTATCTAAAACTTGGAAATAAGACAAAGGGATGACTATGTGTCCTTTCATATTAGGCCATTAAATCACAGGCCCTGACAGAGATGACTTAATGCTCTAGGGCATGCACCAATGTTGTTGATTCACTATTATTCTGAAATAATTTCACTACTGTGAAGTTATATGTTCACTTGTAAACTTTTGTCCAGTAAAGATGGAAATATTTTCTATCCAGCAGAGAAGATAACCTCAACAGATTTATTCTCCTGAAGACTATTAACCATTCTTTTTTCCAATTTAGCAAACTTCTTTTTCTTGCTTTCCTGACTGACTGTATAATTTCTGTTTTTCCTTTGAATCAACTTTATCTGTGTTGAGGTTTTTTTTTTAATATTTTTATTTATTTCTAGGAGAGAGAGAGAGAGAGAGAGAGGCAGCACGAGTAGGGGAGGGTCAGAGAGAGAGGGAGACACAGACTCTGAAATAGGCTCCAGGCTCTGAGCTGGCAGTCAGCACAGAGCCCGACGCGGGGCTCGAACCCACGAACCGCGAGATCATGACCTAAGCGAAAGTCGGACGCTTAACCGACTAAGCCACCCAGGCGCCCCCTGTGTTGAGTTTTTTTATTTATTTATTTTTTGAATCAGCTTTACCACCCTGCTGTTTCCCACATATGCAAGCTAATACATTTTTGGTACATGCTCACTTTATATTTGTATGAATCATGTTCCTATCTCCTAAAAAAATTATATTTTGATAAAGGTTTTTGTTGTGAGCAATTGGGAGAATGAAACTACCATTTATTAAAGTGGAAGTCTTGAAGGAAGTAAGTTTAGAGGAAAAATGATAGTTCAGTTTTGGACAGATTAAGGTGCCTATAAAGTACCTCTGTCAAGTGGAGATGTTGAATAAGAAGTTGGATGGAAGAGTTTGAAACAGGAAAGAGAGCTGTATTTAAGATATAAAACTGGGTGCCATCAGTGCCGTAGATGGTCTTGAGAGTTATGAGACTAAATGAGATCACTTAACGAGACTAGCTAGAAAAAACTTTATTTTCTCTAAGGACTGAGCCTTGAAGCATGCCAGCTTTTCAAGTTCAGGCAAACAGGATGAATAAGAAAAAGAAGCGTCTAGGAAATTCAGGGGCTTATGTTGTTCCAGAAGCTAATGAAGAAGGTGTTTCAAGTAAGATTTAAGAATCTATTCTGTCAAATGCAGCTGAGTTCTCAAGTAAGATGAAGACTGAGAATTGACCACTGACTTTAGAAACATGCATGTCCTTGGTGTCCTTAACCAAAGTACTTTTGATGGAATTACGGGATTAAAAGCTTAATTAGAAAAGGTTCAAAGGATAATGAGAACAAAGCAATTGAAGGAAATAAATATAGACAATTCTTTGGTGCAATTTTGCTACACATACAAAAAAAGGAAGATTTTTATTCACTTATATGCTTATGTGAGTGATCAAACTGATGGAGAAATATGGATGGTGCTGGAGAATGAGGGGAAAATGGTTGGAATAAGTTCTTGAGTAGGGAAGTAGGAAGACAGACTAATGCACAAGTTAAAGACAGCTTTATCTCTTAGTACAGGTGTTCATTCGCAGTAAGAGGAAAAAAGGCAAAGTATGTGGACACAGATCCAGGCCTAGTTTCACTGTTATGCAAATGAAGTAAGACCAGTCACACTATGTGCCTTTCTTCAGTCACATTCTGAAGTGAATCACAGGTATAGGGTAGGCTGAAAGCTTAAGTGAAGAGCAGTTGTTTTTTTTTTCAGGAGATCATGGTAATTATAATGATGGACCACAGAATTATGCCAGAGAAGAGGAATTAAAAGTATATGAGAGAGTGATAGACAGTGAAAAGAAAAATAATAAGATCTAGTGAAATTAATGTTGAAGTTTGAGAATTCCAAGAAACTATAATAATCAGAGAACTCTCAGGAGGTGGTATTAGAAGGTTAAATTCTATTAATTCAGACTATAGATGGTTAGTTATAAAGGTTAGGTTATGACTATAAATTTCAGTGCCTACAGTAGGGTGCAGACTCAGGGCCAAGACTATGAAAAAGAAAGAAGCAGAGACATAGAACACTCTGAATAATGAACAAGGAGTCATTACCTAGCTTTTAAGTAGTGTGGTAGAGTAAGGAGCCCTTGAAATCTGATTGCAGAGACTGTGATCTTAAACGATACCTTATAATGTCATTCAGTTGCTCAGCTGCTTATAAAATAAGTTGCATTGCTTTTAATTGCCTTAAGGAATACAGAACAAATCAAATGGTGTAAGCAAAGTGAAAGGAAGGTTTTTAACGAAAGCATTCAGGGAAGGGGGAAAAGTGTGTTCAGGAGAATAAGAAAATAATCTTACATGGCTTTGCATAGGGATCAGAAAGCCTGCATACAGTGATGGAGTAGCTCATGTAAAGAATTATTCAAGAATGTTGAGTAATTTAACAAGAGAGCAAAACAAGAGACTGATCAAACAATACAGGTAAGGTGTACTGGTCACTCCTGGTTGGTAACTTCTACAGATATCCTGGGATCAGGGGAGATTTGGGGTGTTTAAAATTACTCACATTAACATCATGTGCTAGAAAAATATGGTCTATTTGTAATTGATTGTGTAAGTTTATTGAATAAATTTATTATTTAATCATTCTGTCTACATCAAAGTTCACAAATAATGAGTTTGTTTAAAACTTAAATGCTACTTGTATTAGTAATGCCTGAACCCAAATGACCCTTGGAAACATAAACCTGTAACCAGAGAACATCCAGGCAAGGATGGAGACACTCAAAGTAGTTCTGATGATACCTCCTTTCTACAAGATAGGGTTACAGATTTAGAATCTGAGTATGTTTGGTTATACAATCATCCCTCTCTTGATATAAACCAAAGTGCTCATTCAAGAGTTTGGTTCAACTTCTTTTTTTTTTTTAAGAGAGCATTAAAAAGACAGGAATCTCACCTAGATTAGTATCATGTAAATTTCTGTGATGACAGAAGTGGAAGAAAAATCCAATAAAAACAAATAAAAAAGAATGGCTATGATTTATCTTGAATCTGCTTGTGAAGTATCAACTAATTTCTTAAAGACTTGTCCACACCCTCTTCATGTAAAGGTAATCCCCTGTCACTTTTCCATGATATTAAAGGAAAAACAGACTGAGAACGAATGTTAATTGCATAATGTTCATTTGTTAATAAAGACAAAAAGATTTGGGAATGAAAGGTATTATTTAAACAATCCAATTAAGAAATGATCTCCAGCTGTCCTTACTTCAGCAAACATGATTGAACATATACACCTTTGTTCTGCTCATTTAACTGGCAGGAAACATCGTTCCATAATTCCAGTTTACACATTCCTAGTCATTTTCATAACAGCACTGAGAAAAACCAAACAGTACATTTCTAGGGGATTATAGCATTTTTCAGATACTCCTAATCACTTGAAGAGCATTACTAGGTGCAAGGCTTAAGGCGAAAATATGCTAATTATGCACAATTACACTGTCTATCTTGAAGGAAGGCATCTGAACAAGACAGAACAGTATCTCCACATATGTCATATCCTATAAGGATTTTAAGGATTTATAGTTATCAAATAACTTGAAATTTTAGAAAGTATTTTGATCACTTGTAGAAGAAGCCTTAGTCAATTTACAGTTTCGTGACAATGGTACTAGAAAACTAGAGCTTGTACTACTTTTACCTCAAAAAATGTAGTTCCACTGTTTACCTTGTTGAATAAAATTTTGCATTTTGGACGGTTGAAGGATCTAGGACCTTAATTCCCTGCATTTACCACATACGCACACATCCCATTGCTCACTTGTCACATCCTTTGAAGTGTGTCTACTGTTAGTTTGTCTGGACTGTACTTTACCTATAAATTCCCCAAATCTTAGTGAGCATGTGAGAATGCCTTTCTCCTAGAGACAGAAATCTGCATAAGTTATTTTAATTTCAGGGGCAACTAAGAATCTTGGTCTGTTTCACAGGCCTTAGAATATGTCTATGGCTTATGCTTGCCTCCTGAATTATAAACACTTCAATATTTCCTTACGGAAAATGCCTGTTACTGACCTTTTGTCAAATATTTTGGATACTCCACATTTCTTCACGTCAATTATTTCTCTTCAGTTAAATTTGAGAAAGGAGAAAGTGACCATGAAAGTCACTTGAGTTCTCTTTGTTCACGGTGGTCTTTGATAATACCGCAAGGGTTTCTTTACTTGATACACAAGTGGTCAGAACTCTGGCAATTAAAAGTGAGAGATGAGACACTAACATATTTAAGCAACAACAACGAGTGTGTGCTGTTTGAGAAGAGTTAGCTGCCTTATAGAACCTGGGCATTAACTTCAGACATGATTAGATACAACAGAATCTAAATTACATCATCAGCGCTCAGTTTCTCTTGATCTCTAAACAGTTTTCCTCCCCTGTCCTCTCCACTCTTAGACCACCTCAGCCCTCATCATGGCAAGATAGCTGCCAGAAGCCCAATATACCATATTTCATGGGACCAACATCATCACTGATTGTAAGAAAATACATTTATGTATCAATAAGGAAAAAAGCTGATCCTTTAATAATAATGGAGTAGCTTGTTATAATGTTAATTATAAAATGTATCCCAATATCAGAGATGTTAAAATATGGATGAAAATAGGGCACCCTAGAATGGATGAAATATAAGCCATTTTCTCAGCAACTCGAGGTAATAATAGAATTTATAACCCTTATCAGGTAGAGCTGGTTTTAAATAGGATTCAGCCTATCTCTGAATGAATTAGAGTGGCAGGCCAGAAAAACAGTATACTGATCAACCTTATTCAAGTCCCTTGGGCTAGGAGTGAAGAAGGGGTAGTTTCCACAAGAAAAACTGAGATCTTTTTCAAAAGAGATTGTGATTTCTGGAAAGACAAAATATGATAATAAACATCCAATATAAACCTCCATAGTAGTAAAACCATAGAACATCTGACTCATTGAATAATTATAAACGTTTTCAGTAAATATTTGATTTCTGTTGCAAGAAGAATATTTAGAACTCTAGGCATACAGTAAGAGAGATTACATTTTGGTAGCTGAACAGTGCCTGAAAATATTCCACCTCTTTTTCAAAATGTGTCTCTTTTTATACCCCGCCCCCCACCCACACCCCCAGTTCTTGCTTTAATTTTTTTCCTCAAAAGATATCACCAACTGTGGGCCCTGAAGCCTATAGCATAAAGGATACAAATAGTTATAGTTGATGGAACAACATTATGATAGTATCCTTCTAGTAATATCTTCATTTGGACAGTACCCAAAACTTGATCTTTCACCTTATGTTTTAGTAATGATATAATTTATAAAGTAATTTAGTATCTGTTGAACACCATATCCCACCCTTTCAACACCCAAGGGAATAGACAACAAAAAATAAGAAGCTCTTCTGTATATCCCTATATCTAAGAGTAGCTGGTTACTTTTTACTCAAATCATAGGCAAAAACTAAGAAGTACCACAGATAGGTAATCTGAGATGTTCAGTTTGTTTTTTCTTTCCAATGGGTAGAACTGGCAGCCCTTTACTAGGGACTCAGGCTCTTTTTAATTCAAAAGATGAAGCGAAAGATTCTGCCCCCAATCTGGCCATCCAGGGTCAGGAAGAGAACTGACTGCAGATCCACCAGCATACAGCTACTGTGCAGTCCTCAGTGGGGCAGTGAGTAGAACACCAAGGGAAACTCTGAGTGACAGGCAGCAGGATTTAAGAGCTATTTAAGATTCAATCATTATGCATTGAGTTTCTATTTTGTAGACACTACGGTGCTTTTGCATTTATTACCATTCTGAAAGTAGAAATTAATTCAGTAACTAAAACAGCCAGAGTGGCAAAAGAAGCAAAATAATCAAGAGAAAGTGCACAGACAACATCAGGATATGTGTGGCTCCAAAGAACTCAATAATGAAAGAACTGTGAGAAGGAGAAACAGATTCTTTAAGGATTTGCAGAGAGGGCAGCAAAGCCTAAGTAAAAACATTAAAAACTGAGCACTCAGCCACTCTTAAGAGGGTAGAGTCCTTGATAACACATGTAAAAAGATGATGAGGGGGCCAAAAGGGAAGGGAGTGAATACAGTTAAGCAACTATTTTATATTTATAACAAAACTGACACAATTTCATTTAGACTCCACAATAACTTTAGGAGGTAGATATTACTGCTCTGTATTATAGATAAAAATTAAAATAAAGAGGAACTAATTTCTTCAAGGAAACATATTAGAAAAGTGAGAAAAGCAGAGCTATCTACTAGGTATCCATCCATAAATTCAACAAATATTTACTAAGTATCTTCTATGTACCAAGTTACTTATACTCACTTCATCATAGAAAAAGTGTTTAAAAATTATTAAAGATATGAAAAAAGAACAAGAACATAAAGTAATATGAAGAAAGTATAAGCTGATTTAGAAAATAACTAAATAGAACTTGCAGAAATGAAAAATATGGCCATTGAGATTCTTTTAAAACTGCAGTGGACAGCCTCAAAAAAATAACTGATATTTTTTGGCACTTACTATGTACCAGACTATTCTGAGCACCAACATTTTTGTCTTTACAATCCAGCTTTGAGATGGGCAATATCATTATCCACATCACAGTTGCACAAAAATATAAAGGAACTTGTCCATAGTCACATAGCTAATTGGAAATGCCAGTATCTGGACCTGGGCATTCTGACTCCAGAGTCTTTAGTCTTCTGTTGTCATTTCAATGGCTTAATAAAGATATGAAGATAAAGCTATAATTCACATACAATACAATTCATCCATTTACAGCATACAGTTCAATGGCTTTTAGTAAAATTCAGAGTTGTACAATCATCATCACAGTCTAATTTTAGAAATTTTTATCACCCACAAAATAAAATCTAAAAGCCCATCCCCTCCCACAACCACCCTCAGCCCTGGGCAACCACTAAACCACTTTCTGTAGTTTTGCTTGTTCTGAACATTTCATACAAATGGAATCATACAATAATACAATATGCAGATTTTTGTGACCAGCTGCTTTCACTTAGCATAATGTTTTAGACATTCATCCATGTTGTAACATGCATCAATACTTCATTATCTTTTATTATCAAATAATATTTCATTGTGTGGATAGACCACATTTAATTTATCCATTAAATAGCGATAGATAATTGGGTTGTTTCCACTTTTTGTCATAAGCTGAATAATTCTGAATGAATAATGCAGCCATGAATGTTCATGTATAAGTTTTTGTGTGGACATATGTTTTCATTCCTCTTTGGTATATAGAAAAGAGTAGAATTACTGGGTCATATGGTAACTTTAAGTTAAACATTTTGAAGGGCTACCAAACTGCTTTCTAAAGTGGCTACACCAGTTTACATTCATTTTACAACCTAGTGGGTCTTCTGCCATTAGATTTGCTAAACCCAGAACACCAAAGCTGGTGGAAATGCCATCCCAGAGGAGACAAAATAAAGGAATGTGTGAAAGGTTTTTAAGACAGACAAACAAAACTGAAGCTCAGCTATGTTACCTCATCCCTCCCCTTCTACAAATAATTCTTCAGCAAATAACTGACCTCTACATAATAGTAATAAGAACTGATAAAACATATTTGGGCGAATACAGCTTTCCCCCTGGCAACCCCCTGCCCCCCCCTCAAAAAAACATGGACTAAGTAAAGGATGATTCAGAAAATATACCATAGAATAATTACTCCTTCTACCATTCCTCCAAAAATGTTGTAAGTCCTACTAACTACTTCTGCTAGGTTCAAAGAAATCACAAATAATATGGTCTGTCTTTTAAAATGTTTTTTTTAAAAAGAGATACAAATATTTAAAGAATTATTAGATAGAAGGAAATAAAAAGCAAGGTAAAAGAAGTCAGGAGAGAAATGTATGAGAAAATTAGAAATGTTACAGAGTTGAAAGTTACCACAGAATAAAAAAAAAACAAAATTTTGAAGGTAAATTTTGAGAGAGAGAAATAATTCAATTTAGGGAAATGATGGCAGAGTTTCATCATGTGGTATGAGGTATAATTATTGGATTTGAGTAAATATTATATTTAATTGAATTGTTTGTATCACTATTCTATTTAAAAATTAAAAAATCAGTTATGGTGCTTTAATCAGCATATGCCTTTTAAGTATGCATTGATATCATAAATTGTTTTCTCCTTCAATTTAATTCAATTAATTGTATTAACACCTTTCTTAATATTAATCTGTTTTCCACCCTCCTTGAATAATCCAGCTTGAATCATGATATATTCTTTGAAGTTTGCTCAATTTTGTTGACTTAAAATTGTTTAGAATTTTTACACTTATATTCTTAAATATATAAATAGTTTGGGGAGTTTTATTAATGTTATTTTTTATTTAAGTTTTAGTAAGTTAACACACAGAGCTATACTGGTTTCAGGAACAGAATTCAGTGATTGATCACTTACATACAATACCTAGTGCTCATCCCAACGAGTGCCCTCCTTATACCAATCACCTATCTAGCTCATTTCACACTCACCTCTCTCCATCAACCCATAGTTTGTTCTCAATCATTAAGAGTCTCTTGAGGTTTACTTTCCTCTCTTATCTTTCCACCCTCACCCTGCTTCCAATATGTGCATCTGTTTCGTTTCTTAAATTCCACGAGTGAAATCACATGGTATTTGTCTTTCTCTGATTGACCTATTTTGCTTAGCATGATACATTCTGGATCCATCCATGTCCTTGCAAATGGCAAGATTTCATTCTTTAGATGGCTGAGTAATACTCCATCATAACCTTTTTTAACCATTCATAAGTCGATGGACATTTGGGCTCTCTCCATAGTTTGGCTATTGTTGATCATGCTGCCATAAACATTGGAGTACATGTACCCCTCTGAATCTATATTTTTGTATCCTTTGGGTAAATACCTAGTAGTGCAATTGCTGTGTCATAAGATAGTTCTATTTGTTTCTTGGGTAACGTCCATATTGTTCTCCAGAGTGGCGACACCAGTTTGCATTCCCACCAACACTTTTTTCCCACATCCTTGTCAACACCTCTTGTTTATTGTGTTGTTAATTGTAGCCATTTTGACAGGTATTAGGCCATATCTCATCATGGTTTTGATTTGTATCTCCCTGATGATGGGTGACGTTGAGCATCTTTTTATGTGTCTGTTAGGCATCTGTATGCCTTCTTTGGAAAAGTGTCTATGTCTTCTACTCATTTCTTAACTGGGTTATTTGATTTTTGAATGTGGAGTTTGATAAGTTCATTATAGATTTTGGATACTATCCCTTTATCAGATATGTCATTTTCTTCTATTTGGTAGGCTGCCCTTTGGTTTTGTCGACTATTTTCTTCATTGTGCAGAAGCTTTTTATCTTGATCCCAAAAGTTTATGTTTGCTTTTGTTTCCCTTGCTTTTGGTGACATGTCTAGTAAGAAGTTGCTCTTGCTGAGGTCAAAGAGGTTGGTGTCTGTGTTCTGCTCTAGGATTTTAATGGTTTCCTGTCTCACATTTAGGTCTTTCATCCATTTTGAGTTTATTTTTGTGTATGGTATAAAAAAATTAGCCCCGTTTCATTTTTCTGCATGTCACCATCCAGTTTTCCCAGCACCAATTGTTGAAGAGAATGTCTTTTTTTCCATTGGATATTCTTTCCTGCTTTGTCAAAAATTAGTTGACCATATAGTTGTGGTAGTTTGGGGAGTTTTTTACTATCTTATTAAGGAAATAGACCTCATAAACCTCAGCCACATAAACCCAACTAGAGATTTTTGTCTTTTTCCAGGCTTTAAAATGGTTTAAATAACAGTGTACTTATCTTTTCTTAAAAAATTAGCTTTTTTAATGGTACATCTTACATTATTTTCCAAATATCTCCCATTGTTATTGTCTGCTCAGGTTTTCTATTTTTATTTAAGTTAGTTTTGGTAATTTCCTCAAAAATCATCCAGTTCCTTTTGATTAGAAAAGCATCCAGTTTCTCTTGGCTTGCAAATTTATTGCCACAGAATTGCAAGTAATATTCTCTCACACTTCTAGTCTCTTTTAAATCTTTTGTTATATTTCCTTTCCTACATTCAATCCCAACACATCAAGATAAAATCTTTAGATGTCTTTTACTGCCCTACTCCACACCCACATATAAGATCATTAGAATAAAAATTCTTTAATCCCTGGTTTGGTGATCAAACATGGAAGTGCAATTCACTCAATTTAAATTTCAAGTCATGAAACTGCATGCAGGAAAATTATCTTTGATCACTGACCACAAGATGAAGCCATTTCTTTGATTTTACTAGCCAGGCTGTTGAAATAATACGTATCTGTAAGCACTAGAAACCTTCAACAGTAGAGAGACACTGTCAGAGGCATGTGTGAAATGCTGTTAATGGAAGGGAGAACAGGATCATATCTTTCATTTCATATTCATTCAGATTTATTTGCTTATTAAGTGAAATGAGGGAAGAAATTAGTAGCAGTATTAATTCTCTCTTACACTTTTTCTCCTTCCCTTCCTCCCTTTATTTCTACACCAAAAACACCCAAAAAAATTAGCTCAAAGCAAATGCTGAGTTTTCTATTGCAGAACGAATATACCATTTATTTCAGACTTAATACTTAAGATATATATAGTCAGAGTCTGACCTTCATTTTACTACCTATCACATTTTTCTTCTTGAGATCTTGAGTTCCTTGGTTTTCATTCAGGTAGGACACAGATTTGAACATATTTTCCAGATAAGATATAAAGTGGGTATATTCTCTGACTTGTGAATTCCTGGAAATGGTTTTCCTTTGTCTGGTTAGACAGATACTATCTCGGCTGGGTATATGATTCTTGGTTTCAGTCTTTTAGTCATGTATTAAAGTATTCCCACTGTTTTCTAGCATCCAATATTGCAAACAATATGCTCAATACTGGAAAGTTGCTGTTGTCTTTCTAAGTCATCTATTCTCTGTAAACCTATAAGATTTCCTTTTTATTTTTGACATTCTGAAAAGTCACCAAGATAAGCATTGGCATTTGGCTTCATAAATTACAGATCTTTCTTCATTTATGATGGGGTTATATCCCAATAAACTCATCATAAGTTGAAAATATTATAACTCAAAAATGCATTTTTTAAGTTTATTTATTTGTAGAGAGAGAGGAGAGAGAGAATCGCAAGCAGTCTCCACAATGTCAGCACAGAGCCCGATGCAGGCTTGAGTTCACGAACTGTGAGATCATGACCTGAGTAGAAATCAACAGTTGGGCATTTAACCAACTGAGCCAATCCAGGCGCCCCTCAAAAATGCATTTAATACACCTAACATCTTAGGTTAGCCTAGCCTACCTTAAATGTGCTCAAAACAGTTACATTAGCCTACAATTGGGCAAAATCATCTAACACAAAGCCTATTCCATAATAGTGTTGAATATCTCATGTAATTATTGAGTACTGTATTGAAAGTGAAAAACAGAACTGTTGTATGGTTACAGAATAGTTGTCAGTATATCAATTGTTTGTCCTTGTGATCACATGGCTGGCTGGAAGTTGCAGCTCACTGTCGCTGCCCAGCACTGCAGGAGAGTAAAATACTATATATCACTATCACAGGAAAAGATTAAAATTTTAAGTATAGTTTACTAAATGCATATTGCTTTTGCACCATCATAAAATGGAACGTGTGTAAGTCAAACTGTTGTAAGTCTGAGACCATCTGTAATTCTTCCTGGCTCCAGAAGGGTTTTCCAATCCACAGACAAGCCCACTTTCAGCCCAGTCAATTCTTCTTGAATTATTAAGTTATTATCACCGTGTTTCTTCATTTTCCTCCCTATGGAACTCCTATTATTTATATGTATGTTTTCAAGGTATGTTCTCTAAGACTGTTATCTTTTATTTAATGATACTCATCACTTAATTTTTTGTTATGTGTTGTTAGAATTTTCTACCACTTGAACTTCAGAAAATAAACTATTTCTTTCATTCGCTCTTCATTTTAGTAGCACAGAAAGATTTCTTTCTTTTTTCTTTTTTTTTTTTTTTTTTGGTGTGTGATCTGTTTGCAACTTCTGATTTGTTAAAATTGTCTTCTGACTCTTGTATCGATTCTACCATATAGGAAGTCACTTATTATTCCTCTCAGTAACTGGGTCTCCTTAATTAAGTTATTATTCTTATTTTGCTTATACATTTATGTCCACATAGCACATGTACAGTTCAGGCAGTGATGATGTCTTTATGAATGTGCATTACCAAATTAGAACTATAGTACAGAGAGTGGCAAAAAAAGCACAACATTTTGCCCTTGATGGCTGGTAGTGAAGGTGATGGTAGCTGTTAACACTTTGATGAGGCCAAAAGGAGCAGTTTGGCCTCCAATCTCCTCCCAGTGCCAGCAAGAGCTCTGTCCAAATTGCAGAGCCAGGAGAAATTCAGCAGACAATGCCCTTCCCCTCCAGGCTCACAGGAATTCCCAGGTTTGTGTGGGCTATTCCCAGAGAAAACACAGGAACTGGACAGTTGTTGCCACCCTGAGCAAATGTAGGTGATCCTTTAGTGACCCTATTAGAATCTAGGAAAGTCAGGTGTTCCTCCTAGGCCCCATACTTCTCTGCCATTAAACTCTTGACAAGGACAAGAAACACCTGTACCTGTATAGACAGCTACAAAGTATTTGTTAAGTGAGTTACTTAATATTACATGAAATGGTCTGACAACCAGATAAATGAAAATGTTCTCTCTGCTCTTGGTCAAGTGACCTTTTCACTACAGGCTGTTTCTTCTTTTTTCTTTAATTTTTAAATTTTATTTAAATCCAAGTTAGTTAACATATAGTATAGTAATGATTTCAGGAGTAGAATTTAGTGGTTCATCACTTTATATAGCACCCAGTGCTCATCCAACAAGTGCCCTCTTTAATGCCCATCACCCATTTAGCCCATCCACCCACCCAACACCCCTTTAGCAACCCTCAGTTTGATCTCTGTATTTAAGAGTATCTTATGGTTTGCCTCCCTCTCTCTTTTATTTCTCCTTCCCTTCCCCTATGTTCTCTGTTGTGCTTCTTAAACTCCACATATGAGTGAAATCATATGATATTTGTCTTTCTCTCACTGACTTATTTCACTTAGCATAATACACTCTAGTTCCATCCACATTGTTGCAAATGTGAAGACTTCATTCTTTTTGATTGCCAAGTAATATTCTATTGTGTATATATGCCACACCTTCTTTATCCATTTGTCAGTTGTTAGGTATTGGAGCTCTTTCCATAATTTGGCTGTTGTTGATAGTGCTGCTATACGCATTGGGAAACATGTGCCCCTTTTAATCAGCATATTTATATCCTTTGTATAAATACTTAGCAGTACAATTGCTGGGTCATAGGGTAGTTCTATTTTTAGTGTTTTGAGTAACCTCCATACAGTTTTCCAGAGTGGCTGCACCAGTTTGCATTCCCATCAGCAATGCAAAAGTGTTCCCCTTTCTCCACATCCTCGTCAACATCTGTTGTTGCCTGAATTGTTAATTTTTGCCATTCTGACAGCTGTGAGGTGGTATCTGATTATGGTTTTAATTTGTTATTTCCTTGATAAAGAGTGATGTTGAGCATCTTTTCATGTGTCTGTTGGCCATCTGGATGTCCTTTGTGGAAAAATGTGTCTGTTCTTGTATTTTGCCAATTTCTTCACTGGATTATTTATTTTTTGGGGTTTTCAGTTTGATAAGTTCTTTATAGATTTTGGATATCCTGTATCCAATATGTCATTTGTAAATATCTTTTCCCATTCCCTAAGTTGCCTTTTAATTTTGTTGATTGTTTTCTTCACTACAAGCTGTTTCCTCTTAATGCTATGCTTCAGCCTTCTTGTGCCTCAGTTTTCTACAAGTAAAATGAGTATAAAATGACATCCCTTTATTAAGGCTTTTGATCTTATAAATGTGTGAAATGTCATTACTTTAATATTAGGCTTTCTGATTGTTAAAAATATAATAACACTCTGTATTCCTTTAGTGCCTTTCATCTGAGAATGTCAAAGTGTTTCATAAACTTTTTCATAAACTTTTACTAAGTAATCAAGCCTTCCAGCACTATTGTAAGGTAGGGACAGTATTATTATCTGTTTAATGGGTTGGAGACAGGAGATCACTGGGTTACAGAATTAAGGATGGACTCCAGTCAGGGAAATGGCAGAGTAAAAGGTAAAAGCAAATGTGGCCTTGTCTGGGCTTTGTTCTTAAAAGATCCCTCAGCCATTTGAAGGATTTCTCTCTCTCTCTCTCTCTCTCTCTCTCTCTCTCTCTGTGACAAATAATCATGCACTATACAAATTCTATGTTGCCCTGAGGGCAGAGGAAACTATTTCCTACTTATTCTTTCTTTCTCCTGAAAATAATCTTAGCCAAAGGAAAAGAAGTGGAAGACTCTCCTCAGCACTCTGTATCTCAAGAATAAAGATCTTCCAAAAATGCAAATGAGAAAACCGTAGAGAAGATGCTCACAGATTTTTGAGTTTTGATAGACATCGTTTCAATGAAAACTCATTATAAAGCAATATATCTTAGTAACACATTATTTTTTAATAATGAAAATGCTCTCATACATTCATTGATTCAATATTGGCAACTACCTTGTGTTCTAAGCAATGGGGATGCAACAGTGAATAAAACAAAGTCGTTACTAGCAAAAGTTCATGTTTCAAAGGGAGTGGGAGTACAAAGAGACAATAAGCAAAGTAAAAAGAAAAGTAAAACAAGGCAGAGAGACAGAGGAACAGGAAGGCCAATCTATTTTATATAGATGCAGGGGAGCTGGTAATTAACAGAGGCATAAAGGAAGTGGGGGGACAATCTATGGATGTGTGAGGGGAGATTTTTCTGGCAAAGAGAACAATAAAGGCAAAGGACCTAAGGAAAGAATGTGCTTGGCATATTTCAAGATTAGCAAGGATGCCAGAGTGGCTGGAGAGAAACAAGCAAGGTAAAAAGTGAGATGAGATTAGAGAGGTGAGGCATAGAATGGAGAGAGTAACACTCAGATCACATGGAGCCTTATTGGTCAATGGGAAAGGTTTCCATTTTTATTCTGTATGATCAGTGAAGCAATTGGATGGTTTTGAGCAAAGGAGTGACATGATCTGTCTTAACATTTTTTAAAAGTCACTCTAGCTGCACTATAGAGAACAGGCCACAAGGATGGAAACAAGCAGTTATTGCAATACTCTAGACTTGAACCAGAGTGTAGCAATGAGATCCCAGAGGGAATATTAAGGAACAGCTGAACACATGAGTCTTGAATGTCAAATGGAGGCTCAGGCTGGGTATATGTATGTGGGCCTGAATGAGGTCACCAAGTGAATGAATGCGGAGTGGATGAGGCTTGCAAAGCTGAGGTCTTGGCACTTCAAGTGTATAAGTGAGAAATAGAGGAAGATCCCACAAAGGAGAGAAGGAAAGCCCAGTGAGGTAGGAAATGAATCAAGACAGCAGTTTTCTGGAGGCCAAGTAGAAAAAAAAAATTTTCAAAGAAGAGAGAATCACTAATTGCATGAATGCTTCTGAGTAAAATTAGGCTTGAAAACTGAACATTAAATAATGTAATATAGATCTCACTATAGATCTTTAAAAGATGATTTCAAAACAATAAGGAGAATGAGTCTGTACTGTGACAAATTTTCCCTGAAGAAATTTCTTTTCTCTATGTTATTAAATTCTAAAGTACTTAGGTCTCTTTCTTTCTTATCAGAGAAACTTTCTGCAATGTAATACTTGCAGAGCTCTTATACTCCTTACGTTCTTTTTTTTCTTTCTTTATTTGCCTATTGGCAAGGAGAAAGTTATTATACATTTCACTCATCATTCATTCAACGAATACTTATTCAAGGCTTGAAAACCACTTTCTGAAGAGTTGTATTGAATTTTACAAGACAATATTTGAAAATTACTGGCAGGTAATAGGTATTCAAGAAAAACCTATCAGGAGTAATGTAATGCAAAATACATAAAATGCCACAAACCTTTTTTTTCTTCAGTTATTATTCTAGTAATATTATCTTGATGTGTTATTCCATCCTATTGCAGATATTACCTTCTGGAATCATAATTTATTGCAATCAAGTGGCTACAGAACACTCTTGGGTTGAGCAAATTTCAATAGCAAAAACTCTGGATGGGCCATATAACCTTTTCCTTCTCAACACAGATTTACAATTTATAAAACATATGTATTAGGTGATAAGAAAAATCACTCTCCAAACCCTTCTTCAAGCACTTAACTACCATGTGAAACAATTATGGAAGAATTTAGCCAAGAAACTCCTATTAAAAGGTAATAGAATGTCATGACTCTTGAAGACACACTGCTGAGTTGAATCCTGGTTCAATTACTTACCATCTAGGTGAGCCCACATAAGTTGTTTAAATTCTCTGTATCCTAATTTCTTTTTTTTCAATGTTTTATTTATTTCTGAGAGAGAGAGACAGCGTGAGCAGGGGAGGGTCAGAGAGGGATGGAGACACAGAATCTGAAGCAAGCTCCAGGCTCTGAGCTAACTGTCAGCACAGAGCCCAATGCGGGGCTCGAACCCACGAACCGTGAGATCATGAGCTAAAGTAGGACACTTAACCAACTGAGCCACCCAGGCATCCCTATATCCTAATTTCTTTATCCATAAAGTGGAAATAGTATTGATGCCTAACTTATGGGTTAATGACTGGTTTTAAATGAGTTAATAGATACAATATCCTTAGAACACTGCCTGGTACATAGTAAGTGCTCAATAAATATTATATTTAAGAAAATGATCTGGATAAAAATTGAGCAGAGATTTAAAAAAATCTGACCCATTTTCCAATAGTATGTGAAATCAGATTCAAAGATTAACCCTTCTGATGAAGAAAATATTTTTTAAATCTTTCAAAATGTACTTAACCAGTTGGCAAGAAATCAAGGAATCCCCCCACCCTCACCAGAAGCAAAGCAAAGCAAGAACCCAAGGGGGTCAGTGGAACAAAGATGCTGATTTTCTCTGTGTCTTAACTCAGATTACCTAGACACAGAACCTGAGTAGGAATTTGCTTGCATGGATATAGTCTCAGTTAAAGGCTAATCTAGGTCTGATAAAGGGGCAGCGAGGGAATGGGAGGTAGAGCATAAATGTCACTGCAGTATTATTTACTCCTTGATACAGAAGGACCAGATTTTTGAACCCCTGTTATCAGTCAGCTATTGTCTATGGGCCAATGGAGGCAAGTTTCTGAATGAGTCAACTTCCATCAGCCCTAATTGGGACAATTCTTAAGACAGGTAGCTGCAAACTTGCACCAGCTGGGAGATGGAAGCACCAGCCTGGTAAAGAGATGTGAAGAAGTAACTCTCTGAATCACCACAGACACTATTACAGTGCACTGCTTGCCCCACTCAGATGCATTTGGTTTTAACATTAAGTTCTCTCAGTGTCTTTAGAATACTACGATCGTAACTCATGGAAAAACTTAGGAGGGATTTATTATTGGAAGGAATAGAGTCTGTATTGCTGTAGTTGCTCTCCAAGACAAAACATCCTTATCTTCTACCATTCCATCACCCTAAAATCTAATATCTTGCCTAGTGAGGTGATCCAGATTCTCATTCCTGTGGCTGAACCCCTGGTTATCATGGCCTCACCCATGCCATAATTGTTTGGCATGCCTACATACAGCTAAAATGGGACACAGGTACCCCAAAATGCCCCAGTGGTTCGCCTTTGTACCAAACATTCTATCCAGCCCCATACAAAACAGCAGTTATACCTGCTCATGAAGATCAGGATTGATTACACCTGCCAATATATACTCTTTCCGTGATTTCTCTTCCACAGACACGGGAACCCACAATCATCAGATAGTAGCTGCATCTTTAAATTTAGGCAGACTTTTACTGTATCCTTTTGTGGAAGCACCCTATCCCCACTACTAGCCAATACTTCTATATCCACTGAGCCTACACATGTGGTGACCGGAAATACAACCCCTCCCAAGTAGTTCACTAGGAAGAAGAGTAAATAGAGCCACTTCTATGTTTACCGCTTGGTTCTTGGAGACAAATCATAAATAGCGGATGTTGGTTTATGGAGTGTACTGCATCCTGTAGGATAGACCTATAGTGGATGCATTGGTGCTTTGGCCAGATCTTCGCTGATGACAAATCACATATGCCCCATCACTAGAAAGTGGTCTTCAACTAATAGAAGCCACCTGACCCAGGAGGCTATCTTCTATTTTGAGGAGTGGGAGTGGACCTTCCTTACCCTGTTGACTGATTGATACAATGTATAAGAGGTTAGCACCCTTGCTTAAAATAGAACTAACTCGGTGATACAATCTGTGCTCCAGATCTTCCCTGTGAAATCATTTCTATGCATATAACAGATGTGTCTTTAAGAAGCCAAACTACAGCCTGAAGAGCACTGAAAATACCAATGCCACGGAGAACAATGGAAATATTAAATATGTGGATAAATAGAAAAGATTAAATAAAGATTATAAAATGCTTTAAAAACCCATTGTCTATTTAAAGCAAAAATTAATATTTATAATGTATTATGGGATCTATAATATATGTAGAAGAAATATCTGACATCAATATCACAGTGGATAGAGGAAAGGTAGATGAATTTATACTGTTATGAGATTCTTACTTGTGGTACTATAATGTTAATTCAAATAGACTTTCATAACTTAAAGGTGTATATTGTAATCTCTAAAGTAGTCATTAAACTAAAGTACCAAGGAGTATAGATAAAAAAAAAAAAACTATCAGAAGAGCTAGAATGGAAACCTAGAAAGTCATTGATTAAGTAATTGTCCGACTAGTTAAAAATCCAAGGCTCAGTTAGATGTTGTTTGAAAGAGACACTTTTTTTCCATATAATTCATTGTCAAATTGGTTAACATAGAATGTTTACAGTGTGTTCTTAGTTCTGGGGGTAGATTCCCATGATTCATCGCTTACATACAACACCTAATGCTCATCCCAACAAGTGCCCTCCTCAGTGCCCATACGCATTTTCCCCTCTCCCCCACTTCCCTCATCAACCCTCAGTTTGTTCTCTATATTTAAGAGGCTCTTATGGTTTGCCTTCCTATCCCTCTATTGGTAACTATTTTTTCCCCTCCCCTTCCCCAATGGTCATCTGTTAAGTTCCTCAAGTTCCACATATGAGTGAAAACATATGATATCTGGTGTTCTCTGACTGACTTATTTCACTCAGCAAGATACCCTCCAGTTCCATCCACATTGCTGCAAATGGCAGGATTTCATTCTTTCCCATTGCCATGTAGTATTCCATTATATATATAAACCACATCTTCTTTATCCATTCATTAAAAAAAGTTGATGGATATTTGGGCTTTTTCCATAATTTGGCTACTGTTGAAAACATTGCTATAAACATCAGGGTACATGTGCTGCTATGAATCAGCACTCCTGTATCCTTTGGATAAATTCCTAGTAGTGCTATTGCTGGGTCATAGGGTAGTTCTATTCTTACTTTTTTTTTTTAATTTAAAAAAATTTTTAAAAAGTTTATTAATTTTTAAGAGACAAAGAGAGAGAGAGAATGAGTGGGGGAGGAGCAGAGAGAGAGGGAGACAAAGAATCCGAAGCAGGCTCCAGGCTCTGGGCTGTCAGCATAGAGCCCGACACGGGGTGTGAACCCATGAACCATGAGATCATGACCTGAGCCGAAGTCAGACGCTTAACTGGCTGAGCCACCAAGGAGCCCCTATTTTTTTATTTTTCTGAGGAACCTCCACACTATTTTCCAGAGTGGCTGCACCAGTTTGCATTCCCACCAACAATGCAAGAGGGTTCCTTTTTCTCCACATACTTTCCAACATACGTTGTTTTCTGGGTTGTTAATTTTAGCCACTCTGACCGGTGTGAGTTGGTATCTGACTGGTTTTGATTTGTGTTTCCCTGATGATGAGTGACGTTGAGCAACTTTTCATGTGTCTGTTAGCCATCTGGATGTCTTCTTTGGAAAAGTGTCTATTCATGGCCTATTTCTTCACTGAATTATTTGTTTTGGGGGAGTTGTGTTTGATAAGTTCTTTATAGATTTTGGATACTAAACCTTTATGTGATATGTCATTTGCAAATATCTTTTCCCATTCTGTCAGTTGCCTTTTAGTTTTGTTGATTGTTTCCTTTGCAGTGCAGAAGCTTTTTATCTTGATGAGGTCCCAATAGTTCATTTTTGCTTTTGATTCCCTTGCCTTTGGAAATGTGTCAAGCAACAAATTGCTGCGGCTGAGGTCAAAGAGGTTGTTGCCTGTTTTCTCCTTTAAGGTTTTAATGGTTTCCTGTCTCACATTTAGGTTTGAAAGAGACACCTTTACATATAAAAATGGAAACAAGTTGAAAATAAAAGAATGAAAATAAACATACTATTCAATCTACAAGTCTAAGAAATTTAGTGTGGCTAGATTATTTCAATACAAGAAGTACTACCAGAGACTGACGGTTACTTTATAAAAGGATTTAGTCATCAGGACAACATAATTATAAATGTGCACTCATCTAATTACAGAGCTAAAAAACACATAAGCCAAAAATAGACGGGACTAACAGGAAAAGTAGACCAATCCACCATCATTGGTAAAGATTTTATCTATCAAAATAATTGAGAGAATAACTAGCCAAAAAAATTAGTAATGATATGGAAGATTTGACAGGATTACTAGTGGGTACATCAATATAAATCTTGTAGACATTAAATAACAATAAATAAATATTATGAACATCTGTATGCCAATAAATTTAATAACTTGGATAAGCTGGGCACATTATTCCTGAAATAATATAACTTTCCAAACCTGACGCAAGTTAAAGTGAAAAATCTGAATAGCCCTAAGAAAGAAATGTCATTAAACACTTTCTTAAAAAGAAAATTCCAGGTTCTAATGACTTCACCGTTGAATTTTATCAAATATCTAAAGAACAGAATCCAATCTTTGCAAGCTCTTTCAAAAAACAGAGGAAATAGATGCTTCCTAATTTGTTTTATGAAGCCAAGAAAACCGGGCTGTATAATATTACAAGAAAATTATAGACCATTAGCTCTCATGAGTATAGACACAAAAATCTTTATGGATTATAGCAAATTAAATATACCACTACATAAATAATAGAATACATCATAGCTAAGTAGAATTTACTCCACGAAATTGAGAACAAAATTATATGGCACTTCAATAAACACAGAAATCATTTGATATAGTAGTACAGCAGCTATTTATGCTAAAAATACTTGGGGAACTAAGGAGAAGAGAGAATTTTCTCAACTTGATCTAATATCATATTTAATAGTGATTAATTCCCCTGATGTTGAGAAAGGCAACAATGTTTGAATTTACCACTTCTATTTAACACTGTACTGGAAGTTCTAGCCCTTAATAAACCAAGAAAAAGAAGTAAAAAGCATCCACATTGCAAAGGACAACATAACTCTTTATTTGCAGACATCATTGTTTATGTAGAAAACCCTAAGAAGTCTAGAAATCTAAATCATTAGAATTAAAAAAGTGAATTTAGTAAAGTTAGAGGATAGAAAAGAAATACTGAAAAATACAGAAAGGCTAATTAGAATATATAATGTAAAAATGTTTTACAACAGCAACAAAAACATAAAACATTTGGAAACACATCAAAGAAAAGATGTGCAGGTTCTCTAAATTGGAAGTATAAAACGTTGTGGGGGGAATTTAGAGAAGAGCAAAATAAATGGAGAGTTATACTAGTTCAAGGATTGGAAGACTCAAAGCTTTTGTCAATTATCCTTAAATGGAAGCATTGGTAGAGTGCAATTCAAATTCCAAAAGAATTTTTAAAGAAATTCACAAGCTGATTCCACAATGATTGGGAAAATGTACTTAAAATAACAAAGTTGGAGGACATATGCTATCTTATTTCAAAGTACACTGTAAAGCTGTATTTGTCAAAAAAAAAACCGTGCTATCTATAAAGACAGGTAAAAGAATAAAGATTCTGACAATAGATAAATATTTATATGTCCAACAGATATTTTCTGTAAAATAGAAAGGTAATTTCATGGGAGAAGGATAATTTTTCAGTAAAAACTTTGGAGCAACCGAATATACATGGAAGAAAAAGCTCAACTTCCACCATACATTGAAACTAATTCAAGATGTATCATATCCCTAAATATAAGCTAACTCTATAAAACTTCTACAAGAAAACATAGGAAAATATCTTTACCATATGGTGATAGGCTAACATTTTTTAGGATAAAAAGAAATCTAGCCATTAAAAAACTAATAAATTATACTCCATGGAAATCAAACTTGTGCTCCTAAAAAACATCATTAAGACAATAAAAAGGCTAAGATAATTCATTTTATATACTCCAGATAAACAGGGAATTCCTCCAATGCAATAATAAAAATACAAACTAATAATATATGCCAAGGATTGTACAGATACTTAAGAAGAAAATATACAAGTTCCCAAACATACATGATACTCAATATCACTAGTTTTAGAAAACTTAAATTAAAAACATAATATCACTTCACATTAGCTAGGATGACTAAAATTTAAAATAATAATATCAACTGTTGAGAATGTGGAATAAATAGATGTCTTATAGATTGCTGGTAGGAATGTATAATGGAACAGCCATTTTGTAAAAGAGTTTGCAATTTCTTATAAATTTAAACATACACATAAATAATATGCCAGCAATTCAATTTCTATATATTTATCCAAAATAAATGAAATATATTCACAAAAAAGATGTGTACAATGACATTTGAAGGGTCTTGTTCCTACTAGCAAAAAGCTGAATGATTTATATGAAAAAATCTATATGTTCATCAACATGTGACTGGACAAATTGTAGTACATTAAGAAAATAGATAAATTAACAATAGAAAGGAACAAACTACTGATATATACAACAACAAAGATGAATTTCATAACAATAATGTTGTATGAAAAAAGCCAGACACAAAAGAGTACATTCTATTTGATACTTCAAACTAAATAAACTTCACATAAACAGACAAATTAAAGCTATGGTTTTATTTCATTTTTTTTAAAGTTAACATTTGTTCATTTCTGAGAGGGAGAGAGACAGAGTTGAGTCAGGCAGGGGCAGAGAGAGTGGGAGGCAGAATCAGAAGCAGGCTCCTGGCTCTGAGCTGTAGGCACAGAGGCTGACAGGGAGCTAGAGCTCAGACGGTGAGATCATGACCTGAGCTGAAGTCGAATGCTTTACCAACTGAACCACCTAGGAGCCCCTAAAGCTATGGTTTTAAATATCAAATTGTTTTTTGGTGTGAGTGGGGGTGAGATATTGCAAATTACATTCAGGAACTTTCTGGGATACTGGAAATAATCTATATTGGAATGCTAATTACACAGGTGTACATATGTGTCAAAACTTAATGAAAATTAAAATGTGTGCACATTGTTATGTGCCAAGCATATTTCAGTATACATACTGATTAAAAACACCTTCAAATTAAGAATGACTCTTTTTCCATCTGTTTTCTCTATCAATCAATAGAATTAATGACAATAATAAAGCAAGAAAGCTAACTCTTAGTGGGCACATATTCTGTGTGAGGGATTGAGGAATGCTTCATGCATGTTAACTAATTTAACCTTGCTAAGAATTCTGCTACTTCATATAATAGGTATGATATCTTCTATCTCCATTAGACATATAAGGAAGTTGATGTACAGAATATTGTATTAATATGCTCAGTGGCTCACAGACAGAAACTGATGGAGCCAGTCTATTCATCCAGGTATTTTATATCCAGAGTCTATTTTCCTAATCACCTTGCTGTGTTCCCTTTATTTTCTATACAGTGTCATAACTGAAAGATAAAGGGTTAATTCTTTTAGCAACATTAGATGACAAGAGGTTGAAACTCCTGACGACTACAACACTAGGAACCTGCTAAGCATGTGTAAATCCAAATTAACTTCTCTAGGAGTTTGTGTAACCTGGAACTCCAATAGGTATACATCCATCATTTCTCCAGGTGTTGCAGACAGGCTGCCAATTCCTCAAAACTGGCAGCCTTACTGGCAGGCAGCTGGTCGATCAGGTTTGAGCAGCATCACTGTGTGGTCCACCAGAATACTTCGGATGCTTTCTATTCTCCTTTTCATTCCTGGCTTTCACTAAAGGGTCTCCAGATGTGACCGGTTTCCAGGTGCTGCCAAAAAGAGCCCACTATCATCTTCCCCTTCCACAACTCATGAACTGAACTGAACTAGCAAAGGATATAGGCCTGTGTTAGATTTCTCAGTGGAGGGAGAGCAACATTTAGGCTAGAATGGTAAGCATTTTGCCATCTTTTTATGTAGTATATGCTGACTTGACAGCCAACAAGTTGGGACATACAACAGAATCTTATTAAACTCATCTGCACTATAATCTATAGGTTTATCTCTACCAAGACACTTTTTAAGAATTATATTTCATGACATACAATCAGGTTTTATGAAATTTCTGTGCTGCTTTGAAATTAAACCTATAGGATAATTTGCTTTTCCACTACATATTTGTGCATAGCACTCACAGTTCCCTTGGAAAGCAAGGTAATTGTACTTCCTTTTAAATCTAATTTTTTTTCATTAAAAAAAGTGGGGTGCCTGGGTGGCTCAGCCAGTTAAGCATCCAACTCTGCGTTTTGGCTGAGGGCGTGATCTCACAGTTCGAGAGTTCAAGCCCCACAATGGTCTCTGTGGTGATAGCCAGGAGCCTGCTTGGGATTCTCTCTCTCCCTCTCTTTCTGCCCTTCACCATGCTAATGCTCTCTCTCTCTCTCTCTCTCTCTCTCTCTCTCTCTCTCTCTCTCTCTGCGTGTGTGTGTGTGTCTGTGTCTCAAAATAGATAAATAAACTTTAAAAAGAAAACAATTCACTGTTTTGTTTTTGACCATTTGGAGTAAAGGAGAACTCATCAATTAAACCTATAAAATATCTTGCAAAAAGGCTATCTAGAACATTTATGTTCACTTTTTTCCAGAATTAGTTTAGGCTAGTGTTTTTCTAAATGATGTGCTGCTCAGGGTCAAACTGAGTGGTCACTTAAAAGGTGAGTTCCTGGGTCCCACCCTCAAGTTTCCTAAATCAATGTACTAGCTGAGAATCCTAGGAATCAACATTTTAGCAAACACACTCCAGGTGGTTCTTATTTACCCTTAAATCTGGCAACTTCTGCTTTAGGCTTGCTTTAGAGAGGGAAAAATAGCCATCAAACATTTTATTTGTAAGAGGCAATTCCTAAAATGAATGGAGAATTAAACCACAGCCAGAAAAAGAAACTTTTCACATCAGCATGGCCGCTACTCTCTGCAAAGGGCTGCTTGCTGGCTTTAAAACCAGGATCTTTAAAACCTATAGCACACTATGCCATTATTTCCAAGTTCACAAAGAGGTTTTTAGATCTGCTACATGAAAGATGTTGTAATAAACCACACAAATGCTACATTGAGCGAAAGCAAATGCAAGCAGAGAATTTAATACCTACAGATATAAAACCTCAGTTTGTTTTTAAAGATCCTTTTCATCTTGAGAAGAAAAAGAGATTTAATCAATCCTTTTGCAGAAGTTATCCCATGTCAGACTTGTGCCTGCCTTACTTTAGTTCAAAGGGGACAAAGGTAGTTTCTTCTTCTAAACCAAGTTGGGAAGGGTCAAGAACTAAAATAAATGAGGACCTACCTTTATTTCCATGGATCAAATGATGTGTAATATAAGAGGCTTTTCTATTTTGAGGAAAATGAAGAACCTGGATCCTATAGAAACCTAAATGTGGTTGAGCTATGGTTTCCTTTCTGGTTGTTTGTTTTTTTACTTTTCCATGAAAATGAAAACAAAAATGAATGAATGAATAAATGAACACAAATTTTTAAATGATCTGATTGAACATGTTTTATGTATTTTCTGTTCCTTGCATGATTTTTCGCCTGTGACCGGAGACTGCCTGAGCATTACAAATAGACTTCTCCTGCCTCCTGAACCCTGGCTGGCCTCAGTAAACCTGACAAACTAAAGAGCAAGGAAAAGATCTTTGGAAACAGGTGGCTCCAAGCAGGACTTTGTCCTCTTAGAGCAACTCATCCACCAGTATCTGTAAAAGACTGGATCTCAGAGTTTTACTCTTCCTTCCAGGCTATTGTTATCCATGGAAGCGGGCTCTGCACCAGCTTCTTGTCTTCCCTTTGATCCTCTGAACGCAGTTGGAGAGTAGCCCTTAAATCAGTTTTGCAAAACTATGATGCAAGACCAGAAAAGAAGCAAACTAGTTTCTTTTCTTTCTTTTCTTTTTTTTTTTTAACAAAAAGAAGTACATTCATTGAAAACCTATTTACTAAACATACACACTTGGTACAAACTGCAAGTTCTGGAAGAACCTCTAAGAGGCCCATTTTCTTAGTATGGAGGGCCATATACTGAAGTATTGAATGCGATTAATATTTTGCTTACACGTTATAAATAAAATGGACACTTCATTTATATGCTGATCACTAAACTAGATATTTGGCGATCAGACTTGGGTGGTTAAAAGTACTGTTGTTGAAAATAAATAAGCTTTTTGGAGGGACGCCGATAGGAATTAGAAAGTGATTCTGGATTCCTTACTTAATTGGCAAGAGTTTCTAAATCTGCTTTCATTGATATTATTTATTTCCTCTTCTGCCACACCAGGAGCCATTTCAATTCTCTATCATCCTGAATTTTCTTATTTATGATATGGGCTACACAGCAATCACCCACAATTTCTATTATTTTAAAACAATTGACCATCAAATTTCCCATAAACATGACATATAGGATTTACATGGATTGATTTTCATCTAGTCTAATTGCACTGCTTAAGAGGGAAAAGCAAAACAAAGCCTATACTAAGATGTTGAAGAAAGTCCCCAGCCACTTGGACCCTTACCATTGTTCAAGGAAAGGTATTTTATGTCATAGGATTTAGAGAATTTCATACAAATATGAGTCTTTTTAGGACAGAGAGTGACTTGCTCCTCCCATTTCCCCTGTTAACACTTGTTACAGTGATGGGGGTGGAGAGTTACTGAAGCAAAACAATCTATGGTATGTTGCAATTAAGAGAAAGAATGTATGATTTATGAGGCTCCATCAAATATCCTTCCTTGAGCTGGTTTTAAAGCCCTCCACAGCCATAATCCCACAACTCCAGGAGGTATGATAGTATTTACAAAATCTCATGATTTAGACATACTACAGTCTGTACCCTCTGTTATCTCAGAACTTGAAAGACCTACAAAAAGCAAAAGAAGTGAGCTGAGGTAGTAGCCTAGTACAGTTAAAATCACTAAATCACATCAATGCCGATAATGGAGGAGCATAGATGAAATGACCTGATATAAAATAAATTGAAGTATACCCTCTAAATCTGTAAAGTGAAATATTGATCATCATTCAATGAGTATTCATTGAGCACCTAAGACAGTCGGTGCTGTGCTGTGGGGATAGATCCATAAGGAGCAGAAAATATGATACCTGACCCTCCAAGAGTTTGGATCTAAGAAATGTACTGTGATAATGTTTTATTTCTTCTACCATTCCATGGATAATTAGCTCCTTTGTTGGTAAAAACTTAACTTGAATGTATTATTTGCACACTCTGTCTAAAGAAATTCAGCCCCATGAATGAAACCAGAGTTTATCTGATTCCCTGTAACTTGTTTGTTCTGAATTCATTTCACAGATAATCAAAATCTTATGCATCAAACAAACAAACAAAAACTTATGCACTGATAAGAATGCTAAAGGAAATAGGCCAACTGAATATTTGGCTTCTCTACTTTCAACACATTCTTTTTATATAAAGTTATAGTTAAAAACAAACTCTCTAAAGCATACCACCAGTTATAGATTTGAGATTTAATTTATCATTCTAGCAAACCTGGTTAAGCCATGCTGAATATTTTTGGTGTCAGCTAATTTTATGTCCTGATAAAATTTGCCAGAGCAGTTACATTAGATCTTTGCTATGTACATAAAAATTCAATAAAATCTTCCTAAGATCAAGATTTTCATTTTATTGTAGAATATGTAAGTTATTTTTCTCAAATCCCATAATGGACTAAATTTGTGCCATCTTTTTAAATTCATATAAATATTTACATCTTTACATTCCAGCTGACACTAATCATGGCATTGATCCATTACCCTCCACTTTGACTCAATTTTTCCAAGTTCTGTAAGGATAGAGGCCTTGTCTCATTTGTCCTTGTATCCCTAAGTTTAGCACACAATTTATCACAAGGTAGATGTACAATAAATATTCACTGAATAATTATATAATATCTACCACTGAGAAGATCAAAATTTAGTTAGGCTGAAAAAAATGTATATAACTAACATTAATGCAAAGCAAAGTATGACAAAGGAGCCATTACTCGAGACTAGAGAGATATATTTGCTCCATCCTTTTATAGAAGATCAAATTATTTTTGCAAATAAATTATAATCACTAAATAAGATATTTGTTGGCAAAATTTCATATAGATAATTTCACTGTACTCTTTTTTCTAAAAAATTTTTAATGTTTACTTTTGAGGGGGAGGGGACAGAGCATGAGCAGGGAAGGAGCAGAGACAGAGGGAGACACAGAATCAGAAGCAGGCTCCAGGCTCTGAGCTGTCAGCACGGAGCCTGATACAGGGCTCGAAACCACAAACCAGGAGATAATGACCTGAGCTCAAGTCGGATTCTTAACCAACTAAGGCATCCAGGCGCCCTTCTTTTTTCTAAGTATGCTATTTTCCTGATATTTATTCATTCCCTGAGAAAATAAACTACATATTTCAATCTTTAAATACTGACTTTATATTTTACAACAGTTAATTGCAGAATTACCATGAACTTAAAGAAAATGAAGAGTTGTCTTCTGTTTTCTCTCTGACTTTGGGCATATCTGGGGAAATAGGTATATCTAAGCTTGATCAGAAGTAAGACAAAATTGTGTCATTTATTTCCCAAGGAAGAAAGGAAAGAAAAAAGAAAGGGAAGGAGGGGAAAGGAAAATATGAAGGAAGGAAGAAAGGAAGAAGGAAAAAGGGAAAGGAAAAGGAAATAAAATTCATGTAGCGCCATGGAAAGGTAACCTCACTGTACAGAAAAGAGCAGCTTTGTTAAATATTTGCCAGATATTAGTGCTTAAGCTCTTCAAAATGGTACTTTTCCCCCCACCATAATAATACTATTATCAAAATAAATGCATGTTTTGTTTTTTTTTTTAGAATGTATCAAAGATATTTACTAAGTATTAAATCTTCAGAAGCTGGGGGTTTTTTTAATCTTAAAAAACTTGTTTTTATTTCCATTTCCATCATTTCCTCCTGATTCCACAATCCTGTCTGGTTAATTTTAAACCAACGACAGCTAAGAAGACCAGGTTCTTTGCTACTTAACAAATATGAATTTAATCCTGAATATTTTAGTATAAACCATTGGCTCCATTTTTATAGAAAATAAAAACTTCCTCTTTTTAAAACAAACCAGAAGTAAGATTCTTTTCCAGAAGATTTACTGCTTTATTACTTCAACCTATTGGACTCAAGCCTTCTTTCTTAGGAAAAGTTAAGTTTGCATGTGGTTGATGATTCATATGACTCCTGTGCTTCAAGTTTCATTTGTCCTTTTGAATAATTCCTTATAATGATTACTACTGTGTCCAGTCACTATTCAAGAACTTTTTAAAGAAAACAAAATCTTCATTTCTATTTATCATGAAACTTTCAGCAACACAAACCAATGAACCAATGCCAATTAAGGTTCAGAACAAATGAGATATAAAAATAATACTTCTTTTTCACAATGATATATATACTCTGAGAGGTCCTAATTTTTTAAAATAAGTTTGCAATATGGGTGTACTTTCTTCCGAGTGATAATTAAGAGTATTGGCTTTAAATCCTGACTCCAGGGGTGCCTGGATGGCTCAGTCGGTTGAGGGTCCGACTTCTGTTCAGGTCATAGTCTCACAGTTCATGAGTTCGAGCTCCGCATCTGGCTCTGTGGTGACAGCTAGGAGACTGGAGCCTGTTCAGATTCTGTCTTCATCTTTCTCTGCCCCTCCCCCACTCGCGCTCGCTCTCGTGTGTGTGTGTGTGTGTGTGTGCGCGCGCGTGCGCAAATTCTCTCTCTCGCTCTCTCTCTCAAAAATAAATAAACATTAAAAATAAATTTAAATCCTGGCTCCAATAATTACTAGTTATGGGACCAAAGTAAAAGTGACTTAGAATCGTTAAGCCTTAGTATCTTCATTTATAAAGTGGGGATTATAATATAGTTAATTACTTCAGAGGGAGAAATTTTTTTTTCTTTTATTTATTTTATTTTTTTTAATAGTTTATTGTCAAATTAGTTTCCACATAACACTCAGTGCTCATCCCCACAAGTGCCCTCCTCCATGCCCATCCCCCCCTCCCCCCACATCCATCAGTCCTCAGTTTTTGTCAGCATTCAAGAGTCTCTCATGGTTTGCTTCTCTCCCTTTCCNCTCCGATCCCGGCCCGATTTTATCTTCCCCGGTTCGCACTCACGTTAGAAGGCTCTCTCAGTGGATTCTGCGTCCTTTGTCTCCCAATCTCTCAGGTTTTGTAAGGTTTCCAATGGCTTCAGATCTTTTCTGTGTGATGTATGGGCGCGAGTGCAAGTACGGAGCTCCTTACTTCTCCGCCATCTTGCCCCCTCCTCCCCAGAGGGAGAAATTTTGAAAGGATTACATTAATACATAAAGTTATTTAGATTTATCAATGGCACATAATTACCTGACAACATTCAATAAGATGGCAGTAATTTTTATCACTATTATTATTATTCTTTCCAATTGATGCCTATAGATATGAATGCCATTTGCCTTATATATTTTATCATGTAAATTCCAATTAGGAATACCTATGTCTTAGATTGTTTCCTTAAAAGTACACTCTAGGGCAAGAATTTTAGTAGAGTTTATTTGGAGGTGATTTCAGGAATCATCAGTAGGAGGGAAGGAAACATAAAATGGGGAAGATAGAGGAAGAATCTTGAAAATGTCAACCACAGCACATATGAGCTTAAATAATCTGCACGTTCTGAGACATTCTTCAAATGAGCTTTAGTATATACAAGGTCCAGACTATGAACGGTGCACCTCAAAAGACTAATTAAATGGTTAAAAGAAGTATATCTCTTCTTCAGAGATACTATCCTAGGATAGTATCTCTGTTTAAAATCTTACCTAGGTATGTATGCTACAGAAAATAATTTAACAACTGTACCTACTAATAAGGTGTCATTTACATTTCTTATTCTTATTTAATTATTGCTAAGTATACAGGAAACATTAGGGTGATATTATTGAAAGGCTTGTTAAATATAGAAGCTGAACATCCTAACCAGCTACTTTTCACATCCTAAATTTTAAGAGAGAATGTGTCAGCCTTGTGCCCTGCTCATTCATATGCAAAATATAAGTTTTCCTATGATAATTATCACTTTATTTATAGAAAACCTGTAACTGTGAGTAACAAACTGCATCTACTTTGTCAGTTTTCTATAAATATTATTATTATTATTAAAACTGGTGATTAAATTTGAAAATAGCTGATGATAATAAATAAGGGTGTTACTTACATGTTTAAAATGCAGAGGGAGAAACTATACAGTAAGAAGTCTGTAATCATGATCTCTTTGTTGAATGCAGCCCATAATTTCCAACATCCGAATTCTATATCCCTATAGTTCATGATAATACTCATTTTGTTATATTGTATGCATTATTGTATATGACAATACAATATCTGTATATTGTATGCATTAAAACTACAACAATAACAACACCAACAAAACAAGAAAATCACTTCAATATGACTGAAAGAATAAGCACAGGTCTGAGTTAAAACAGTTTTCTCTATTTAAGGAAGTAGAAATTAGGTTAAACTATGAGTAGTGCTTTTGGAATGCTGATAGATTTTTCTTTTAAAATATTTGAAACAATTTTATGGCTCCAGAAATGTATTTTATATATCCTGGCATCTGAAAACTTGGAATTTAGTATTGGTCCCACCACTGGTTTAATGACAATAGACTAGACACATGATTCTTCTTTTTTAGTTGTCCATCCTAACATTTTTACAGAATTTTTGGTAAAGGGAAAATGGAAGTGAATCTACTCATCAGTCTCATTTCTAATAAATAAAAATTCAGTAACTAAGTAAAGTTTTTCAGGCTTACTTCTAATTCTTAAAACTGATCAATTCAAACATGCTGTGGCCTAGTATTACTGTTTTCTATGTGGTACTTTTCACTCACTATTAGTCACTCAATCTTGTAAGTAATTCACTCACCAAATATGTTTTAGCATATACTACATTATCAGGTACTGTTACAGTTGCTGGGAATGCAGAAGTGAATAAAATTTATACAAAAATAAAAAAAAATGGTTCATCATAGAGCTTATACATTTATTCATTCCTCCAAGATTCCAAAATATCTTAGTTCCTAGTCATTGCAAAATTAAAGTAATTTCACCAGGAATGGTGAATTATTTGACTTGTAAGTGACAAATAATAAAATTGAGTACTTGGGAAAGGAAAGGAAATTATAAAGTAAAGAAATCACACAGTTTCTTGATTATGCTGCTAATATTCATGATACAGGGATGAGGGGCTTTGTTTAATCACATGTTCTAGGTAATTCAAGAATTCATAAACATACAATTACCACTCTTTCTTTATCAATATCTACTTTTCCTTTTAACATATAAATATGCTCAGGTTTCTTCCAATATTTCAAACAAGAAAATTCACCATAGCTTTCTTCCTTCTCATTCTATACTTTCTTTTAAGTATATTTGGAAAAGGAACTGCCCGTTTATTTTCAATTCTCATCTCTTATCTCTTCAATTTGCTGCAACCCTGCCTAGTTCATGACTCCTGACATAATACCAAAGGTAACTTTATTTTTGTCTCCCATCAGTAACTTTCAAGTTCATTTGGGGTAATTTCCCCTTGCCCTTCGAGGAAAACTTTGGCCAATCCCATGGCTTCTCTGCTTAATAGATATCATAGATGGCTGTTCTATAGTTTTATGTCTCAATCTCTATTCAGTAGTTGGAAAGTCCAAGACAGTAATCAAAATTCCAGATTTTATTTTATTATTAAATATTCTCTCCCCCTAGCCAGGGCCTGCTTCAGTCCCTCTTTTTTTTCTCATATTATGCCTGAATGTGAGAAGGAAGGTATTGATAGACAAGAGAAAATGAGATGGCAGAAAAAGTCTTACTTGAAATTGAACCATCACAAATTATTTTACACTCTCTAGACCAGCGTGCATGAAAGCCAATTCAAAGACGGCCTTCAACGGAGACCTCTCCTCTTGCAATTCCCACTATCCAAGACCGTGTCTCCTGATTCTGGATGGTTACTTCAGAGATTACTTTATAAATATTCACGATTAGACCACGCATCATGAACACAGAGGCAAGTATCTCTTTTCCTAATATGGTGTTCTGTGTCATGCATTGCACTTGACACATGGTAATCCCTCATTAAATATTGGTTGAGTAAATAAGTGACAGATGACCTACACATTATCAAATTCATTGATCACTTTCTGTTTTTAACTAAGTTAACCTTAAAACACATTGTTTTCTTGAGAGATATAGAGAATGAAGAGAAAGTGTGCATTCCTGTTGCATGTGTGTAGGCATGTGTGCAGGCAGAGGAAGGGCAGATGGGGAGGGAGAGAATCTTAAGCAGGCTCACACTAAATGGCAAGCCCAACATGGGGCTCAATCTCACAACCATGAAATCATGCCCTGAACGAAAATCAAGAGTCAGACACTTAACTGAGTGAATCACACAGGCACCCCAAGAAACACATTTTATACTATGGGTCACACTTCTCTTATGAAATTCTCTCCTGTTCTTCTCTCTGGTTACACTCTCAATCTTTATGAAAACTTCTCTTTGTTTGACTCCTCCCTAAATGGCAGTGTTCCCTAGAGCTGAATGTGTGACTTTTCTTATTTTTAGATATAGTTTCATTAACCATTTTCTTGGCTTTAAGTAGCAAATCCACAGTCCCAGCCCAGAACTCATTCCTCAGCTCCAGATCCACATATTCAACTGCCTACAGGATATCTGCCATCTCATAGAGACTTTAAACTTCTTGTGCCCAGATTTAAACGCATTATCTTTTCTCTAAGATCTATCTGGTCCTTAATTTCTATAGTGTGGTGAATGGCATAATTACATGTTCAGTTTCTCAGATTAGAAATCTGGAAAACTATCCTAAACTATTGTTCTCTTATTCAAAACTCACATCCAAAGAGTTCTCCAAATCCTTTACATCTGATCTTCTAAATAGATTTTTAATCAATATCTTCCTCTTGATTTCCACAGCCTTGTTTTGGGCTCTTATCACTTTGCAATTCAATTATTGCAATAGCCTCCTCCTAACTAGTTGCCCCACCTCTTCCAATCTATCCCCTTTTCTACTGCTAGTGTGATCATACTAAAACTCAAATAACAGCACCCTTTTCAAAATAGCTTCCTGCATAGCATCCAAGATAAATTACAAATTCCTTAGCCTGGATCAGAAGTTACTTTGTGATCTGTCCGTGGCCTATCTCCCTATGCTCAATTTTAACCACTTCCTACAGTGAGAACCACACTCAAATATTGTAGCTCCCTCCAAGCAGTCACCCATTTTTACAGTTGTAGGCCTACAGATTTTTCCCCCCTTCACCTTTTTCAGATTTGAAAATTCCAGAGAATGTATCATTTTATTCATCCTAGAGTAGCAAATAGGCTTTAGGCTAACTCTTCTCACACTTCAAGGCTTAAGTCAAATACTTCACTGAGAAGCATGCTCTTGGACTTGTTTGGAGGTAAATTTATTCCTATATCGCCACAGCTCCATCTGTATACGTCTATTTTAGGACTGAGAACACTATATTGCTCTTTTCTTTTTGTAATTTCCCCATATTTCTGTGTCTTCATTGTTGAGCTCAGTAAGGGTAACAAGTTAGGGCTTAGAGAGGTATGTGGTGTGAATCAGGCTATGGAAAGGAATTCTTTCATTATTACTTCCAAGCTGCTGACCTAAGTTAGGCAAGTTATTTATTTCTCAGCTTCTTCATCTGTAAAATGAATATAATAATATTTCCTGCCTCAGAAATATTACAAAAATGAAATAAGCCTATATATATAAAGTTCTTACAACAATATGTGATTCATAAGTACTCTCTAAAAGTTGTCTATTATTTTTATTTTTATACTTATAAAGAAAATCTTCAAGTATTAGTTGAGTGAATGGATGAATTAGTCAATAAACAACATTAAAATGATTAATTTTTAAGAAAATTGTAAGTATTTAAAATACACTCAAATATTTCCAGGAAGAACATATTCCTGAACCCCTCCACAAAGCAAAATAGGTTACCCCTTTACTCCCTCTCACATAATCCAGTGCTTCTCTTTCATATTATTTAATACAACTTATAAGAATATATTTTTTAGTGGCACCTGGGTGACTCAGTCAGTTAAGCACTCAATTCTTGATTCAGTTCAGGTCATGATTTCACAATTCCTGAGGTCAAGTCCCACAGTGGGTTCTGCACTGTCAGCCCTCTCTCTCAAAATAAATAACACATTAAAGAAAATAATATATTTTTAATTATAAGTTGTGTTTTATTCATTTCTGTATTTCTTATCCAAATTGACTTGACATCAAGGCATGTCCATTTTGTTTCTCACTGTTTACTATAGCAATGTATAGCACATCATAAGTGTTATATATATAATATAAAATATATATATAATGTATTATATATATTATATATATTATAAATATATATATATTAATTTGAGATAGAAAGAAAGAGTGCATACACGTTCTCATGAGCAGGGAAAAGGTAAGGGGAGAGAGAGAGAGAGAGAGAGAATCTTAAGCAGGCTCCGCATCCAGCCTGGAGCCTGACATGGGGCTCTGTCTCACAACCATGTGATCATGACCTGACCTGAGCCGAAATCAAGAGCCAGACATTTAACCGACTGAGCCACCCAGGCACCCCCAATATATTTTAATTGAGTGTGTGAAGGCACAAAGTCACATGAGCGGAGTTCAATTTTCTTAGATGAATTAGAATTCCCAGAAACTGTTAGGGCTGCTACGTCACCCTAATAAGTAGCAGTTATTGTACTACTCACATCAAGTTCTACAATCCAAAGCTTATTCTCGATTTTAGTGTTATCCAGATTAACTCTGAGAATTTACTTAGAGTTCAGTTTTCATTATTTAAACTTACTTCCATTTGTTTGTTAATCTTAAAAGACATATTTTACTTGCAACATGTCTCAAATCTGTTTTCAAAGGAAGGCAAGAAAGAAGAAAAGATGAGACAGAGAAAGAGGGGAAAAGACTGTTGTTGATTATAGAGGAAGTGTGAAGCTATCCCATTCATCATGTTAGGGACCGCTCACCAAGAAGGCTGCCCTGAATCCAAATGTTATTTTATTACTACTCCTAATAACAGACATTTGTTTAATATTTTACAACATAGTATTTATATGATATTTATTATACATATATAATAAAGTTTTAATATATATTTTCTGTGATCTAATACTCACAACAGCCCCAAGGGACAGTCATGAATTTTGGTCCACATTTTACATATGGATCAATTTAGGGTCTGAGAATTGCATGACTTGCTCAAGTCCTCATAGCTGTTGAATTGGTCAAGCTATGACTCAGATATAGATCAGCTCTGCCACATCCGTTGTTCTTTATAGGATACTGCTGCAATCCCTTTAAAAGTGAAATTTCTATCTGTAATTGAAAAAGAACTAGACTAGGAGTGGAGTTTTAATTAGGATTTCTTTTAGGGTAATAGGCTCTGTCCATTACATTAAATACCAAGAGGAATGGATTTATATGTACACATACATTTGAGTTTATTTAAGCTACGGACACAAGTTGTATCAGGAATTTCTGTAATAAGTGATAGATTTTTTTTGAATTTTGCATTTTATCAGATATAGAAAAAGTATTTTCTATAGTGTTTGTCAAGTGATAACATCTAAAGCAAATCATTGTTTAGTTACAATGAAAGCTGAAGTAAACAACTTGAATGATTTCTGAAAAGCTAACCACTGAACACCACACCCTTTGGCAACTCTCCTAAGACTCACAAAAAGACAATAGGGTGGATTGTGTTTAGAGAAAGATTTAAAATAAGCATTAAGTTCTATGTGGAGACGTGGCAAGAGATAGGATCCTGATGGAAACTAACGAAGAAAAGTACTTGAAGTTATGTAAGGGACCCTTCTTTTGTTTCTTTTTTTCTTTTTCTTTTATGCACACCTTCAACATTTTCCTGTGTTTTATTATTAACACGTAAAAGGCATGATTCTAAGCAGGAAAGAGTTTTCAATTAAATCCAGTTTAATATTTTTCACAAGCATAAACTTGGAGTCATATGGATGTGAATTTGAATCATACCTGCCAATTATTATGATTAGCTATGAGAATCAAAGCACACAACTTAAACTTTTTGATAACATCACATAAAAGGCTATTATCAGGATTAAACATTTTTTCAGAACGCCCTGTGTTAGGTACTGTCTAAAGCACTCAAATACAGTAGTTAAGAAAACAAAATTCCTGTCCACATAGTTTCCATTCTAGTAGGTACAATACAAAAAAGTTTCTACTACAATGGGCGATACATAAAAGATACACAAAAAAGTGCTGACTTTATTTGGTTGCCTCTATCACACCAATAAAATTGTTAATGTGGATTAAGCCTACAATATTTAACAATTACTTAAGCAGTACTGGCAGCAGTTACCTCTGAAAGTAGAATAAAAATTCAATTAAAAACAGTAATAGTTAAATGTATGTTTAAGATGATCCCCACTTGAGGCACTTGGGTGGCTCAGTTGGTTAAGCATTCTACTTCAGCTCAGGTCATATCTTGTGGTTCATGAGTTTGAGCCACACACTGGGTTCTGTGCTGACAGCTTTGAGCCTGGAGCCTGCTTCAGATTCTGTGTGTGTGTCTCTCTCTTTCTGCCCCTCACTGTTTTCTCATTCTCTTTCCCTTTCCCTCTCTCTCTCAAAAATAAATAAATATTTAAAAAAATAAAAAAGATGATTCCCACTCAGCCAGGCTTATTCCTTTATGTTTCCTTAGGTTTGGAGAAAACAATAGCAACAACAAATAGCCCGCAGTTTGATTAAATCAGTCACCTAGGTTCGATTAACCTGGTCACCGACATGGACTAAGAAACCATACTTGAAGAGAAGTAATATTATTAAGCGTCAATTCTGTACTGTATATTTATTCTTTAATATGAATATGAATCAGGCTATTTCCAGTAATCCATTACCAAATTTCTATCTCAAAATGTATTCTTCCACACACTGCTGAGGGACAAAAAGAAACACAATGGAGGAGTAAGTCTCTGTAGATGTTATAAAGAAAGAAGAGTCAGAATTTGGAAGCTACTTGAAGATATAAAGAAAAGAAAAAATAAACATCATGTAATTGTTAAGAATCTTGGGCTTTATGTTTAGGGTGGGTTTATTTTTATACTCCTACAGGGAATTTAAGAGAGAAGGAGGGGTGCCTGAGTGGCTCAGTCAGTTAAGGGTCTAACTCTTTATATCAGTTTAGGTCATGATCTTGAGGTTCCTGGGTTTGCCCCTGGCCCTGAGTTTGCTCTGTGCTGACAGTGAGGAGCCTGCTTGGGATTCTTTCTCTGCCTCCCTCTCTCTGCTCCTCCCCCACTCATTCATCATGTACACACACACACACTCTCTCTCTCTCTTTTTTATAGTTTATTGTCAAGTTGGTTTACATATAACACCCAGTGCTCATTCCAACAAGTTCCCTCCTCCATGCCCATCACCCCCTCTTCCCCTCTCCCCCACCCGCCCTCAGCCCTCAGTTTGTTCTCAGCATTCAAGAGTTTCTCATGGTTTGCCTCCCTCCCTCTCCCCAACTATTTTTCCCCTTCTTCTACCCCATGGTCCTCCATTAAGTTCCTTCTAATCCACGTATACGTGCAAACATATGGCATCTGTCCTGACTGATTTCACTCAGCATAACACCCTGTAGTTCCATCCATGTTGCTACAAATAGCCAGACACACTCTCTCTCTCTCTAGGGGCGCCTGGGTGGCTTAGTCAGTTAAGCGTCCGACTTTCACTTAGGTCATGATCTCGCGGTTCGTGGGATCGAGCCCCGCGTCGGGCTCTGTGCTGACTACCAGCTCAGAGCCTGGAGCCTATTTCAGAGTCTGTATCTCCGTCTCTCTCTGACCCTCCCCTGCTCATGCTGTCTGTCTGTCTGTCTGTCTCTCTCTCTCCTAGAAATAAATAAATTTAAAAAAAAGGTCTGAGAAAGAGAGAGAGAGAGAGAAGGACAATACCACCTCTGGTAACCTTAGAATTGCAGAAGTGTTTGTAAGTAGAATCACTAAAAAAGGGCTAGGAATTTTACAAGATGAACTGCAAAATAAAGATGAAAATGGAAGGAAAATGTCTGCCATTAAGCCAGAACCAGCAATCAGAACACGTGAAACAATCTACAGCATATGGGTCACTCACAGTAACCAAATTAATGTATGGTAAATGTAGTAATCATTTTAAAGACTAATTTCAAAGGCAGATCATTATTAAACACTTAAAATATCTCAAACTTGGATCAGTTTTCTTTTGGCTGACTTGATCATTTTGTATTCAGATATAAACCCGGAAAGTAAACCAAGTAGAAGGAAGATGGGGGACCAAGGAAACAGGGAACAGAAAACTGAAAAAGGCCATTTGAATATCCAAGATGATGTGAAAATATCCCAGGATGACATTTTTGTAGCAGACTGGGAGAACCACCTATCTGATTTGAGCAAGAGAACAGAAACTTCCAGAATAGATGTGTCTAAGAAGAAAATACTGACAAAATACCTGCTCTGTTGATCAGTTTGAATGATTTTTGGAGGTCATGTGGGAAGAGAGACAAGGGAAAGTAAACAATTAGAAATGAGACAATAGCTGAATACACAGAAAATAAAAGTTGTACCAGAAAGAAATGTAATCATAGTACACAATATAGCTTATTTCTGCGAAGGTGTTTACATAGTCATAATACTGTAAGCACCACAGATTTGCCTTCCCCAAATAGCTATATTGAGAGGATAGGAAGAGATATAGAATGTATGTGTTGTAGGGCAGGGAGCATGTGGAAGTGGAATGAAGATAAAAGAGACCTAATTCTCATCCTTCATATCAGGAATTGCCTACAACTGAAAAACTTACAAGTGTTAATTTATGAATGTTATTTATAGACTTAGGGGTACATAAAAATAGGCATGATGGGAAACAGAGGAACCTAAAAAGAGAGCAGGTTATTCCTTGTAGGCTTATCTGATTTTTTAAACAGTATGTAAATGTAATTTAAAAAATTAAAATCAGTAACAAAAGCAAAGACAAAAACAATTGAAGATTTGATCATCATTGCTATAGACCTTATCCAGGTGAAGAAAAAAATAAAAATCTAACATAGTCTGTTATCATATCAAAATTGAGTTTATAAAAACATTGTTATTTTAAGATATATTTTCCTAAAATGTTTCTTTACTGATCAGGTCTTAAACAATGCTATTAAATCATAAAAGTCTACAATGTGAGACTATACCAGCATGTAACCCTAAAATAACACAGTAATAACACATGTCATTTTGTGATGCATGTTCTATCTTAAGATAAATACTGAGAAAGGTAAGAGACAATATGAAGAGGTTTAAAAAGTTTGTGTCAGAGCTAACAAAATGATTGGGCAACTCTCCCATCTTTCTCTTAAAGCGGTCCACTATAAATGAGTCTAATCTAAAACAGATGTTCTCTCACTACCCTAAGCCCACTACATAACCTACCCCACTAGATATACCTACTACTAAGTATACACATATTACTAGGCATACACACATTACTAGGTATACACTATATATACATACAAATTTGCCCAATAGAAAATACTTCTATTATGTGTAAGTGTTAATGATCCTCCTGAAAGATGAAATTGGGAAGAGGTAGAAACTGGGTAAGTCTTCCCGAGAGGCCTGCCATCTTTTCATACTATCAGTGTCTGCTTATGAAATATCTTCAAATCTTTGACATTCAAAGGCACTCTCAATATGACTAATAATAACAGTATTGAAAAATTCTTCTCCACAGCTACATGTAAAAAGATGCATTAATATAACTTTTAAAAATCATTAAAACTCTTATTTCTATAGTTTGTCCTAATAATCAGCAATAGTTTGATTTACCTGAAACCCAGATGATTTTTATGATAAGAGAAACCACACTATAATTTGTATTATAAGAGTGATAATAACCCTAAAACATTCTATTCCCTGAATATGTATTTTTATTTTCAATTGTCACATTGTATTGGTAATTACAAAAGCACAGTAAAGTCCAAAGCAAAATTTAAGCTTTGTAAATTTTAAAAGGCTTGATGACAACTTTCTACATTTAAAAAATCAGAGAAGCAAATATCTTACTTTTTGGAATCTGTGTTTTTCACTTTTTTAAATAGCTGCGATTTTCCATTCCTAATGGTGCAATTTTGTTTTTCATTGAAAAACTGCAATCACAGAATCTGAAACGACTCAAATATCATCTCTCAACTTCCATATCTACTACGGTAAGATGTGAAGGATAGTGTTCATATCTGAGATAACACCTTTTAAGTAATTTAAAATACAGTATTCATATACCTTCACAACTAGTAAAATGATGATGAGAAAGCTCCTCCCCCCAAACAGTATTAAAAAAAAGACTTGTTATAGCATAATGAAATTCTCCCAAACATCATAAAAGTAGAAAATATACATTCATTCATAGCTTTTTGTTGAAAGTATTTATTGTCTGTTCTGTTCCCAGAACTATGAGTGTTTTTATATTAGTTTCTGATTTCCACTTTACTGGAGCTGTCCTTTTTCAAGTCTTTTGAGACCTAGTTTTCAATCTTTCCTGTCTGTCTTTCTGTCTGTATGTCTGCCAATCCTCCCCAAACCCCTGGATCTCTCCCCTCTCTCATTCTCTCTCTCTCATTCTCTCTCTCTCTCTCTCTCTCTCCATCCCTCGGGCTAAAGTACCCAGGTTAGTAGCATTCTTGTAATCCAGTAACTCTATTTTAAACTCTGCTATTTTCACCTATACGATTTCATACATGTTTTCCAATTCAGTCTGATGGTCGATGGAGCATGGACTTATAATTACCATTTTAATGGACAGAGTAAATTTTACTATGTTTAAAGAGCACAATTATTAAAATATTCCCTTTGTGTTGGCTTTTTATTGTTCTATTTGTTTGTTGTTTCTATTTGGCTTCTTTAGATATTAGTAAATGGAAGAGAAGACCTATTTTTATAACAGCTTCCTTAGAACTTCCATCTTTAGTGTCCACTCTGCCATCTATTGCCACCTGACCTTGAGCAACCTCCTCTTAGTCTCTGGATTCGTGGTTTTTGTCCTGGCTTCCATATGCACCCCAGCCCTTTTATCGGTGTGGCTTGGCTTCCTGAGGCATAGAGGGGATGGAACATTTTGAGTTTTATGTATGGAGGCATAAGAGCATAACAGGAATACACAAATACACAGAAGATAATAAGCACGTGCACTTTTTTTTCTAGGGAGGAAAAATAATATTGTAACAGAAAATTGACCTAAAAACAATTTGAGAAAAATAATGGTGGGGATAAGAATTCTATTGACAGCAATACAGAAAGACATTTTATTGCTTCCAAATGAAACTTGGATCATATCAACTTGCAAAAACTGAATAGGTTACAATATGGCCAACATTTATTTTTAGTAACTTAAGTATTAGTTCATTTGTCTGAATATCTATTTGGCTCTGATGATTTGGATCAATCAGAGAGAGACAGTTAAAATGAATGTTTAAGCTATAGTGCAGTTTGATTAAGCCACCACATAAAAATATAACACCCATTCTTTGTGTTTTAACTCCCTTCATTAACAGCACTATAAAATTTTCAGTGAATTTTCAAAGACTAGTAAACATGCCTTTAGAGATCAATCATTGAGAAATATAATTTGTTTCAATAGATTCCCACCGCTGTAACTGCTGCTATACTATCTGCAGGTATTAAAAAAGAAAAAAAAGAGAGAGAGTGACTCTTACATTGAAGCTACTTTAATCATTTATTGGGAAATCAGGAAGATTTGTTGGATACAGTTTAAGGTCCATATTCTTTCATGTAATAAGATTTATTCAAATAGCATAGAAAGATACTTTCTTATAAATTACTTTGGTCTTATTGGTAGAGTCTCCATCCTTAGGACAAAGAGTCCATAGGGTAAGTATCCATTTACTAATGAAAAGTACCCAAGGCTACCTGTCTGCCAAAGGGTCAGAGTCCATTTTTCTGAGATTTTTGGTGTTCTGCCAGGTTCCAACACTGGTGACCAGCTACTTGTTAAATGGCTGACTCCCGACAATCCTGCAATTCTTTTCCTCTTTGCTTTTGAACTGGCATAACAAACCTACTGTCTTGCACAAAAGGGAGTAATAACATAACATAATAAACCATGTATTTGAGGCCTGGGTCCAAAATCAACTACCTACACAAAATCGTTTAAATTGATTAAATTCTCTAAACTTCATTTCCTTAATCTATGAAATGGAGTGTTAATGTCTCATAATGTCTAATAACCAGGTAGGTTATTAAGATTATGTAAAATAACTTAGCAAATAAATACCCTATAAATATTAGTTCTCCTCCCATCTCCTCTAAGAAAATAACATTTGCTTAAGCCAGAAAGAAAGGTCAGGCAACCATCTAAAATAGAAGTTGCTAACTTTATATGTGGAAGCCCAGATTGTAAATATTTTAGGCTTGGTGTACCGTAGAATCTCTGTTACAACTACTCACTTCTGCAGTTGTGGTGTGAAAGTAGCCACAGATAATATGTAGACAAAGAGTATGGGTGTGTTCCAATAAAACTTTATTTATGGAAATTTCAATTTCAATTTCATATTATTTTCACAAACATGAATTGCTATTTTTCTTAGCTCTAGGACCTCCAACAAAATGTGGCATGCTGCATTTGGTCTGTGGGCCATAGCTGGCCAATCCCTATTCTAGAGAATCAACAACAAATTAGTCAGAAGATCACTCAGCAACAAAAAAGATCCTGTTCAAATAAGAATGGTAAGGCATGAGGAGAATTATCATTGTTTAGCATCTTCTCTCCTACTTCCATGGCTGGTTTTGATCCATACTCATCTCTTCCTTCCCTGACCTTACATGGTACTCATGTTTTGTGTTGTCACATGCATGGATTATCTGTCTGCAGTATAACAAAACCCATTCTGCCAGTGTAACAGCAGAGACATCCCAAATAGAAAGAATTTAGTTAAGATGAGCCTGTGTGCTTCTAACCATGGTATTTTTATCCCCAACTCCTCTCTAGTCATACTTAGGAAGTTTTTGTTTTTTGTTTTCATGTAGGAATGAGAAGCTGTTTGGACATTATTTTATCTCTACAGGCGTTCTATAGTTACCTCATTCACAAACCTCTCAGGTTCCCATGAAGATGGGAAGGACAATGAAACCAGAAACCATGCCATACATTGCTTTGAATTTTTTACCACAAAAAAAATTGTATAGAACAACATAAAGGTGAAATGGGACAGGAGAAAGTGAATATATATATATATATATATATATATATATATATTCATGTATATGTATATACATGTGTATGTATGTATATATATATTCATGTATATGTATGTACATGTGTATGTATGTATATACATATATATACATATACACACACACACAACTCAGAAATACTTAAGATACTATGGAACACATTTAAACATTACATTGCTTTGAATTTTTTACCACAAAAAAAATTTATAGAACAACATAAAGGTGAAATGGGACAGGAAAAAGTGTATATATACATATATTTATATACATGTATATATACATATACACACACACAAAACTCAGAAATACTTAAGATACTACTGGACACATTTAAACAAGTTTGTGCTTTATCAAAGTTTCCCAATAAAATAATTTGTGGATTCAAAAGGTACTGAATTTTTATGTGGCCTTAGAAACACATATGTTTTACATTGTTATTCCCAAACTTGTAAGATTGCAAAGAGCATCCAAATTCATTCTTATTTTATGACCAATAGCATATATTATGATTCAGTTTGCTAGGACAGATTACTGTAGAACAGAGAACGTTGTTTCATTTTATTTTTATTTTTTATTTAATTCTTATGTGGAACATGCTGGCTGACAGAGAAATCAAATGCAATGATGTGTACTTGGTAGTAACAGAGCCTGAACCATTGGTGTCCCAAAAGGAGGGAGATCCTTACACTAAAGGATGCCACGGTGATACACTGAAGTATAGGGAAAAAAATTACAATTTATACTTACGCTTACTTTTAGTTGAAACAATTAAGAAGCTAAGGTTAACTAATTTGTAATATAACTTGAACTTCTATCATCACTTGCTGTTTGTCAGGTGACCTGATATCAAGTCCATAAGGATCCTATGAAAGGATGGGAGGGAATTCTGCAACATAGTGCATTTATTCACTTGCTAATTTCCAGCGTTTTGTAGTTTAAGTAGGTTTACTGGATTTGCAGATCAAATTATTTAGATTTAGCTAAGCCTAACTTTACAAAATGGGTAATTGGCTTAAAAAGACTCCAGCAAATATATTAGAAATTGAGAGTGTTGCTATTTACACAAGCACAAGCCAACTACAAAAAGAATAGCAGAGACAACAAGCACTCCTACTTTTGGGAGAGCTGTTCATCACTTCAAATACGGGATTATTTGTGAAGAATAAGTATTAACTCTTCTTTGTATGTCTGGTAGAATTTCTCTGGGAAGTCATCTGGCCCAGGACTCTTATTTGTTGGGAGATTTTTAATAACTGATTCAATTTCTCTGCTGGTTATGGGTCTGTTCAGATTTTGTTTCTTCCTGTTTCAATTCTGATAGTGCATGAGTCTCTAAGAATTTTTCCATTTCTTCCAGAGTGCCCAGTTTGTTGGCATATAATTTTTCACAGTCTTCTCTTACAATTGTATTTCTGTGGTGTTGGTTGTGATCTCTCCTCTTTCATTCATGATTTTATCTATTTGGGTCTTTTTTCTTTTTGATAAGTCTGGCTAGGGGTTTATCAATTTTGTTTATTCTTTCAAAGAATCAGCGTTTATTTTCATCAATCTGCATTTTTTGTTTGTTTCTATTTCATTTATTTCTGCTCCAGTCTTTATTATTTCCCTTCTTTGCTGACTTTACACTTTACTTGCTGCTCCTTTTCTAGTTCCCTTAGTTGTAAGGTTGGTTTGTGTATTTGGGACCTTTCTTGCTTCCTGAGATAGGCCTGAATTGCAATGTACTTTTCTTTTAGGACTGCTTTTGTTGCATCCCAAAGGACCTGGACCATTGTGTTTTCACTTTCATTTGCTTCCATGTGTTTTTCTTTTAATTTCTTCTTTAATTTCCTGGTTAACCTTAATTCTTTAGTAGGATGTTCTTTAATCTCCATGTATTTGAGGACTTTCCAAATTTTTTTCTTGTTGAAAATATTCTTTTCTTGTGGTTGATTTCAAGTTTCATTGTGTTGTAGTATAAAAATATGCATGGTATGATCTAGATCATTTGGATCTGTTGGGGCTAATTTGTGATCCAGTATGTGACCTATTCTGGAGAATGTTTCATGTGCACTCGAGAAGAATGTATATTCTGCTGCTTTAGGATGAAATGTTCTGAGTACCATCTGGTCCAGTGTGTCATTCAAAGCCATTCTTTCCTTGGTGAGTTTCTGCTTAGATAATCTGTCCATTGCTGTAAGTGGGACATTAAAGTCTCCTTCTATTATGGCATTACTGTAAATGAGTTTCTTTATGTTTGTTATTAATTTATATATATGGGTGCTTTCAAGTTAGGGAAATAAATGTTTATAATTGTTAGATCTTCTTGATGGATAGACCCCTTAATAATGATATAATGCCCTTCTTCATTTCTTATTACAGAATTTGTTTTGAAATCTAGTTTGTCTGATATAAGAATGGCTACTCTAGCTTTCTTTTGATGTGCATTAGCATGATAGATGGTTCTCTATCCCCTTACTTTCAATCTGCAGGTGTCTTTAGGTCTTATTAGACGTATCTCTGGAGGCAAGGGAAATAAAAGCAAAAATGAACTATTGGGACCTCATCAAGATAAAAAGCTTCTGCACAGCAAAGGAAACAATCAGCAAAACTAAAAGGCAACTGACAGAATGGGAGAAGATATTTGCAAATGACATGTCAGAAAAAGGATAGTATCCAAAATCTATAAAGAACTGATCAAACTCAACACCCAAAAAACAAATAATCCAGTGAAGAAATTGACAGAAGACATGAATAGAACTTTTCCAAAGAAGACATCCAGATGGCTAACAGACACATGAACAGTGCTCAACATCACTCATCATCAGGGAAATACAAATCAAAGCCACAATGAGATACCACCTCATACCTGTTAGAATGGCTAAAATTAACAACTCAGGAAACAACAGATGTTGGTGAGGATGCAGAGAAGGGAGAATACTTCTGTATTGTTGGTGGGAATGCAAATGGTGCAGCTGCTCTGGAAAACAGTATAGAGGTTACTCAAAAAGTTAAAAGTAGAACTACTCTATGACCCAGCAAATGCACTACTAGGTATTTATCCAAAGGATACAAAAATTCTGATTCGAAGAGGCACATGCACCCCAATGTTTATAGCAGTGCTATCAACAATAGCCAAATTATGGAAAGAGCTCAATGTCCACTGACTGACAAATGAATAAAGAAGATGTGGTATATATCTGTGTGTACACACACATACACACACACACACACACACAGAAATATTATTTAGCCATCAAAAAGAATGAAATCTTGCCATTTACTACAACGTGAATGGAACTAGATTATATTATACTAAGCGCAATAAGTCAGTCAGAGAAAGACAAATTGTGATTTCGTTCATACGTGGAATTTAAGAAACACAACAGATAAACATAGGGGAAAGGAAGAAAAAAGAAGATAAACACAGAGGAGGTAAATCTCCTCTTAACTACAGAGAACAAATGGAGGGTTGCTGGAGGGAAGGGGAGTTAGGGAATGGGCTAAATGGGTGATGGGCATTAAGAAGGGCACTTGTTGGGATGAGCACTGGGTATTATATGTACGTGATGAATCACTGAGCTCTACTCCTGAAAGGAATACTATACTGTATGTTAACTAACTTGAATTTAAATAAATTAAAAATAAATAAGTAATAAATAAATAAGATACAGGTTTAAAGTCAAGGACACCCTAAGCCAACCTGACATAAAGAAATGTAAATAATTGGGGTGCCCTGGGTGGCTCAGTCGGTTAAGCGTCTCACTCTTGATTTCAGCTTAGGTCATGATCTCACAGTTTGTGAGTTTGAGCCCCACATCAGACTCTGCACTGACAGCATGGAGCCTGCTTGGAATTCTCTCTCTCCCTCTCTTGCTGCCCTCCCCTGTGAGCGCTCTCTCTCTCTCGCTCTCAA
>NW_027531504.1:11751338-11779633 GCF_008692635.1 Crocuta crocuta
ATATATATATATATATATATATTCATGTATATGTATATACATGTGTATGTATGTATATATATATTCATGTATATGTATGTACATGTGTATGTATGTATATACATATATATACATATACACACACACACAACTCAGAAATACTTAAGATACTATGGAACACATTTAAACATTACATTGCTTTGAATTTTTTACCACAAAAAAAATTTATAGAACAACATAAAGGTGAAATGGGACAGGAAAAAGTGTATATATACATATATTTATATACATGTATATATACATATACACACACACAAAACTCAGAAATACTTAAGATACTACTGGACACATTTAAACAAGTTTGTGCTTTATCAAAGTTTCCCAATAAAATAATTTGTGGATTCAAAAGGTACTGAATTTTTATGTGGCCTTAGAAACACATATGTTTTACATTGTTATTCCCAAACTTGTAAGATTGCAAAGAGCATCCAAATTCATTCTTATTTTATGACCAATAGCATATATTATGATTCAGTTTGCTAGGACAGATTACTGTAGAACAGAGAACGTTGTTTCATTTTATTTTTATTTTTTATTTAATTCTTATGTGGAACATGCTGGCTGACAGAGAAATCAAATGCAATGATGTGTACTTGGTAGTAACAGAGCCTGAACCATTGGTGTCCCAAAAGGAGGGAGATCCTTACACTAAAGGATGCCACGGTGATACACTGAAGTATAGGGAAAAAAATTACAATTTATACTTACGCTTACTTTTAGTTGAAACAATTAAGAAGCTAAGGTTAACTAATTTGTAATATAACTTGAACTTCTATCATCACTTGCTGTTTGTCAGGTGACCTGATATCAAGTCCATAAGGATCCTATGAAAGGATGGGAGGGAATTCTGCAACATAGTGCATTTATTCACTTGCTAATTTCCAGCGTTTTGTAGTTTAAGTAGGTTTACTGGATTTGCAGATCAAATTATTTAGATTTAGCTAAGCCTAACTTTACAAAATGGGTAATTGGCTTAAAAAGACTCCAGCAAATATATTAGAAATTGAGAGTGTTGCTATTTACACAAGCACAAGCCAACTACAAAAAGAATAGCAGAGACAACAAGCACTCCTACTTTTGGGAGAGCTGTTCATCACTTCAAATACGGGATTATTTGTGAAGAATAAGTATTAACTCTTCTTTGTATGTCTGGTAGAATTTCTCTGGGAAGTCATCTGGCCCAGGACTCTTATTTGTTGGGAGATTTTTAATAACTGATTCAATTTCTCTGCTGGTTATGGGTCTGTTCAGATTTTGTTTCTTCCTGTTTCAATTCTGATAGTGCATGAGTCTCTAAGAATTTTTCCATTTCTTCCAGAGTGCCCAGTTTGTTGGCATATAATTTTTCACAGTCTTCTCTTACAATTGTATTTCTGTGGTGTTGGTTGTGATCTCTCCTCTTTCATTCATGATTTTATCTATTTGGGTCTTTTTTCTTTTTGATAAGTCTGGCTAGGGGTTTATCAATTTTGTTTATTCTTTCAAAGAATCAGCGTTTATTTTCATCAATCTGCATTTTTTGTTTGTTTCTATTTCATTTATTTCTGCTCCAGTCTTTATTATTTCCCTTCTTTGCTGACTTTACACTTTACTTGCTGCTCCTTTTCTAGTTCCCTTAGTTGTAAGGTTGGTTTGTGTATTTGGGACCTTTCTTGCTTCCTGAGATAGGCCTGAATTGCAATGTACTTTTCTTTTAGGACTGCTTTTGTTGCATCCCAAAGGACCTGGACCATTGTGTTTTCACTTTCATTTGCTTCCATGTGTTTTTCTTTTAATTTCTTCTTTAATTTCCTGGTTAACCTTAATTCTTTAGTAGGATGTTCTTTAATCTCCATGTATTTGAGGACTTTCCAAATTTTTTTCTTGTTGAAAATATTCTTTTCTTGTGGTTGATTTCAAGTTTCATTGTGTTGTAGTATAAAAATATGCATGGTATGATCTAGATCATTTGGATCTGTTGGGGCTAATTTGTGATCCAGTATGTGACCTATTCTGGAGAATGTTTCATGTGCACTCGAGAAGAATGTATATTCTGCTGCTTTAGGATGAAATGTTCTGAGTACCATCTGGTCCAGTGTGTCATTCAAAGCCATTCTTTCCTTGGTGAGTTTCTGCTTAGATAATCTGTCCATTGCTGTAAGTGGGACATTAAAGTCTCCTTCTATTATGGCATTACTGTAAATGAGTTTCTTTATGTTTGTTATTAATTTATATATATGGGTGCTTTCAAGTTAGGGAAATAAATGTTTATAATTGTTAGATCTTCTTGATGGATAGACCCCTTAATAATGATATAATGCCCTTCTTCATTTCTTATTACAGAATTTGTTTTGAAATCTAGTTTGTCTGATATAAGAATGGCTACTCTAGCTTTCTTTTGATGTGCATTAGCATGATAGATGGTTCTCTATCCCCTTACTTTCAATCTGCAGGTGTCTTTAGGTCTTATTAGACGTATCTCTGGAGGCAAGGGAAATAAAAGCAAAAATGAACTATTGGGACCTCATCAAGATAAAAAGCTTCTGCACAGCAAAGGAAACAATCAGCAAAACTAAAAGGCAACTGACAGAATGGGAGAAGATATTTGCAAATGACATGTCAGAAAAAGGATAGTATCCAAAATCTATAAAGAACTGATCAAACTCAACACCCAAAAAACAAATAATCCAGTGAAGAAATTGACAGAAGACATGAATAGAACTTTTCCAAAGAAGACATCCAGATGGCTAACAGACACATGAACAGTGCTCAACATCACTCATCATCAGGGAAATACAAATCAAAGCCACAATGAGATACCACCTCATACCTGTTAGAATGGCTAAAATTAACAACTCAGGAAACAACAGATGTTGGTGAGGATGCAGAGAAGGGAGAATACTTCTGTATTGTTGGTGGGAATGCAAATGGTGCAGCTGCTCTGGAAAACAGTATAGAGGTTACTCAAAAAGTTAAAAGTAGAACTACTCTATGACCCAGCAAATGCACTACTAGGTATTTATCCAAAGGATACAAAAATTCTGATTCGAAGAGGCACATGCACCCCAATGTTTATAGCAGTGCTATCAACAATAGCCAAATTATGGAAAGAGCTCAATGTCCACTGACTGACAAATGAATAAAGAAGATGTGGTATATATCTGTGTGTACACACACATACACACACACACACACACACAGAAATATTATTTAGCCATCAAAAAGAATGAAATCTTGCCATTTACTACAACGTGAATGGAACTAGATTATATTATACTAAGCGCAATAAGTCAGTCAGAGAAAGACAAATTGTGATTTCGTTCATACGTGGAATTTAAGAAACACAACAGATAAACATAGGGGAAAGGAAGAAAAAAGAAGATAAACACAGAGGAGGTAAATCTCCTCTTAACTACAGAGAACAAATGGAGGGTTGCTGGAGGGAAGGGGAGTTAGGGAATGGGCTAAATGGGTGATGGGCATTAAGAAGGGCACTTGTTGGGATGAGCACTGGGTATTATATGTACGTGATGAATCACTGAGCTCTACTCCTGAAAGGAATACTATACTGTATGTTAACTAACTTGAATTTAAATAAATTAAAAATAAATAAGTAATAAATAAATAAGATACAGGTTTAAAGTCAAGGACACCCTAAGCCAACCTGACATAAAGAAATGTAAATAATTGGGGTGCCCTGGGTGGCTCAGTCGGTTAAGCGTCTCACTCTTGATTTCAGCTTAGGTCATGATCTCACAGTTTGTGAGTTTGAGCCCCACATCAGACTCTGCACTGACAGCATGGAGCCTGCTTGGAATTCTCTCTCTCCCTCTCTTGCTGCCCTCCCCTGTGAGCGCTCTCTCTCTCTCGCTCTCAACATAAATAAATAAACTGAAAAAAGAAAGAAATTTAAATGATCAAGAAGACTATTTAAACAATGGATTTATATCCACAGTTAACAAATTGTTCTAGAGGTATTTCATATCTTAAGAAATCAGCTACTGATAATATAAAGTTATAACTACTAATAATGTTTAAAAAATGGCTTACTCTTTATTTTGACCTTTTAAAATGCCTGTATTTTATGTCATTTATATAATATATTAGTAGGCAATTTTGCATATATAATGTCTAAATAATTTTTCCAGGATATATATCTAAGGATATGTTCAAAGGATATGTTTTACTAATAGAGTGGGATTCACTATCAAAAAATTTATAGAAAAAAATTGAAATAACCAGCCCAAACAAATAACTGAAACATCATAAAACATAATTAATTTTATTCCATGTGTATAATGTCAAGAATGGAAGTATACTTAATTTCTGCTCCTCAGAGATAGAAGCCTTATTAGAGGACCATAAAGCAGCCAGACTCACATTATGTTATTCAAATGTACCATAATACTGGAAACTTGCAAACTATTTGGTTTCCAATAAATATTAAAATAACCTGTTTTCAACAAACATGTGACAAGTAATTTTTTTTAAAACATGAAATACCAATTATAGTATCTTTGAAAAACAAGATATATGTAAGGTGTATACATTAAAAACTATAAATACTGCAGAGAGAAATGAAAGAAGAGTGAATTACTATTTTTATAAATTTGAAAACTCAATATTTTTAAAGCTATTTTCCCCCAAATTGAGCTATAAATTAAATGCAATACTAATCAAAATCCTAGAAGGCTTTTTGTAATAGAAATTAAATAACTTATTGTAAAATTTCATAGAAATATAAAGGACCTGAAATAGCCAAGAATCCCTTTTTAAAAGAACAAAGTTGGAGACATTTTTTTGAAATAAAAAAGTTGGAGAACCTGATTTCAAGACTCCTTATAGAACTACAGTAATCAAGACAATGTGGTATTGGCATAAGAATAAATGCATCATTTAATGGAACAAAATAGGCCTGAAAGAAACCCATTTGATCTGTTAATTTTCAACAAAGATGTGACATTAATTCAATGAGGAAAAATTGGTGTTTCCAACAAGTGATGCTAGAATGGAAACTGAACATTCATATGGTGAAAAAATTATCCTTGACTTTTACCTCATGTTACACACAATTTTTTTTCAAAATGGATCATAAATCTAAATGTAAAAAGATGAACTTAGAAAATTTCTTGAAGAAAATATAGGAGAAAATCTTTGCAACTTTGTGCTAGGCAACTATTTTTCAGATAGGACTCAAACAAGCATGAATCATAAAAAACCAAAAGTGATCAATTGGACTTCAAAAGTAAATGTTTCTCTCATGAAAGAATTACCATTACAGAAGTAAAAACACACTAACAGCTCAGGACAGGGGATACTTGCAATTCATGTGTATAACAAATGACTTATATCCAAATTGTTTAAATAACTTCTTACAATTCAGGGGCACCTGGGTGGCTCAGTCGGCTAAGTCTCTGACTCTTGGTTTTGGCTCAGGTAGTGATTTCATGGTTCTTGAGATTGAGTCCCACATCGGGCTCTGCATTGATACTGCAGAGCCTGCTTAGGATTCTCTCTCTCCTTCTATCTATGCCCCTCCCCCACTTGCACACACATGCTTTCTCTCTTTTCCTCTCTCTCAAAATAAATAAACATTAAAAAAAACTTTTTACAAATCAATAATAAAGAAGCAAACAACTAATTAAAAGTGGTCAAAATTTTTAAATATTCTCTTCACTAAAGATACAAATGCCAACTTGCACAAGAAAAGTTCTTCATATCATTTGTCATCAGAAAAATTCAAATTAAAACCTAATAGGTATGATACACTCTGCACTTACTAGAATGGCTAACATTAAAAAGAAGGCATTATCAAGTGCTGATAAGAATGTGGAACAACTGAGCCAACTCTCACATACTGCTGGTGGGAGTACCGGAGGGTACAGCCACTTTGGAAAACAGTTTGTCACTTGCGAAACATACTCCTATCATATGGCTCAGCAATCCACTCTTGTATATTAAGAGAAAAGAATAGATAGACCCACACAAAGATTTATATAAAAATAGTCATAGCAGCTTTGGAAATTGAAAATAATTGAAATATTATTTAACAGGGGATTAGATAAACTATAGTACATACTAAAATAGTTTATTATTCAGCAACACAAAGAACAAAATTACTGATCCATGCAAATACGTGGATAAATCTCAAAAATATGCTGAGTAAAAGAAGTCAGACGCAAAGGAATAGAATATAGGTTTTCATTTATATGAAATTCTAAAACAGGCAAAACTAATCTCAACTAATAGAAAGCAAGTAAGTGGTTGTTTGGGGTGTTTGGGATTGAGGAAGAAAGTACTGACTACAGAGAGTTCAGGAGAACTTTCTGGAATTATGAAAATACTCTATACTTTGATTAGACTGGCCATTATCAAAATTCATCAAACCATACAATTAAAGTGGATGCATTTTGTTGCATATTAATTATACCCCAAGAAAGTCAAATTTTAAAATAACCTCTTATGTTAGTTATTCATTAAAAAATGCAGACTTAGTGTATTTACTTGCTACTTGTTTTGAAACCTCAGGAGCTTCCTTGGTGAAATTTGAAACTAGCCCCTCTGTATGAAGGACAAAGAGACCCAGAAGACACAGACCACTCCAGATTGGGCAGGTGGCACTTTTAATAAACAAGGCAATTTACATATGATGCTTGTATTGGGCATTCACAAGACCAGTAGATCTCTGCATCCACCTGCCATAATCTTGAAAGTTTATATAGAGGACTTAAGTAGGTTTAGTCATGTACACCACCTAGATAGTCTCAACAACACATTGCTCTCTCAAGACTAGATCCTTGAAAACATCTTCCACTGTGAGAATGGTGGGCAGAACATACATTCCAAGGACAGGCGAGAGGGTCAGGAGCCTCCAATTCCCCAGGTCCAGCTTGAAGGTTAACTTGCAGCCACATCCTTGCAAAGACCCCCTCTAATGTTAATTTTCTCATTTATTATCCACCTCTCTTGGCAAACTGGAAATTCCATGAAGAGATGGGCCATGTCTTTTTAATTAACTGTGTATCCAAGGCATATTGTATTTGCCTGGCTCAAAGAAGGCACTCAATAAACACTTCTGGAATGAATAAATGCATGAATGAGTAATAAGTAGTCATTCATATTTCATTGCCTCCCACACATCCACAGTTTCCTTAACTACACCCACATTTAACAAGTCTGTTAATTTCCTTTATTCTTGAACACAATCCATTATAAAATAAATAAAATCTGGATGTCTTCTGGGAATCAGTGGACTCTGAGATCTAGATTGAATCAAGAATGAAAACAATTCACTGGCAAATAATACACAGTCCAGACCCATCCTGAGGTCTGTTTTATGTTGAGAAACCTACCTTAATCAGATAGGTATTTGCTTACACAGAGTCTTCTAACCCCGGAACTCTCCAGTCCCTCTTCATCTTTGAGTGAGGAACAATGCTGAACTTCAGACAGAGACCCAGCTGGTTGAACACTGAATATGCAGTAAATCTAGTCCACACACAACAGCCTTGTATGAGTGACATTTTTTTTTTTTTGGTGGAACTCAAGCATAGGAGGCTATGATCCATGTCAGGAATAAAAAGTGGTCCCATAATTGGAATAGCGAAACATCCCATAAACTAACTTACAGTGAAAGCATTGAATCTACAGTTTAAGGAGTAAAGAATCAGAAGTGTTTAGGACTCCATCTTGCTCCCAATACCACTGGAGAAATGGTGAAGACAAGGAGGCTTCTCCTGTAAATGGTGTGTAGTTGATACAATGTCATATAAATCCCAAGGTCAGGGCTTCAGCAAGCCTTTGGGGTACATCAAGCACAGAAGTAGGTTGTAAGAGAAAAGCCTACTCCTATAGATAGAACCAATGGAAGAGTAAGAAATGAAAACCATGACTCAAAGCAAGGTGGATAGGTAGAAAGGAGGTCAAAAATTCTGCCCGAATCATTACATTTATGTTCTGAAGGGGTGACCCTTAAAACTTTTGGGTGGGGGGCTTTTATTAAGATTTTATTCTTGGGGTGCCTGGGTGGCTCAGTCAGTTAAATGTCCAACTCTTGAATTTGGCTCAGGTCATGATTTCACGATCATGAGATGAAGCCCCATGTCGGGCTCTACACATTGAGCCCGCTCAAGATTTTCTCCCTCTCCTTCAACCCTTCCCCTCCATGTATGCTCTCTCTCTTTCTTTAAAAAAAAAAAAAAAAAAAAAATTTTATCTTTTTTAACACTTTTNTGAACAGTTTTAGATACAGGGATTTCCCATTTACCCTGTCTCCACACATACATAGCCTCATTCTTATCAATATCCACCAGAGTAGTATATTTGTTACAACTGATGAATCTACATTGACATATCGTAATTACCCAAGCTCCATAGTTCACATTATGGTTCATGCTTGGTATCGTACATTCTGTAAGTCTGGACAACTGTATAATCACATATATCCACCATCATGGTATTATACAGGTTATATCCACTACCCTAAATATCCTCTGTGTTCTGCTTATTCACCCCTCCCCTTCTGCACCCCTGGTGAACACTGATCTTCTTTTCACTGTTTCCATAGTTTTGCCTTCCTCAGAATGTCACATATTTTTATTTTACAGCATAGGGGCTTTTCAGATTGGCTTCTTGGTAACTTAATTTTTAAATCCCAAAGACTGGCAAAAGTAGAGTGTTAAGTGACATAGGGATATTTTCTGTTGAGTCAGATTTGGCTGAGGAAATGGGATTAAGAATCAACAAACCCAGGGGTGCCTGGGTGGCTCAGCTGCTTGAGCATCTGACCTCAGCTCAGGTCATGATTTCACAGTTTATGGGTTCACGTCCCACTTTAGGCTCTGTTCTGACAGTGCAGAGCCTGCTTCAGATTCTCTTTCTCTCTCTCTCTGCTCCTCCCCCACACTCTCTCAAAAATAAACATTAAAATAAATACATTAATTTTTTTAAAAAAAAGAATCAATGAATCTAGCTGTGAGGACTTGGGAAAAGCAGAGGCTAGTTAAACAGGGGCTAGGCACATGTAGGAACACCTGATGGTAATATTTGCCATGCTCAGGAAGAGGGGCTTTGAGAATGAGCAGTGGAACCAGCAGAGGGGAAGGGAATGACAAAAAATTAGGGCAGGTTATAATGATCCTCAGTGTGCTGGATACTAAGTAGAACCTTGAGATTTCAACACAGAGAAGCTTAATAATAACATGCTTCTTTCCCTCTTTTAAATTCTTTCCTGTCACACATTTCAATTAAAACTAAAAATGGCTCTAAAATAGATAGTTTCAGGTGTGATGATCACATCTGAAGTCAGCTGTTGTGGTCTTAAGGCAGAAAGTAAAGCTTTCTCAGCTGTTTTACTATAGTAAATCTCTTAAAGGTAATTAACTTTCAGTAATAGAAGAGTGACCTAAATTGCCCTAATCAAGCTCTTATTAGATTTTGTTGCTTTCAGAGAGCTGACCAACTCTTAGGTTGATTCAAATTTCCTACTTCAAGATGAGCTGGCCTCATTCTACTAAGCATGTGAACTGAATCTTCTACCAACCATCAGGCATCTAGTTAAAAATCTGCTATTTTTAAAAGCGAAAGTATTCAGTGGATCTACCAATAACAAGGGCTTAGTTACATTTTAAAAATGCATGACTTCCATAAGCATGACTTTCAATTAGAAAAATGTAAGAACCAAGGCAATAAATATTGTGAGGTTGAAATAAGTCTTTTGGAGTGAAGAGGAAATTGATTATGAAATGAGTATAATTTTAGGAAAAGGAGATCACTCTTGACTTCAAAATCTATAATAAAGACAAAATGCAAAGTAACAAATAAAATGAATATATGGAACTTATTCACAAGCACATGTACCTGGTATGTAATATTTTTCTTCTACATAAATACAACTAAGTATGTAAATAGTCAGTAATTGTTTCATAGCTTGATCATATACTGTACATTATTACATTGCATAAAATCATAATTACCCAAGGTCATCAGCTGTTTATAAGAGCTATTTTGTTTTGGTTTAGTTTACTAGTTTACTCAGTTTGGTTTGGATTGCTTTGGATTGAATTTGGACAGATGAGCTCTGGAAACATGTACTTTTGTTAACATGAGTCCACGTATCTGGATTTCTCAAGACTGGAGGCAACATCTAGGATTTTGTCTACAGATGCCATTAGCACTATTAGTATTATCTTAAATGTAGGTCTGACTCTGGACCTAGACACATCTCAATTATCCTGAATGTAGTTGGGTGAATATGATCTTTTATATTATCATTTACAGGCTAAGAGGTTGTGGATAACTTAATTGCTTTCGAGAGAACGTGAATTATAGAAGTTCATCTTTTCGGCCCTATGCTCTGGGGTGGAAGTGTGATAACAATTCATTGGGTTTAAGTTACTGGGTCATTTCACTCTTAGACCCACTAGAAATAATAGAAAGTACTTGGCCTTTGTAGACCTGGGTTCAAATCCTAATTCTACCACCAGTTGAATTCTACCACCCTACGCAAAATATGTGACTTCTCTGGGATCCAGTTTCCTCTCCTGTAAAATGAGAATGATATCACATACCTCATAGTTTTATGTGAAATAAATCATCTAGCATAGAGGCTTTTGGGTGGCTCAGTTGGTTAAGCGTCTGACTTCGGCTCAAGTCATGATCTCACGGTCTGTGAGTTTGAGCCCCACATCAGGTTCTGTGCTGACAGCTCAGAGCCTGGAGCCTGCTTCAGATTCTGTGTCTCCCTCTCCCTCTCTGCCTGTCTCCCATTCATTCACTCTCTCTCTCGCTCTCGCTCTTGCTTTCTCTCTTTCTCTCAAAAATAAATAAACATTTAAAACATTAAATAATGTTTTATTTAGCATAGATAAAGCACTAAACACAAGTTCTGAAAAATAGAAGGTTAAAAAAGATGAGAACTCTCTCGCCATGTTCAATGAGAATCCCATGTGATTTCATTCCAGGTTGGTAGGGCCAGCGCCTATGTTTCTGTTTGTTTCTATTCCTCATCTAAATGTTTATTTATTTTTCAGAGAAAGAATGCCAGTGGAGAGGGGCAGAAGGTCTGAAGCTGGATCTGCACTAACATCAGAGAGGCCAATGTGGACTTGAACCCACAAACGTGATATCATGACTTGGGCAAAAGTCAGATGCTTAAGTGACTAAACCACCCAGGTGTCCCTCTATTACTCATTTATAAGAGAGAGTAGAGACAGATTTCAATGACTCTTCACATTTTGCAGGAGTGGAATTTTAGCATAAACTACCATAGATTATGGTATGCACATCCCCTCTGACAGTTACTGGTTCCATACATGCGAAATCTTCTCGATTCCTTAGGGCCTCCTTATACAAGATTGCCTAAATTATGACCTATTTTGATTTTCAGCTTTAGGGTGTTGGCTTTTCCCAAATTCTCAAACCCTGTAAGCTTCCACCATCTCCCCTTCTCATAAGCTTGTTCTCTTTAATCTCAGGGGCGCCTGGGTGGCTTAGTCGGTTAAGCGTCCGACTTTCGCTTAGGTCATGATCTCGCGGTTCGTGGGTTCGAGCCCCGCGTAGGGCTCTGTGCTGACTGCCAGCTCAGAGCCTGGAGCCTGTTTCAGTCTGTGACTCCCTCTCTCTCTGACCCTCCCCTGCTCACGCTGTCTCTCTCTCTCCTAGAAATAAATAAAACATTTAAAAAAAAAAAAATCTCAGAAGGCCTTCCACTGCAGAGTTTCTCATACTCTACAGAAGTCCTGCTGAGGGCTGGTATGGCTCATAGCACATGGCAAACACCAGATGGTAACTTCTTGACATCAATTCTTCCTGTTTCTTAACATTACATCAGAATATAAAAATGAGATTTCCCAGATCCAGAGGCTTAATTATTCCTGACATAATTTATTTGGAAATAATATAAGCCCAAAATAAAATTTTAGTAAACAAAAAATGAATATAAAATGTATACATAGCTCCCCTCATATTAGTATAGTAACTGGACATTTTGGTCTATTTTACTTCATTTTTTAATTTAAACCATGATATTTTTTCCTCTGTTAACATAATGACAGTCACACATGGTATCTTATATTCTGCCTCTTAACATTCTATTGATTTTGCAATGATTAATAACTATATTTTAATATCAAAATTGCTATCCTAACAAGTAGATATAATTCTACTTATCTATTACTTCCTTTTTAGATGAAAATTTAGGTTGTTTCCAGGTTTGGACTATTTTAAACAACACTGTGGTGAACATTCAATGCATAAAATTTATTATTTTCATTTTATACTTTATTGGTTTAGGCTTCTTAGAAGTGAAGTTAGAGAACTAGAGTGGGCACATTTTTGTGGCTCACAGTGTAGTTGCCAAACTGCTTTCCAAAAGGGATATAAAAGGTAATGCCAGGAGACTAATCTGCCTATATCTCAGCTTGAAGGAGCATCAAGCTCCATGAGGAAATTGGAATTAAAGGACTTTTAAAGTGGCTTTTGCTTCCTCCACTCTCTTTCTCTTGGAAAGAAACTTGGTGTTCTACTCAGCTTTGTCAAATCTGTTCTGAGTCATTGTTAAAGATGCATTTAGTTATCTTGAAATATGTTCTGCAATAAGGTACAGTATGAATAAATAAATAAATGATACATTTGCCAACCAAGCACAAGGCATGTTTTTTGAAATTGTTTTAAAGTTCTGGGGAAACACTGTATTCTGGTTCTGGGCATTATACTCTAAAGTCCAACTGGTGTGTAACCTCAGAGAAGATTAATTTTTTTTCTGTAACATCCCTCCCAGGGAAATTGCTACTTTACTGTTACATACAGTTAGCCCAGTACAGATGCCCTGTACATCATCAGTACAACCATTTTGAAAAACATACAAAAATAGATTATTAAAAAATACTAATATCTTTGGACCCAATAATTTATTCTTGAAAATTAATTTTAGAAATGAATGCCAATTGGAATTAAATGCTTAGAAACAACTTAAAGATTCAAATGTAGAGAAATGGTTATGCAATTCATGAAGCACCAGGTGAATAACAGTAGAAGTGGACATTTCTGATAGTTTCCTGCCCAATATCTTTAACTTCTTTTTTCTGGTAACAACTCTCAAATTAGCCTTTCCCATATCCTGAATGTTTCAATCAAGTCTTTCCAGATGCTATAAAGATATTCTATGCTACATGGAATAAAGATGTTAAAATGGCATCATTCTCAAAATAGCCAGGAGCAAGTATTATAAATATACAGCTAGAAAGAAAGATTTCTGACAAATGTATTTTGGTAAGAAAAAAAATTTAAGTATTGAAACTGTGAACAAAAGTAGCTACTCACCTTTTTGTGTCTTGATTCAATATCAAAGAGCATTTGAGCTGAATATAACTGAGTTAGAACTAAAGCTTAAAAAATTATTTTGGTAGTGACTAATAATACTCTATGCACTGTCAAAAACTGTAGCCCTGTTTTCTTACATATTTTCTAGGTAAATTCAATATTCATTAAACATTCATAGCATAATGCTTTAAAAACAAGTTTAAATGATTATTTATAGGTATATATGCATTTAATTATTACACTGGAAAAATAGTAATATGCCATAATGATAAAAATATGATATATTCTCAATTAACTACATTAAATATGTTCTCAGTCACTGATATTCGATTAAACTTTTTTTAACTCTGATTTCTTTTAAGGGCTTCCTTCAGCAACATCGCTTCATTTACCAACTCAGCCAGCATATATTTGCCACCTACTATTTGTAGGTATTGTTCTATGCTGCTTTATTTGTGTGTTTTTCCCAATATGCATTCTTCAGGAAGGAAACTGAATTTACTGTTAGTTCAATAAAAATTATAATTGGAAAAGCAAGGCTGCAACAAGAAAATCATATAGCCACAAAAGCTAAAGTTTAGAATTTAGATAATCATCTAAATTCCATGTATTATTGGGTAGTAAGTGTTATGAATATGCATGAATAACTATGTATGAATATGTATAGATAAATATGGATGAATTCTATATATTACTAATATATTANATATATAGTATATATTTCTAATATATAGAAATCAGTTTCTGAAATTTAATTTTATAAGTACTGCTCAAAGACAAGGGGGAAAATACAGCATAAAGAAAACTAAAAATTTAAGAAACATCTTAACCCAAGACAACAGAAATCAGGCAAAGAAACCATTCCAAAGAAATGAAACATAACTATGACAGAAAACAAAAAACAGATCTTATTTGAAATCATATACCATCGAGTGGATTCCTGGCCTAACAGCTATCCACTCCTTTGGAAAATATTTGTAGAAAAGGCAATGGTGTGACTATGCTGAATCCATCTAAACATTCATTGCTAACAGGTAAGACATTTGTGGAAATTACTGTCCTTGATTTTCATAGGTCCTAAAATATGTTTACCCCAAAGCCTAAGCACTTTTAATGAAATATTATTCTTTTGAAACAAAAGTGTTTTTTTGGTCTTCCCAAATACATAAACAATTCACTAGAAAATAATAAAACTCTGAGACTTGTAATACAATGTTCTATGAAAGTGCAGCCTCCCTTCCACCCCACTCCACCCCCACCCCACCCTCCAGAAGCCTTAGCCATGCTTACTAACGTAATCTCCCAGTTTATCCTTCAAACCAGCTCTTATCTTGGCAATGTTTCTTCAAGCAGCTGTGGGCTTTGCTCTTAGTGCTTGGGACCTCCCCCATTTTCATTACAGACAGTGAATCTTTGACAAAGTGCCTAGAAACTTTGGCAAAAGGCTCTGTATATGTACTTAGAAGAAGGGGTCAACACATTTCTAGAAGCCTAAGAGCTGATTACCTTTGTATTTGAGCATGAGCAATTAATCGGCGGTAGAGATGGACTAGAATGCACTGAAGCAGACAGTAGCCTGTAGTTTAGTCCAGTTCACTCTTGCACAAAGAATAAGAGAGATAAGAAGCTACTTTATGTGATTAGGGGAAAGAAAAATCCATACTTTCCATATGGGAATTTCTCAACTGTTTTCTTAATGACATAAAGAGAAGTTGAAAGAGACTTTTAAGCTGTTAAAACTTTTAACATAATCTCTTTGGGGCTGGGAGAGTATGAATTTCCTAATTTAATCAGAACCATTAATGACTTCAGTTCCTTCCTTTTTCAACAAAGGAAGTGAAGGGATTCTTCACCGCACTATGATTTTGAAAAGCATTAGACAGCAGGAGAAATTATTTGTAATCATGCTGTGGAAAGAAAAAAATTTCTTCCTTCTCACTCTAGAAGTGATTCTCATTGTTGAAATTCTAAAAGCTCTTTAAACGTTAATTTATTGTAATGGAACATACTTATAAGTTAGCATTTCATAATAACTGAGATGTCATCTTTTCTCCCAGGTTTCTTTCTATAAAGGATACCTTAGCCTCTATGAAGACTGTATGTTTTCACTTCAACTATAAGCTTAAGATAGAACTAAGCAAATGTCAAGAGGGGCACATCCCCTCCCATGCCCTTCAATTTCCATGATTTTTAAAAAGAATCTTCCTCACCCAAATAACTGAGATCAAGAGAAGTAAGAAGTCAAATGTCAGATATATGGAGCAGAAGCAGGAGACATTTACTAAAAGCAGGATACGGAAGATTGTTCAAAACCCTGGTAATTTGAAGTGCAGCAAAAGGAGGAAAGGACAGCAGGGAAAGAAGTACAAGATCCTGAAAACAGAGAGAGCAAGGAGCTACAACCTTGGACTCAAAATACAGGGCTGCAAATACTTTGTAGAGCAGGGGAGAGAGAGTGGGTAGAAGAAAGCTACAGCTATTGTGTGTGCTAGCAGAGCCAGGAAGAGACGGATTTAAATTAGGTGATACAAGTACTAGGAATGCTTTTTCGTTTTTTTAAGATTTATGTATAATTTATTTGAGTCAATTAAGTCAAATGAAGCATTTGTTTAATTCTGACCACCTTTTACAATTCATACATATACATGTCTTATAGATACAGATATATAGTTATAGCATTGAAAAGGAGACAAGTGCTAAGATAGTAATGAGATGGACACAGTCTAACATGGATAGTCCATAAGTAAATCACTCTTAAAAAGCAATATACTTAGCTACTTAGATGCTTACTCAAAATTAAAAATCAAATTATTTATCTTGGGGGCTTAGATTCATTACATCATAATTATTTACAACAAAATATAGGAGACACATTTTTCTGTATGGTAATAAAAGTCAGAATGAATAAAAATTTAATTTATTATACTACAAAAAATATAGAACTTTTAAGTTTTTAGCTTATTTACTGTAGTTGGGATTTAATAAACTCCAAATAATAGTATCTTTATAATTATTTGAAAAATGAAATTAATGGGTCAAGGAACAAATCTTGAAAAAACTTAAAATATTTTGAACTAAATGTAAATAAAAATGAGATTGATAAATTTGTAGTATCCAGCAAAAGCAGTGCTTAGAAGGGAATTTATAACACTGAAACCATGTGTTAGAAAAAGGGAAAAATCTAAACTCAGCAATCCATGCCTCACCTAAAGAAAACAGAAATAGAAGAGCAATGTAAGCTTAAGGCAAACAGAAGAGGAATGATAAAAATTACAGCAGAGATCAATAAAATTGTAAAAAAGAAATCAGTAAAGAAAATTCATAAAAATATAAGCTGATTCTCTGAGAAGATCAGTAAAATCAATAAACTCCTAGCCAGGCTGAACAAGAATAAAAAAGATAGAAATTACTAGTTTAAGAAATGAATATAATATAATATAATATAATTCCATGAACATAAAAAGGACAATAAAGGAATTTTATATATAGGTCCATATTCAAAGTTTAATAACTTAGATGAATTATGCCAATTTCTTTAAAAACACAAATACACAAAACACGAAAAAGAAAACACACAAAAGGAAAAAAGTAATTCAAGTAAACCTGTATTTATTGATAATATTTAATCAATAATTAATAACATTCCAAAAAAGAAATCAAAGCCTAGGTGATTTCTCTGGTGAATGCTACCAAATATTCAAGGAAGAGATTATACCAATTCTCTATAATCTCTTCCAAAAAATAGAAGCAGATGGAATACTTTCTAACTCATTCTTTAATGCCAGCATTACACTAATACCAAAACCAATTAAAGATATCACAAAAAAAGAAAAACTACAGAGCATTATCTCTGATGAACAAAATAGAAAAAATCTTCAATAAAATACTAACAAATTGAAACCTACAATGTATTAAAAGAATATCTACAATGACCAAATGGAATTTATCCTAGGTATGCAAGGCTAATTGCATTCAAAAGCAATTAATATGTCATTTCAATAGTTTATGTGAGTCAAAAGACTGTGCTTTATATCTCAAATTTATACAGTGATGTATGTCAATTACATCTATAAAACTGGAAATAGAATCAGTTAATGTAGTCTATCACTTCAATGGGATATAAACAAGAAAAGTCACAGGATTTTATCGATACAAAAGAAGCATTTAATAAAATCCAACAACCATTCATGATAAAATTTAAGCTAACTATGAATAGAGGGGAATTTCCTCAATTTAATACAGAGTATCTACAAAAAAAAAAACAATAATTATACTCAATGGTGAGCTTTCCCATTAAGGTCAGATACAAGGTAAGCATGATGCCTCTTATTATGCCTTTTCAACATCATATCTGAAGTCATAACTAAGCAATAAGAAAAAGAAGTAAGAAGAACATATGTTGGAAAGAAAGAAAACTGTCTTTATTCGCAGCTGATATAACTATCTAGGCATAAAATCCCAAATAATCAACATTCAAATAATAATAAATCAAAATAATTCAAACTACTCAATAATCAAACAACAACAAAAACAAAAAACCTCCTGGAACTAAAGGTAATTATATCAAGGTTTCAGGATACAAAGTTAATAGACAGAAGTCAATTGCATTCCTATATATCAGCAATGAATACGTGGAATTTTAAATTAAAAACACATTACCATTTACATTAGTACCCTCCCAAAATGGGATACTAGGTATAAAAAGCAAAATATCTATAAGGTGTATATGAAGAAAACCAGAAAACACTGATGAAAGAAATCAAGGAAGATCCAATAACTGGAGAGAGATTCCATGTTCACGCACAGGAAGACTCAATATCAGGATGTTTGTTCTTCCCAACTTGATCTCTGGATCCAATGAAATCTCAATATAAATTCTGAGCAAGCTTTTTCATGGATTCCAAAAACTAATTCCAAAGCTTATAAGGAAAAGCAAAAGATCAAAAATAGCTAACACAATATTGAACTTGAGAAGAGCAACGTTGTAGATATGGCACTCCTCAACTTCAAGACTTACTATAAAGCTAATTTAATCAAGACAATGTGATATTGGCAAAATAGACCAAAAAAACAAAAAAAACAAAAAAAACAAAAACAAAAACAAAATCAATGGACCAGAATAGAATCCAGAAATAGATCCACATAGGAGAAAACCTAAATGACCTTAGGAATGGTGAAGACTTTTTAGATCAAACACCAAAGATGGGATCCATGAAAGAAACATTTGATAAGCTGCACTTTATTAAAACTAAAAACTTTTGGTCTGCAAAAGATAGTGTCAAGAGAATAAGAAGACAAGCCAGATTGGGAGAAAATATTTTCAAAAGATACATTTGATAGAGGACTGTAATTCAAAATATGCAAAGAACTCTTAAAACTCAGTGATAAAAAAAATTCACTGAAAGTGGGACGTAAACTTTAACAGACTATCAAAAAAATTATATAGATACAGATGCAAATAAGCATATGAAAAGATGCCCACATCATATGTCATCAAGAAAATGCAAATTAAAAGAGCAATAAAATACCACTAAAAACCAAACTAGAACACTGTCAACACCAAAATGCTGGTGAGAATCTAGAGCCATAGGAACTTTCATTCATTACTGATGGGAATGCAAAATGCTAAGGCTGGCTATCTTGAATGCTTATTTTCAGATTTCACATTTAATTATTTTTGTTCTATTTTCAAAATTTATTTTTATAAGTCTCCCTCTTTCCCTTTGATTAAACTCCTCAACTAAACAAAGAAGAATTTATTAGATACAATGGATAAATTATTGACTTTTTAAAGTGAATCAACTTCTTGGGGTGCCTGGGTGGCTCAGTCAGTTAAGAGTCGGTTTGACTCTTGATTTCAGTTTAGGTCATGATCTCATGGTTTGTGAGTCTGAGCCTCGAATTGGGCTCCACATTGATAGTGCAAGGCCAGCTTGGGCTTCTCTCCCCCTCCTCATCCCCACTCTCTCTCTCTCTCTCACGTACTCTCTGTCTCAAATTAATTGATTGATTGATTAATTAAAAAAGAGTAAAACAGCTTTAAAAAATATAGTGAATCAACTTCTCTAAGTAAAATATACAGGCTGGCCATAAAAACTGGCAACGTAAATAAACATGCATACTAAATGGTACAATATGTAATCTGTCCAATATGTTGTTCCTCATCATCAGTGAATACAGTACCTTAAGAGAACACTTTGATCAACCTCTGCACACGTATCTGTGATGTGTTGCTTTAGATGGTTTGTATATTAGTTTGCTAGGGCTGCTGTAAAAGGGTACCACAACTAGGTGGCTTAAACAACAGAAATGTATTGTCTCCAGTTCTGGAAGTAGAAGTCTGCAGTTCTGGAGACAGATTAAGGGGTTAGCAGATTTGATTTCTTCTGAGAGGAATCTGTTTCATACCTTTTTCTCAGTCCTGGTATTTTGCTGGTTCCTTCAGCTTCAAGACACATCATTCCTATCTCTGCTTTCATGTCCACGTGGCATTTTCCCTGTGTGCATCTGTGTCCAAATCTCCCCTTTTTATATAGACATCAGATGATTAGAGCCTCATCCTACTCCTGTATAACCTCATTTTGACTTAAGTAATTACATCTAAGACAGCTCTATTTCTAAATAAAATCATATTTTTAAGTACTGGGGATTAAGATTTCAACATATGAATTTGAGAGGGATACAATTTGAGACATACAATTGGTATGTCTAATTATAAGTGAAGAAACCTGCACCTTAAGCATATTTCAAAAGAAGTAATCAAGATGTTTCATCTATTTTTTTAATCTATCTTCCCTATCTTTATGGCCATCCTGACTAGTGTGGCAGCATTGAGCACAGGTTTTCAATGTGTGGATTTTAACAATATCTCAAGCACTTATAGGCAATTTAAACTTTGGCAAACCACTTAAGTGTTTTCCGTTTCAGTTCCCTTATTATAAAATGGGACTAATGATTTATAAGTGAACACAGAATTATTGCAAATATTAAATAAAATAATTTACATATAGCATTTATGACAGTGCCTACCATTTTAATCGTCATCTTGTCCCAGAAAAATTCCTGATACAATATAAGTTCTGATTCACAGCTATATTCCAAATCCCAATGACAATTACAGCACCTAGAACATAATAGTGTCCTATAAAGTCTTTTTGGGATAAATACCTGATTATCTACTTGACTAATTCATACTGAACTATTGATACTTGCACATATAAAAATACACACACACACACACAAGCTGTTTAGCCTAAGAGACTTCTACACACAAATCCTAGGATGTCATTGTTTTACACCAGGAATATTCAAGCATTCACTTAGAAGCCTCTACCACAATTCAAATAGAAACAGTTACTAAACAAATGTAACAGAACAATCAGGTGATGAAGTAAATTGCACTTTCTTTTTCTATAGGCTCACCAGGAAAGTAAGAACCATTTTTCCTCCTCCCTCTGTGGAAGACAAGGAAGATTTTTGCGTTCTAAAGACACTTTCTCTTGAATTTAATTAAAAAGAAATTGGAATATTTTAGAGGCAGAAAGTATCACAAGGATTAAAGAGAGAGGAGTATTGTAACTTCAGAATGAAGTAAGATTCCATAGGACTAGAAAACATTCTGTAAGGAAGCAGTAACCTAATGTCAGTAGTCCTGGAATGTCTGTGGGCTAAAATATTAAAACCAAAGCCTTGGAAACGTTATGCCAAGTCTGAGAAGCCAAAAATGCATGCTGTCAGCCACAGAGCCTCCAGCCTTCCTATAAACCATGTAAGACTAGACAATAGGTATATTTTGAGGCAAAAGGATTTCAGGTTGTCTCTCTTCTGAAAAGAGAGTAAAGAAAAATACATATTAGGTGGGACTATGAAGTTCTGTGGTCAGAAGAACATCATTTTATTGACCAAACCGCAGAATTATAGAAGATGGAATTTTTCAGCAGTTAGAAAGAAAGGTGGTTTAATATGTTACCAAAATATTTGATATAACAGGTGGTAAAACCATGTTCTTTGTTTGCTATACTGGGGATGATTCAGGTAAGCAAACATACAAAAAAAAAAAAACAGGAAAGAAAGGAAGGGAAGGGAAGGGAAGGGAGAAAAAAACAACAAAACAAAACAAAATAAAACCCAACTTTGGATGGTACTAGATAAATTCATGATACTCGGGAATAAGAAGATAGATGTTTTTCCATACCAAAGGCAACAATGGAGTGGTAGGGAACCTCTCTCTCAATCTGAGATCTCAGGACAGGGTAGACAACTAGACTGACTGGAAGCAGCACACATTTCTTATATTTTTCTATTAACTTCTACAAGAAGATAAGATATATGCCCTCTTGTGGTAGGGAATAAAAGAGAAAAAGAGGGGTTAAAAAATCCTTTAGGAATCTTAATCCATTCAGAAATTGAATCTGACATTGAGACATTTACAAAATATTTACACATTTTGTGGGGGAAAATTGTTTTGTATATTAATAACAGAAAAAATGCTGAATGAATAATGACGTAGAAGAAAAAAGAAGTCAGGGTGCCTGGCTGGCTCAGTCAGTAGAGCATGCAACTCTTGATCTTGGGGTTGTGAATTTGAGCCCCATGTTGAGTGTAGAGATCACTTAAAAATAAAAAATAAAAAAATCTTGGGAAAGTGTCTATTCATGTATTCTCCACATTTCTTCACTGGATTGTTTGGTTTTTGGGTGTTGAGTTTGGTAAATTCTTTATAGATTTTGGATGCTAACCCTTTATCTGATATATCATTTGCAAATATTTTCTCCCATTGCACTGGTTGCCTTTTAGTTTTGTTGATTGTTCCTTTTGCTGTGCAGAAGCTTCTTATCTTGATAAGGTTCCGGTAGTTCATTTTTGCTTTATTTCCCCTTCCTTCAGAGACATGTCAAGTAAGAAGTTGCTGTGGTCAATGTCAACTTTACTATTTTCTCCTCTAGGATTTTGATGGTTTCCTGTCTCACATTTAGGTCTTTTGTCCATTTTAAATTTATTTTTCTATATGGTGTAAGAAAGCAGTCCAGTTTCATTCTTTGGCATGTTGCTGTCCAATTCTCCCTGCACCATTTGCTAAAGAGACTGTCTTTTTTTCCAATGGATACTCTTTTCTGCTATGAAGATTAGTTGGCCATACATTTGTGGGTCCATTTCTGGGTTCTCTATTCTATTCTATTGGCATATGTGTCTGTTTTTGCACCAATATCATACTGTCTTAATGATAACAGCTTTATAGTACAGGCTACAGTCTGGGAATGTGATGCCTCCAACTTTGGTTTTCTTTTTCAACATTATTTTGACTATTCAGGGTCTTTTCTGGTTCCATACAAATTTTAGGATTCTTTGTTCTAGCTCTGAGAAGAATGCTGGNGTCCATTTTAAATTTATTTTTCTATATGGTGTAAGAAAGCAGTCCAGGTTCATTCTTTGGCATGTTGCTGTCCAATTCTCCCTGCACCATTTGCTAAAGAGACTGTCTTTTTTTCCAATGGATACTCTTTTCTGCTATGAAGATTAGTTGGCCATACATTTGTGGGTCCATTTCTGGGTTCTCTATTCTATTCTATTGGCATATGTGTCTGTTTTTGCACCAATATCATACTGTCTTAATGATAACAGCTTTATAGTACAGGCTACAGTCTGGGAATGTGATGCCTCCAACTTTGGTTTTCTTTTTCAACATTATTTTGACTATTCAGGGTCTTTTCTGGTTCCATACAAATTTTAGGATTCTTTGTTCTAGCTCTGAGAAGAATGCTGGTGCTATTTTGATTGTGATTGCATTGAATGTGTAGATTGCTTTGGTAATCAACATTTTAACAAATTTGTTCTTCCAATCCATAAGCATGGGATGTTTTTCCATTTCTTTGTGTTTTCTTCAATTTCTTTCCTAAGCTTTCTTTCTTTCTTTCATAGTTTTCAGTGTACAGATCTTTTACCTGTTTGATAAGGTTTACTCCTAGGTATTTTATGGTTCTTGGTGCAATTGTAAATGGGATCCACTCCTTGATATCTCTTTCTGTTGCTTCATTATTGGTGTATAGAAATAAAATCGATTTCTGTACATTGATTTTATATCCTGTGACTTTGCTGAATTTGTGTATCAGTTCTAGCAGTTTTTTTGGTAGAGTCTTTGGGATTTCTCATTTAGAGTATCAAGTTATCAGCAAAAAGTGAAAGTTTGACTTCTTTCCCAATTTGGATGCCTTTTATTTCATTTTGTTGTCTGACTGCTGAAGCTACAACTACCAATGCTATGTTAAACAATAGTTGTGAGAGTGGACAACCCTGTCATGTTCCTGATCTCAGGAACCAAGAGTTTTGCCCCACTTAAGATGATATTAGCCATGGGCCTTTCATATGTGGCTTTTATGATGGCTTGTGATAAGGTATTTCCTTCTATTCCAATTTTCTTGAGGGTTTCTGTTAAGACAGGATGCTGTATTGTATCAAATGGTTTTTCTGCATCTATTGACAGGATCATATGGTTCTTATCCTTTCTACTATTAATGTGATATATCATGTTGATTGATTTGTGAATATTGAACCAGCCCTGCATCCCAGGAATTAATCCCACTTGATCATTATAATTCTTTTAATATACTGTTGAATTTGATTTGCTAGTATCTTGTTGAGAATTTTTACATCCTTGTTCATCAGGTTTATTGCCCTGCAATTCTCCTTTTTAGTGGGGTCTTTGTCTGGCTTGGGAATCAAGATAATGCTGGCTTCACAGAATATGTCTGGAAGTTTTCCTTCTGTTTCTATTTTTTGGAACAGCTTGAGAAGAATAGGCATTAACTCTGCTTTAAAGAAATGAAAAGATGCTCAACATTGCTCATCATCAGGGAAATACAAATCAAAACCACAATGATTTTTCAGAGTGGCTAAAATGAACAACTCAGGAAACAACAGATGTTGGTGAGGATGTGGAGAAAGGGGAACCCTCTTTCACTGTTGGTGGGAATGCAAACTGGTGCAGTCACTCTGGAAAACAGTGTGTAGGTTCCTCAAAAAATTAAAAGTAGAATTACTCTAAAACCCAGCTACAGCACTAACAGAAATCTGTCCAAAGGATACAGGAGTGCTGATTCATAGGGGTACATGTACCCCAATGTTTACAGCAGTACTATTAACAGTAGCCAAATCACAGAAAGCACTCAAATGTCCATCAACTGATGAATGGATAAAGAAGATGTGGTACATATATACAATGGAATACTACTCAGAGATAATAAAGAATGAAATCTTCCATTTGTAAAAATGTGGATGGAACTAGATGGTATTATGCTAAGTGAAATAAGTCAGAGAGACAGATATCGTATGTTTTCACTTATATGTGGAACTTAAGAAACTTAACAGAAGACCATGGGAGAAGAGAAGGAAAAAAAAATAGTGATAAACAGAGAGGGAGGCAAACCACAAGAGACTCTTAAATACAGAGAACAAGCTGAGAGTTTATGTGAAGGGGGCAATTAAAATGGGTGATAGGAGTTGAGGAGGGTACTTGCTGGGATGAGCACTGGTGTTATATGTAAGTGATGAATCATGGGAATCTACCCCCAAAGCCAAGAGTACACTGTATTCACTGTATGTTAGCTAACTTGACAATAAATTGTATTTTAAAAATATTTTTAAAAAGGAGAGGTCTAAAATATACTCACTTCAAAATTCTCAGTGAAATATGAATCTATTTTCTCAGCCAGCAAATCATTATCATTTGCCAATTGCATGCCAATGACCTGTTCCTTCTCCTTTTCTCATATCTTATCACAATCAAATAAAATAATACTACTATGACTTCACATCTTGGATGTTCTCTTTTCAGAACACATTTACTTTCTAGAATGCATTCCTTCCTCTGGCTAATATTAATGGCTCTCATTTCCTCAATAATCCTTAACTGAATTTTGTCTTAACTGGGAAGATAAACGAACAGAAACAAGTTGTATGGAATATAATGTATTTCTAAAATAGCTCTAGAGATTAGGATTAAATAATACTAGCTACAGATAATATAATAATGAGAGTGGTAATAAAGGCCCAATTACTTTTCTGCGGACTTGGTCATGTTAAAAGACTTAATAGATGCTTTATTTTTATATACCAATATAATCTCCAACAACAATCTAAGAACATTTAGAACTTTAAATCAATTGGATTCCATTTCTAAAGAGTCTCTGGAATCTTTCTGTTGATTCCTTCCTTTAACTAAATTTTCAATTTTTTTCTTTTTTTCACCACCTCTAACCACTTAGCTGGCTAACTATTTTGGATCTTTACTGCTCCTCAAAGTCAAAAGAAGGAGAAGGTGGAAGTGACAATAACACTAAGTGTCTCTGATATTTCAGGAAAGTGCCAGTCACTTTATATACATCTTTGTCACTTAATCTTCTCAACAACTCCACAAAGAATATAATTTTCCCTATTTTCAAAGAAGAAAAGGAGGCTCTGAGAGATTGAAGAGCTTGGCCAAGTTTCCTATAGCTAGTAGGTAATAATAGCACAGAGAACCAAGATTGAAATCTGTGTCTACGTTCTTTCCAAAATGAAGTACTGTTGCTTCTTCCTCCTTTCCTTCCTTGATAAATAAATAATAGCACTATTCATTCTATTTCCCAAACTAAAAAATTAGTTATTTGCTACTCTTCTTCTTCCATCTTGTCTACCTCTTCTTCTCTCCCTCACTGGCCACTAGCTCTTGTCAAGTTTACCATCTCCAGACAGTTCTCATATCCCACCTGTCTTGTATTCTTCCATTGTGAGTACTGCATCTGACACTTTCACTTGCCTATTAACTACTAACTTGCATTCCTGCCATTGCTCATTCTTAGAAAGGACCTCCTCCCCTTTCTGTTATCAAGGTGATCTCTCTAGTACATGCTATTTCTTTTTTCCACTTATGTGGTACATAAACCCCTTCAACTGTTGTGTCCCAAGCCTTGTTCCCAGTCCCACTTCCTGCCCCATAGGGCTTCTTATCATCCCTCCTGCACTATATAGTCTAAGGTTTTCAACTCAAATACTCTTCTCCTTATGCCCTCAGGGTGTTTCTCAGACCTCCTCTCCCCTTGGTAACCTTTCTCAGCATTCTCACCTCTCCCTAAACAAAATTTAGTGTTTCATAATTGGTGAGTCTCTGGTACTTTGTGCACACTTCTTTTATAGCACTTAAGCAACTGAACTATGTTTCTTTGTCTACAAGCTTATTTTTCCTCAAGACTGTGTTACTGGTACTGAGCACATGATATTTTATAGATGCTCAAATTTATTGTGTTTTTAAACAGAAGTTTCAGTTACCATTAAAACAGCAAAAATATCTACACAATCAACTGGCAAAGAATCTCCTAAAAAGAACACTTAATACTGGAGTTTTGAAACAACAAAAATTATGGTCATTGAAGTGTTATTTAAATAACTGTGCATAAGTGTCTTTGAATACTTCCTCACAAAACTATTCAAAAAGACACAAAAAAATAAAGTTCTGATACTTTACTGAGATAGAGCACTAGATATTTCAGGTGGTACTGACCAGTAATTATTAAAATTTTAAATCAAACTTCTTCCAGAGTGACCCTTTGTAGGGAGTGTATTAATGAGTCCAACTCATAAACTCTTAAAATAAATCAAATCACATAGTGGTTGGCAGTAGTAATTCTGTTCTATAGAAAGCACTAAATTCTTTCCTAAGAGAATAAGTGTATATTAGATAAAGTATACAAAATGCTCCATTAACGTTAGACACATAGAATGCCTCTATACAAAAAGAATAAATTTAATTCCAAAGAAAAAGAAAAATTACTCCATAAAATGCTTTAAATTGTCATTTAAAATTAAAACTAATAAAGCACTGAATGCATGAAGTTGTTTTTCTATTTAAAAAAAATTGGCACAGAATTTCTAGGTCTTGAGCATTTTAAAGACATTGCTCAATAGGAATGCTTAAATACTCTAACTCAAACAGTAATTGTTTTCCAAACATTAGTTCAAGAAAGAATGCCTCTGTAAATTTTTTAAAGTCTTAAAGCATTTTACAGTCACCAGATCTCCCTCTTTTCCCTTCCCACTGGTCCTCTGGCCAAATTATAGTCATGTCACGACCCGAGAGAAAAGTCTGTCAGTAGCTTTTCTTAGCCCTCCCTGACCTGCATGCGTGAAAGCAGAGTTAATTGCTCCCCAGGCTGCAGTTCCATTGCACTTTGTAGACACCATTATTATGGTTGCCGCTTTTGATTATCACTGTTTATTTGTGAAGCTTTCTCCTGCTGGACTGACAGCTCCATGCAGACAAGGACCAGTCCTACTGTTAGGTAACAGGAACATAACTGTTTAAAGGGATCATAGTATAGCAGCAAATTGGCAGAACACAAAGGTATTGCAGTATTATCCATTTGCTCAGGGAAAAGTTATGGCAGTGACTTTATCCTGTCACTGTGGCTTACAACTGTAAAAATCTAGGCATTAAACTAACAGAGGTATCCCAGAAGTATTTGCTGAAAGCCACTAAAAACCCTAACACTGAACTTTAGTGCCCCCAAATAAAGATGGGATGAGGGGAGGAGACATGTTGGAGGAAGCAGGAAACATACATCTTTTGCTAATATGCATGCTTAGGGAACATGAGGTGTCCTAAAATTAGAATAAACAGTGAGCTTATCTATGTCCTACCCTGAAGGCTTAGCAACTACAGGATTTCCTTGGAAAAGTATATAGTTGGGCTTAACCTTGAGCTATTTTTCTCACCCTGAGACAGCTGCAAATGTTTGATGTGTCCTTCTGAGAAATTAGTATATGCAATCTTTTCAGTGAATGGGAGGACATTTAGTTAAGAAAGTGCTAAGATACTGCTGAACTTATTGCGCTCAACAAAGCAATCAATGCTTTGACTAATATCTCTTCCCTGGGAAAAAAAGGAAAGAACCAGAATGGCTTAAGATCCAGCAAGCATACCAACT
>NW_027531504.1:11780753-11791191 GCF_008692635.1 Crocuta crocuta
GGAATCTTTTGAAAATCTAATGAGGGAAGAAGTAAATATATATATATATATTTAAATATTTATATTTAATTTATATTTATATTTAAATATATATATATTTATCCGGGGTCTCCAATACCCATCCATCATATGAGAGTAAATATCCCTGAAGAAGTCAGAAGCAGCCCCCAGTAGAAGCAACCAAACTTTGAAAATAACAAGAGCAAGGATGAACTTCAGAGGATGAGTGTAATCTTCCAGAGGCCAAGTGAGTCCTCTAGCAGCTAATCAACAGTAATTGAGAACTGAGCAAGTGGCTGCCAGAACCTAAAAGCACTTTGGGTCTCCAAGCCAGAGGTAAAGAGACATAGAACTACATGAAATGAGCTCAACATAGGTGTTTCAGAGCAGCGCTCTGTTTTGGTGGGATTGCCCTGAGACAGTGTCTAGGCCCATGAATAGGATTTGCTTTTCCCTCTTGGAGCTTTCCCTTTAAAGAGACTTTGCAGAAAGGGAGTGCAAATCTTTGAAGCTAGTGTTTTTATGTTAAAGTATAGTTCCCACCGATAAGTTCATGAGAAAGCTAAACAGATTGACTGTATTGGTCAGGATTCTCCAGAAAAACAGAACCAATAGAATATGTATACAAATAAAGAGATTTATTATATGGAATTCGCTAATGCAATTATGAAAGCTGTGAAGTCCCAAGATCCACAGTCTGCAAACTGGAAACTCAAGAGAGCCGATGCAAAAGTTTGGGTCAGAGTATAAAGGCTTGAGAACCAGGCTAGCTGATGATGCGGATTCAGGGGATTACACAAGTTCCAGTCTGAGTATAACTCCAAGGGCATGAAAAGATTGATGTCCTGGCTCAAACAGAGGCAAAGAGAGCAAATTCTTCCTTACTCAGCTTTTTTGTTCTATTCCAGGCTTCAACAATTTGGATGAGACTTATCCACACTGAGGAGGATAACAGCCTGCTTTATTCAGTTTGCCAATTTAAATGTTGATCACCTCCACAAACATCCTCACAGACACATCAAGAATACTGTTTAATCAAATATCTGGGTATCTTGTGGCCCAGTCAACTCGACACACAAAATTAAACAACATACTGACCTCAAATGGAAAGATGACCAAAGAAACTTTTACAGGAACTGATCATAGTCCAAAGCAGAATGAAAAAGACTTCAGATGCTAATGCTGACTATTATAAATATGGTTAACAAAGGCAGTCAAGAGTGCATATCAGTATTGTACCATTCCTCTGTAACATGAGCAAACTAAAACAACATAAACAAATGAGCTGCTTCTTAGATATTATCCCAAAATATAAGCAAAAATATTTTCTTTTTATATTCCATTTAAGATCCATTTAAGATAAAGTATGTATTAAATGTCTATCAAGAATGCATTGCATTGTCTGCCTTGCTGATCATGCTTATTGTAAAGGACTGTTTTCTTTTTATTTGTTATAACTTTACTTCTGGGCCATTATAATAGTTCAGGGGATTACACAATATTTATCTTGGACAAAGTGGCATAATTTTTGCAAAAATGTATATGTAATACTCTAACCCATCATAAGTACAGAAAACTAGGAGCTTTTGAAACACTATATATATATGTATACATATACAGTGTTTTTAAACTATTGCTTGGATTTTAAAATGAGGCCAAGAGTGATTCTGAGAAAATACCAAGTGTGGTCATTTAAGAATGCAACTATCAGTGATTTTACAATATTTGATAGTCTTCTTACTTATAAGTTCCAGGCATCAAAATTTGGTCTATTGGCAGTTAACTATTATAATGAAGAGGAGTAATTTTAACAACATAAATAATCTCAAACAAGAGAAGATCTAAAAGCATACCATATTTGATTTTAGATGTTCTGTATGTTTGAGTTTTGTTTTTTTTTCACATCCTGCTTTCCTATGTTTTGCTGACATACACCACAGCCTTCTTCATAACTATATATCAACTGAACAATGGGAAGAAATTCAGACCCTAAAACCCTACTCAATATTTGGATATTTTAAAAGGAGTCTTAGATAATCCATGAAATAAATAAACCTTGTGCAGTTAATTTAAAATTGAATATATACAGTAAATCCAGCTTAAGAAAAATGCTGATGGTGGCTTTAGTAAACTAAGGCCATGGGAACAGAGGCGAACAGAAATATTTTCATCCCTTTACTGTAAGTTTCCTCTCTAGCATCTCCCCAATATGACTCTAATGTACTGTGGTCCAGAGCCATGCAAGGTTTTAATGGCAGAGAGAAGAGGACAGATTTTTTTTAAATAATGACTTAAGGAAAATCCTCTGAGGCCCTTCTTTATTAGGTTCTGAAGACTGGAGGAGGAAAAAAGGAAATTCGATTTTTATATCTAACAATCAAATTTATTTTTATGAACTTTTGTAATATATATCTTTATAGGTATTTAATTATTTATTAGGAATACCTCTGCTTCAAAGGCTGTTAAATTACACAAAAGCTCTCTTCCTAACCAGCTCCTTCTTTTCCTTCCCGTCCTGGCTCCCTTTGATTTCTTAGCTATGATGCTTTCTTTCCCAGGTAACACCCATCTGTCCCTTTTTGCCATGATATCCTTTGAGAAAAATCTCTCATCTGTCAAATTTTCTTTCTTGGTATCTTTCCCCTCCTAAGAGCCTCCTTATAATGTCCACATTTTCTGAGGCTGTGCTCCTTCAAGTTTCCTTCAACAGGGGGTTTCTTCTTTAATTCTATTTCAGTCATGGTCCCTCAGTCAACCTCTCAAGAGTCACTATCCCAGATGATACTTTTGTAACTACTGATGAGCTAAAATGAAGAAAAGGAGGCCAGAGAAGTAAAGGAACACAGAAGCAAAAAGACAAATTAACAGCAAGTTTATTCAATACCGGCTGTGCCTCCCAGGGCAAGGTTGCTGGTAATAGGTCACAACATCTAGAAATCACTTTGGCAGTACAACAGTGGTCATGACTGAAAGCCAGGCCCTGTCTGTGCCTGGCGCCAAGTCTGTGGCACCAATTTGTATCTCCCTTTGAGGCCTCTGACACCTGATAAAACCACTGATGTGGGGTGTGCAGTGTCAGCCACAATTCATATGCACGCTCACCTTCTAATCGCAGCAACTGGACTATTGAGTAGTTACTCTAAAGTAATAGAGCTTCTTTTCCCCCAAAGATGAAAACTAACTATGCTTAAGTAATATTATCTATAAAATCTTCACTGTTTGGGCTAGAATGAGGCCAATATGAATCAGATGATTTTTAACTTGATGACAACAAAATAATTTAATCTTCCCAGCAGTGTCTCTATTTATTTTTAAACTGAAAAAGCTCAAGGAAGAGAAAACAAATTCAGAGCTATAGAAGGAGTAAGGATTGTGAATTTTTTATTCATGAATCACTATTACTGAGTGTGGCTTTGTATTTCTTAAACTGAAGAGAATTTTGGAGAAGAAAGCAGTGATTAAGAAAAAAACAGATTGCAAAGCAGGCATTGTATCAATGGCAGAATTCCAGGGTGATTGTGAAAAACAACACTGTGACTGATTACAAAGTCAGATTGTTTTTCCATCAAAATTCTCTTTTATGAGATCTGTCAATCAAGTAAACTCCATTCATCTTTTTAAAGTTAGATGACCTCTAAGAGTTCAGTCTCTCCAACATTACCCATCTTTTTTGTTGCAATCAAATTGTAGTCGTATATGGACAAAATTTAACCCTCATCCCATCACATAGGGCATAATAATATATAAAATTACTTTTAACAGAATATCCCTAAACCTAAAAAAAATTTAAATGTTAACTTACATAATGTAAAAGTATGATATTCATGTTCACAGAATGTATAACCCTAAATGTGAGGCATTTAGAAAACAAAATATACTATGACTAATCTGAGGGTTCTCAAGTTCACAAGACTTTGGAGATTCCCTTTCCTTTAATATCCAAATATAAATCATTCAACTCTTCATCTTGCATGATTGCAGATATTCCTATTTCTTAATTTTTCAGTCAGACGTATTTTGGAGAATGTGTCTGCATTCTACTGGCCAATCTTGGGTGTCATTAGTCATTTCTTGTTCTTGCATAAGCCACTTTCATTGTTGCTGACCAATTCATAGAATTCACAAACTGATGACATCTATTGGAAGGATTGTTGTTACTTTCCCATTAACCTCAGGGAAAAAACAAATAAATAGCTACTCTCATATCATGAGCTCAATACAACTGTGATTAAAAAATTGTCTCAAAATTTCTCGCAGCAAAGTTTAATCCAGGCTTTAGTGATTAATAAAACTTAAATATAAGTATAAATAAAGAAATGAGAATAAGGAAAAATTAACATCAGGTGTTATTTGAGCTCCTAAAGTTCATGGGTCATGCCCTTCCATGAGAAGTTCCCTACTTATAATCTCCCTGCTTTCCCCCTGATCCCCAAGGGTGAGACTTAGACAGCAATTTACTGTCTTTTACTCTGTCTCTCATCATCCTTCAGTGATGCCTATCTCCTGTCCCTACCATCCACTAGCCAGCAGAAGCAGAATCAATTAATCTAACCATCACTCAGAATTGTCTGCTTCTTCAATGAACACTGCCTTTTTCACTAGATAGCATAGCAGTTTTTCTTCTTTGTGCAAACCTCTCCCAACATACTCTGGACTTTGATTTTTCATAGCAATAGGGTGATTTTTCCAAACAAAAGGAGAGCCTCCACTCAAAACTGAATCCTGCTTCCTTTCAACCTCCCCTTACCATAGAATTCATGAGTAGATGTACTTTTAAAAATAAGACCCCATTAAAATTTTTATTTATTAAAAATAAATACAATATGCCTCTACTGTATATATTAAATCACTGCAGTCTATGAAAAAATCTATTTAGTCTCAAATGTATTAGACATCACTTTTAAAAAGAGGAAGGAGGGAGAAGTTGAGGAAAAGAGGGGGAGAAAAAGGGAGGGCCATTGTTGTAGGACTGGAAAAGGAAACATAGCCAAGAAGGGACACAGTGTCTTATAAAATACGACTGGGACTTTGGTATCCTAAATACCATTGTAGTTATTTCTGTTGTGGTTATGATATACTATACTAGGCTATACCAAATTCAGTAGAGTGCTATATATAACAGGGAAACCACATTTTTATGTCCTTAACAATTGTAATTTTAAACAAATATAAGAAATTCTCATGAATTTCTGTATAGTGAAATACTAAAAGTACAACAGTCCTTTTTCTCTTCTTTAGGTTGGAAGCAGAGGTAAGGTCAACAGAAGAAAGAATGTCTATCCTAATATTCACCAACTCCTTACTCTAGCTTTCTCACCTTAGAGTGGTAACTCCACGGTCATTTCACCAAGTTAACTCTCAATCATTGTTGTCAGAAAATGAGGAATCTGGTCCAGAGTACCAGAACAAGACCAAAACAAGCTTGCAGGAGACCTAATTACCTATTTAATCAGCTATTAAACAAAGACAGGAGGTGAGAAAGATCATGCCCATACATAGAATTCAATAGCCTCCAACATTAAGGAACTAAATATCTTTATGTTTACAACCCTCCCTCTGTGACCCATGCCTACTCCACCAACCCCATTTCCTGCCGCAGCTACTTTACAGACACTTCACATCTAAATATTTACATATCAAGAAGAAATAAGGGAAATTTTAATGACTGCTGTATTATCACACTAGCAAGGATTTTCCCCCATGACTGACACCCATGACCAGCAGCAGCAGGAATTCCTGGTGAAGATTAGGATCTGAAGGTTTGATAAGCTAGGATTTTAGAAGTTTGAAACAATAAAAACAATGTCACTAAAGGCATCTTACTTAGTAGGACCAGGAACAAAGATCCACATGATAACAAGATTTATTTAAAGGTAAGCTTCTTCTTCACAGTGCTGTGTCAAGGTTACAATCGTACATATCATAGAATCCTAGAACTGTGAGGAAATGCCAATTGTCAGATGGGAAAATGAGTATCAGAGAAAATAAGCCATTTATGCAAGGCCACCTAAATGACAAAGATTAGATCTAAAACTCAGGCCCTCGGATTACCAAGTTAGTACTCTTTTAAATGTACCAATGATCCTTAAAAGTTGGTATAACTGGGGTGCCTGGCTGGCTCAGTCAGTAGGGCATGTGACTCTTGATCTTGGGGTTGTGAGTTCAAGCCCCACATTGGAATGTGGAGCCTACTTAAAAAAGTATTGATATACCTGAGAATCACCAACAGTGTTCTTTAAAACTGCAAGCTCCCAGGTGTCACCCTCAGAGTATCCTATCTGGTAGATTAAGAGTGGAACCTGGGAATCTGTATTTCTACTGAGCACCACCACTCCCCTTGTGAGTCATGTGCAAAAAGCCTACCCTCTGAGAAAATGTACTGTGCCATTTGGCTGCTGAAAGAACACTCAATTTGTTCACTATACTTACACATGTTTTTATTCTATCCTTGGTTAGCCTCTCTCACATTTTTCCTTTAACCAATAGGCTCATCATTAAGACTAACTTGTCAACAAATAGATGCTAAACCCTCAATGCATTATATACTCTGGTTAGTATTTGGTGTGGGGGTAGGTATGGAAAAGAGTCTTCCACATCAGGAGATAGTGCTTCTTTTAAAGAATTATACAAGTAATGCATGAATACATGTTGACTGAAAATTTTATGTAGTACAGGAGAATATAATTAAAAAGCAGAGTTCTGCCTTTATGCCTTCCCTAACCTCACTCCCCTCTACCCAAAGTTATTCACTGACAACTATTGAATGTGTACTTTTCAAACATATAGATATGTAGATATATATATGTCCTTTCTTTCCTTTTGCTTTTGGACAAAAATTCTGCTTATAAACTAATCTTAGCAATTTTTTTGTCATCATATAGGTGACAGAGGCTACTATCATAAGCTCAGATGCAATCAAACTTAAGTTAAGGACCCCTCAGGATAGTTGACTGCTATTGGTAATAAGAACATCCACTCTTGACTCTTTTAGAAATGAAGACTTCCTCACCCACCCCCTCAAACACATTTTATTCAGTAAGTGATATTCCTGAGTCATAAAAAGTATCTGTGAGGGTGCTAAAGGAAAAGGAAAGGGCTTGCAGTCACATTGTATAACTTGTGAATACTATTATAGAGTTTGCATGTGAGCACAAGCTGCTAAATTAATTCAACTCATTGTAAGCCCTGCATGACTGAGAATCTGTTTCTGTGGAAAAGGTTCCATGGGGCGGGGCCAAGAGTGCAATAGGGGATGTTGCTATGCATTCACATAAAATGTACAGCATTCATTTTGCTTTCTCAACTTCCACGCCTCACAATCCAGCTGTCACTTCCAGCACCCAACTGAAATGTCTCTTTCTAAGGTGATCCAAAACTCTTTTAATTGTTCATTCTCTTGACTTCTGCAGCATTTTTTGGTTGATATTTCCTTCTGCAGATTCTCCTTCCTTCCTCTCTCCTCTGGCTCTGGTGAAACTGAGTATTTATTCTTCATCCTTATCAATTCCTCTTAAATATTCATGTACCTCAGAATTCCTAGCACCTAGGAGTGCTTGTATTCTTGCTTTGTACCTTCTAGCAGATGGTGCCCATAAAATCCTATAGCCTCAGCAATGATGCCCAAATCTGCCTCTATAGCCCCACTTTACATTGAGCTAAGGAGTCAACTTCTTAATAGCATCTGGCAACTCAAACCTGGCATGTTTAATAGCAAATTGGTGTCTCCCACCCCATCTTTCCACCAAGCCTGTTCCCTCTACCCCATGTATTAGTCACGCTAGTTAAGGATAAAACAATATATCAGTTCCCTGACTTAGAAACTTTGCCATTTCTTGTTCCTTCCTTTACCTTATTCTTCTCTTCAAATCCCATGGATTCCACCTTCAAAATATTTATTTACTCTCTTGCCTCCTCTCTGCTCCCATTGCTATCACCCTAGTCCCTACCACCTTCACTTGGACCAAAGTCATGGCTCCCTAGCATGCACCTCTATATGAAGTCTCTTTCCTCCTCCATTCCCAAAAATTTTGCACCAAAACATGTTTATGTTTCTGAAACATATAACATATATGTCACTCCTCACTTAATAACCTTAAGTAGTTTCCCATAACCTACAGGATACAAATTAAGAATTCGTAAGATACTTCCTAATCCTGCCCCAACATACATTCCCAGTCTTATCTCTGGCCACAAATAACTTGGCGATTGCCCCCAAATTCCATAAGCTTCCCCAGTTATGTTTTTGAACATTTAGTTCCCTCAGCTCAGAGTGACCTCTACTAAAAATTCCTTTGGCATGTAAAATAAAGTATTTTTTTCCCAGTAAATCCATGACAGGCAATATCTCTTCACAACTTCTTTAAAGGCACTCATAGCCTTTTCTGTGCTCCTACTTTATAGCTACCTCTATCAGGATGCTTATTCTAGCATTTGTTCATATATTCCTTCAGCCAGCATGTGAGTAAGCATCCATACAGGATATCATACTAACACACATCATTTCTAAATCCTACTTACCTTGGCAAACCTACTAACCTAGAACTCTGTACCAACTCCATCATATAGAACAATGCCTTTATGCAAAAGGTTCTCAGCAAATGTTTGTTAAGTGAATGGATGAATGAATGAAGCATATATTTATAATACATAATAGTCCTGCATGGAAATTATGTTCATCGTATTTCTTACGAAGCTGGCCACTAGAAAGCCACAGCTTTGACCCTATTACCAGCTCTGAACCTTATTCTCAGAATTTGTTCATTCGTTATTTTATTCACTCATGCATTCAATAACTATCCAGTACCTACTGTGTACCAGGCATGGCTGTAGGTGCCAGGAATACAACAGTGAACAACACAGATATAACCCCTGATCTTCTGCAATTTATATTCTAGTGGAAAAGAAACAAACTACAGACAAATATAGAAGTAGAAAATAAGGCATTCCAGTCAATAATGAATATTAGGGAGGAAAAGAGAGCTGTAAAGGGGAAAAAAAGTATATGGAGTGCGGTTAAAGGTTTGAGGGAGGGCAATTCTAAGTAGAGAAGTCAACAAATGACTTAGAGTAACATAATACTAGTCTGTACTCCAGGGGCGGCTTCTTACAAAATCCAAGGGAAATGGGATACAAAACCTACCTCCCTGGCCCTTCCTAGGGGGAGAAAAAAAAAGGAGTTATAAACAGTATATAATGGTATGGTAAACAAAGAAGCCTACAACTCACAAAGGGGCCTATAGCATGTCACCATGCTGTGGATTCATAAGGAGCAGGACAGAAATGTTGCTGACCTGGGCATGCAACTGTAAGTGCATACCTCCCTGGAGAGCCTCTGGACTTTATAAGAAAGAGAAAGCTTAAAGCCTCGTGCCTTTGGCAAGAGAATCAAAAGCAAAAATGAACTACTGGGACTTCATCAAGATAAAAAGCTCCTGCACTACAAAGGAAACACTCCACAAAACTAATAGGCAACCAATGGAATGGGAAAAGATAGTTGCAAATGAAACATTGGATAAAGGGCTAGTATCCAAAATCTATAAGGAACTCACCAAACTCCACACCCGAAAAACAAATAATCCAGTGAAAAAATGGGTAGAAGACATGAATAGACGCTTCTCTAAAGAAGACATCCATATGGCCAACAGACACATGAAACAATGCTCAACGTCGCTCATCATCAGGGAAATACAAATCAAAACCACACTGAGATACCACCTCACGCCAGTCAGAGTGGCTAAAATGAATAAATCCGGAGACTACAGGTGCTGGTGAGGATGTGGAGAAACGGGCACCCTCCTACACTGTTGGTGGGAATGCAAACTGGTGCAGCTGCTCTGGAAAACAGTGTGGAGGTTCCTCAAAAAATTAACAATAGAACTACCCTATGACCCAGCAATAACACTTCTAGGAATTTACCCAAGGGATACAGGAGTGCTGATGCATAGGCGCACATGTACCCCAATGTTCACAGAAGCACTTTCAACAATAGCCAAGTCATGGAAAGAGCCTAAACGTCCATCAACTGACTAATGGATCAAGAAGATGTGGTTTATATATACAATGGAATACTATGTGACAATGAGAAAGAATAATATCTGCCCATTTGTAGCAACACGGATGGAACTTGAGGGTATTAGGCTAAGTGAAATAAGTCAGGCAGAGAAAGACAGATACCACATGTTTTCACTCACATGTGGATTGGGAGAAACTTAACAGAAGACCATTGGGGAGGGGAAGGGAAAAAAATAGTTACAGAGAGGGAGGGAGGCAAACCTTAAATACTGAGAAAAAACTGAGGGTTGATGGGGGTTGGGGGAGAGGAAAAAGTGAGTGATGGGCATTGAGGAGGGCACTTGTTGGGATGAGCACTGGGTGTTATATAGAAACCAATTTGACAATAAACTATATTTAAAAAAATAAAACCCATGAGAGTTTGGAA